>NC_133931.1:38685307-38990307 GCF_031877795.1 Strix aluco
TTGAAACAAGGAAAGTTGTCTCTAAGAGGATACAAGGAAAAACTGTTTCACCTTGAGAACAGTGAAGCAGTAGAAGAGGGTGCAGAGAGGGTGTGCTACCTCCTCTCTTGGATGTTTACAGGATCTCTCAGGATAAAGCTTTGAGTAATATCATCTGATCTCATAGCTGAGCCTGCTTTAAGGTTGACCCGTCCAACCTGAACTGCCCTCTGAGTCACACTGGATGTAGGGGAATCCCTACCTTGTTCTGGTCTCCCTAAAGCAGTGGAGAGAAGTTTTCCTTTTCTGCAGCTCTGAGACCAAGATGGCACAGATAGAAGGTATGACCCCAGCTGGACCTCCTTTTTCCTTTTACCCTTGGGGAGGCTCTCTCAGGACTGGTCCTGCAGGATGATGTTCTAAGGAATCACAGGAGAGTTAGTCCCTGTGGGCTGTGGCCAAAAGTGGCTGCACTTCTGGAGATTCCTACCACCAAAAGGAAGGTACCCCCAGATGCTGCAAGCTGTTCTGCACAGAGAGCACAAAAGAAGCTTTATCTGGATATAAAGCTATGGAAATTTCAGAGTATTTTTTGATGGCTTCTCTGGGTTTTGTAAAGGGAAGAGGGAAACTCTCAGACAATATTGAGAGGAAGACTTGCTCCCAATTGGGACCTGTATCATGCTGAGTGCCATTCACTGTGGTGCAGATGACTGTTGACTTCTTTCCATGAGGCAGGATGATTTTGGACTACCTGTGGGGTATGCAAGCTTATGAAAAATTAACAACATAGAGTCACTTGTTTTGCATGGGAGGGGACGCTACAGTGCAGTTACTCTGCAGCTGAGCTGACTGCAGTACATGCAGATACATCCTAGCTAGATTTAAACTAGCTCATCTGGATGCTCCCAGTGGCATAAAGAGCCTCTGTGCAGGCTGTAAAGCCTTTCTGAGTAACTCAGCAAACACTGGGGCATTCAGTCCCACTGATTCCTGTGCCACAAGAGCTATCATGTCCCCAGGACCCATACAGTGAATACGGTTCTCTCTGCCCAAACTGCAATAAATACAGTATAGGTATACCCTAAAATACTGTTTCCTTTAAAATGTGATTTGACAGGATTCCCTTTACTATAGGAATGGTTTTTTCTCTTTGCTTCTCCATCCTGATCAGAAGCCCCAGTTTCTTTCTTTGGAATCAGAAAGAGAAAAAACTATGACAAAAACATGTCCGGCATTTAAACAATGTAATGAGAGAAAGGAGCAGAACAGAGCTGTATGAAGCAACCAGACTTCTCCCTTCCATCAGGCAACTGCTCAGAACTGAAATTCACTTGGAGATACTGAAACTGGGATTGTTGCTTACATTGCCACTTCTGGGTGCTTTTAGTGCTACAACATTTGACAAGTTTTTTCCCTATGAACAGAGTTTGGTTTTCCAGCGGTATGAAATACCAGGAATTGTAGGTAGATACTTCCCTGTAGAGGGTCACATCTGTGACTCACATGTGTTTTTTCCTTAGTCAATATGCCAATATTTTAGAGATAAGAGGAAGGTACAAGATTTCCTAGGGAAGTTGTTCTACTATGTTGGCCCAAGCACTGAAGGCATGAAAAGATTTGCAGAAATGTTGGTGTGAGGGAACAAAGCAAGCAAAAATTCAAAGTGATCATTAGGCATAGTGCAAAACTAACCATTTAAATGTGACTAAGGTGCTGTTTCCATAGTAAATATGATGAGTGTTAATCGCAGTTTCTGAGTTAGCAGTTTCACTGGGTTTCACAGAGCGTACAAACTTGCAGCAGATAGGACTCACACTGGACTAGGCAATGTGCAACCAGAAGGCCATAGTCAGAGAGATTGGCACCACCTTCCACCACAGAACCTAAAACCAAACGTGGGACTCCAGGTCCTTGCTTACTTACCACCCAATGCCCTTAACTATCTGCTCTATCCTCTCATCATATGGCATAAGATATACAAAATTCCTTATATAGTAATTTGATGTTAGGCTAGACCTGGATTCAGATCTCTGGTCCAAACCAAGCAGTAGAGGGACTTGTGCCAGCTCAGGGGGATGCTTGTGCTAAGTCGGTGATCCAATGGACCTAGGGTGTAAGAGAGGCCTTAGCATCCATTCAGTGTGCTGATACTTGTGGATTCCCTTCAGAAGAACCAAACTCTTCTCATTCTTTGAAAGGGGGACATAGATATCTCTCATAGGGGTCTGGATTCATAATAGGACAGATAAGATAGTGTTACAGTGCCTAAGTCTCCCTCAAATGATTTGGTCCATGAAACTTAAATCCATCCATCCTTCTTTGCTCAGTGAAACTGTGATTAAAGATGGAGGTGTGGTTACCATCTAGCTGAAGTTGTGAGGTTAATAACTGGGTAAGAATAGTATGCTTGTTAATTACGGGATCAAAAATGGAGACAAAATGGATATGTCTGGTGTGGATTTTGTAAATGGTACATCTATATAGATGGCCACTGAATGTGAATAGATTACATCCATACCACTATTGAGTTTAAAGTTCTTGTACTTTAAGTAATGTAATTGAGCTTTAGAGAGCTTTTTATAGGATGATGTGGCCAAATACTAGATAAATCCAACCAAACAGTCAGAGAGCTCCCAACTCACAAAAGATGATACTAAAGATGCATGAAGAGAGTCCTTCAGCCAGTGGTGAAGCTGCCTCAGCTTGATTTCTTGCTGTGCAAGGCAATAGGGAACTTGGTAGAGGGTGGTGGGGGTTGGCAGAACGCAGCCCACTTGGAGGAAAGCAGGTGGGAACATCTTGTGTCTCAGCTCATTGATGCTAGTGGCTTTAGGCTCCTGTTTTGTCAGTAGTCTGATCCATCAGCACTTGCTGTTTGCTTATCACCTCTTGTACAAGGCCTCCATAAAGAGGAGAGATAAGAGTGCAGTGCCCCAAAATGTCATTTCTGTTATTAATTTTCATGGCAAAACCCCTACATAGGATGAAGTTAGTTCATATTTTCTTCCTCGTGATCCGTTTCAGTTTTCTGCTGTATTCATTCATGCAGCCATCTTCTTTATATGGCATTTTCTCCCAGGCTTTTATGCTACAAATAGGAAGGAACAGACATCATCATGGGCATCAGTTGCATTTTGAAAAAAAAAAAGTTTTGGGAAAATCCTTTCTCCCCATTGCACAGAAACAAAGCAGGTATTGTTGCTCAAAGCAGTTTGGGAGGTGAAATGGATTTCTGCTTTGCAGACTCTCTGGGGATCACACTCTTTCTGCTGTGGGAATGAGTGAGCTGCAGGCATTGCTTCAGTGCAAACCTCACTGGCTCTCAGAGCTCAGCCAGGGCACACGTGGCGCAGAGCGCTCCCGCACCCTGCTCTGTGGTCGCAGCCATACACAAGGGGTGGCGCAGTCGTCTTCTGGAACCCTCAAAAGTTCTCTTCTTTCCTCTTTTTTTTTTTTTTTTTTTTAAGCACTTAAGCCCAACTGCTAATGGAATTTCATGATTTTAAATAATTTACATTTCCATCTGGTTTGAAAAACACCAGGTGGAGATTGCAGATTAGGATGAGTCTAAGTGGAAGGAAATGTTTGTTTAAAATATTAAAGCTAAAAACAAACATTTATGTGAACCACATTTTTGCTGTCCATTGTGCTGTGTTCTTGTATCTTCTCTACCATCACTTTAAATGTGCAAATCATATTTTGCTTTTAATTTTTTGCACATGTTTCTTTTCATTATGATCGTGGAGAGGAGGCCAGAGAGGGGTACAAGAGGAAAAGAGAGCCCCTACCAAAGGGTGAAAGAATCAGGGATTGAAGTATTTCTTCAGCGTGATCTTTTGATCATTACATTTGTTCCTTTCTGCTTTTCTACAGACCTTGCTAACTTGCTTACTTGGAGGTGGAAACAAATTTGGAGCTAGGTTACACAAGGGTGATTTTAAGGGAAAACATGCAACTCCCAAAGACTGATGAGAGTTTTGTTAGTGTAAAGACTGAAGGCTTTCTGGTGCACAGTCCAAACCACCCACAAGGACAGGAACTTTCCTTATCTCCCACTTGCCAGCTGGCAAGCTTTTATTTAAAATGGGGGATACTGAGCTGCGGTTTGTAAAACTGCTCCTAATACTTGATACTTGGCTGCTAGTTCCCTGATATACTTTCCCAAGTCCAGTGTGCGAACATGAACTCACAGTGAGGAGCTCTTCTAACAACACTATTCCCAAAGCTGCTGTTTCACCTTTTTCCTGTACTTTGAAATATTTCATTTTATGAAACCACATCTGGTAGTCATCTTAAACCCTGTCCTTCTCCTCTACCTAAAGTCCTTGTATTTGTGTTCTCTGGAAACGGTATGTTTTTCATTTTGTAAAATGTAGTAAAAGCTGCAGAGACATTCTGGTGGGTGCGTGCCTTAGCATGACATGGTTCAAAATCACACTTACATTGTAATGATAACATGTAAGGCTAAAGCTTGCCTTTGCTATACGAAACTCCAGGTACAATATTATGTAAACGATCAGTGAAAAGCATGAGTAAGACAGAGTCAAAGTTGCATGAGGAAAGTTGTATTTAAATCAAATAGATTAAATGTAGACCAATGTTGTTCATGCTTGCAAATTCCTGATTCAAAGATGCCAATGGCTCAGAGAGAACTGCCTCTACCAGCCTGTAATCTGAGAGTGATTTACTTGCTATGAGTAAAGCAACTACTCCAGCTGTTCCAAGCTCTATCCAAAGATGGTAATACTGCTTTTTACTGTATGTATATAGTCCACATTTTCACCATTCAGAGTTCTGTTAGGACATGAAAACTCTTTGTTACTTTGATCATATTTGAAAAACATAGAAACAGAACATTGGCTTTTTGTCTGTGTACTGTGAACCCTATTGCGCTAAGACACTACCAGACAGCTGAAAAGTGAGGTAGACAATGAAAGTTATAATATCCCTTGGTAGATCCCAAGTGTAATTTGTGGTGGCTCTAAGTTGAACTATGATCCAAAGGACCAAAGTGTGTGTTTTATTAAATGTGAAATGCCAGAACTTAATTTTTTGCGAGGATTTGGCTCCAAAACCAGCTGGTCTGAAAGTCTCCTGAACAATAAAATTGGTTTGTACTGTGATAGATGAATATTGGAATAGATCAAAATTGTCTGCAGAAAATGTACGTGGATTTACCAAAGGAGAGGATATATAGAGTGAGCAGATTTTAATTTTGTTAAGTTTGTTATAGGGCAAGCTGACAAGTATAAAGCAGTGGATGTAATTTATTAAAACTTAAAGATTTACTGTTTGGAGAAGATTCATTTTGTACAATCAAAAAGTCAGATGCTGCTCATGAGAGATTCAATAAAAATAGTTTGGTAGGTGAAAGATAGATGAGGAAGGTAAATGGTTGTTTTTCACATCATAAAGTAATTACAAAGGGACATGTTCTAGGAATTAGTGTTGAATCACTCTCTATACTGGTGGATCCAAAGAAGAAATATGGGTAAAATGTGAAAATTTGCCAGTTACAATAAAGTGAAAGATCTTACTAATACCAAGAGGAGAATGAAGTTACGTTTAAGGTGGGGCAAGATCTGAAAGTGGCTTTGGTTATTTAATATACGGTAACACTGGAGCTACAACGAGGGTTAATATTTTCAGGGATCAGTAGATGCCAATCACAAATCAGGAAAAGGAACTGATTTTTGTAAGAATTTTAGAAATGTTAGTAATCAAGCCTTGAAAGACAAGTGACAACCCAACATCCATGGATAAGCTACAGGGTCCTTTTTGTCCTTAAGTGCTATTTGGATATTGCGTGTTGTGGTCAAGTCTAGATTCTCTTTTAATCATTCAGTTCCCTGACCCAGGGACTCTGCCTCTTGACTGTAAGAGGTTACAGGGATTATCTTTAAAGATGTTGTTCATTTTTCTCCCACATCCATTATTTTTATAAACAGTTTTTACCATACTTCATTAATAGTAATCTCCTGTGCGGTCTTTGCAGTCAGAGGCATAGCTGAGAGCTCTTCATCTGTACACATGAAAGAACTTGCATTTTGTATATTTGCATCTTGAGTTTCTCCAATATTGGAATGTGCAGTAGGTGACTTTAAATGACTTTCTTCTTGTTTCCATCCCATTTGGGAAAAAATAGTAATCTCACAAAACTACTCTCTAAACAATATCATTAAAGGTAAGTAAACTAATAACACATAGATTTTAGTGTTTGCTGGTTTGTGTCAGCGTCTGGTAATACAATGAATAATTCATATCAAACTAGTAGAATGTAACATTTACATAAAATAATACTTTGCAAATTTATGGTAAGTACTAATTACTTGCCTTATTTGCCATGACTATGATATTAAATATTCATAAAAATGTGATTATTTCTTTGATTTGGCAGGCATTTAGATTTCTCTACAGCTTTTCACACTGCTAATTTTAATCCAGTAAATTATCTGGAAGAAAACAGTATGCAGCCTAAAAACTGTTCAAAATTCACTCCAACATTGAGCACATTATGGACGTAATGATCCATTACAACCAAACTTCAAGAAGGTCTTGCAAGAAAACTGAGAATTAAACAAAGAAATATGGAGACTATCATCATTATTTATCAGATATATTTATTAATAGTTTAGAATTTTATATACATTGAGAAACTTTTAAATAATTAGATCTACTTTATATGTTTTATTTCTGTGAAGTTAAGTTTTCTTAAATTATTTCTGTGTTAAATCTGTTGCTGATCTTTATTTTTGGTGTATTTATATTTTAACCAGTCTAAGAATTTGAATTCTGTCTTTTGAATACAACAGGCATATGCTTATTTTTAACTGTTGCTTAGAAAATAATCCTTGTGAACATCACTCGGGGTTGTACGATATACAGTATTAATACCACTTTGCACTTAAGAGTGTGCATGAATGTGTGTGTGTATATATGTATACATTGATTTCAAGTCTTCAAAGCTGCTTACATAATTAAATCTTCATATCTGTGAATATTTAGTACCTGTTCCTGTGTCTCTAGCTGTGTAATGTGTATGCATGTGAAATGATGACATTTTAATTAATAAGAATAAATTATCTAAGACTATGTACTACATGTACATTGTATATGTGCCTCAAAATGGAGACAAGTAACAACAGGTATCAGAAATGCTGGTTCTTAGACTCCCCATGCTTAAATTATTTCCCTGCATTGTTTGCATCCTTCTCTGTTGTTTCTAGCAGCAGAGAAATAATTGTAATCTCAAATGAGGTAATATAACCAAATGCAATCATCAGAAGGTAGCACTAGCAAAACAAAGAATCGGGGAACTTGTATGTATAAAGATTTCCATAATAAAATACAAAAGAATGATGTAATATTAGAGATATACAGTCTTTATATAATTTATGTAATAAGTGTAATATGCAACTATCTGTAGAATTATCTTTGCAACCTTTATAATGAGCAAAGCCTGCCCTTGCTTCCTGCTTTTTTTTCTTTACAGATTTTACACTAAAGAACTTGCGTTGTCAGCACACCTCCTCTCAGCTGCCTGTAATTCTGAGCTGGTCAGCGGCTTGCTACCCAAGGTATCTCAGGGAGGTGTGCCTCCATCTCTGGACACCTGTTCCATTAAAACTTTGCTGTTCATCAAGCTTCATTTAAGTATGTGTGAAACTTTCAATGATAGAGAAACCTTTTAAAATCTTTGACTAAAAGTTAAACTGATGAGTGGTAACTTACAAACAGCATCACTAACCATATGTAAAAATACAGAGTTCTTGTATCACAGCTTAAAATAAACATTTGGAAAAGGTTTTGAAATATCAATCTGCTTCTTTGCTGTACAAATAGGGAATGTGAAATGAAATGTAACTTTGTTAAGTCTAAACACAGGAAAACAAATTTTGCCTTTGGTCTTACACAGCTCAGCCCTGCGTAAGACTTTGCAGGATTTCAGCAAGCCATGCAGCTTAATGGAGCAAAATTTGGGTTCCAGAGCTGCATCTGCTATCATATCCTGCTCAGCAATGCCCTGAGTTTAGGATACATTGCTCAAGTACTCCAGCAGTGAAATCTCTTGGGACATTTTCCCCCACGGCAGAAGGTGGGGCAGAGCTGGAGTGTGTGGTGTTTGCACTGTACTGATGCCAAGTGCCCCTGGGGAGATCCATCGCTCCCAATTCTGGCTGTACGTGGGGCCACAGCTTGGTAACTCTCCCCAGAACAGCTCTCTGTTATATTCCCATGGTTACACACTGCCTATTTCCCTACAAGAGGATTTTAAAGGGCAGAGACATCTAATGAAATTTCTGCTTAGCAGACCACTTGGTTTTGAGGCACGTTACATAAAGATGACTTTACTCCCTAGCTAAATCAAATAGCAAATAGATAACATGAATCTAAAAAAAAATATATATCAAAAAAGCAACACCGTGCTGCCCAGGAGCAGAGAGGAAATGTGCAGTTCAAGGGACACATTAAGCATTTATTCTGCTGCTAATTCAGTCAATTCAGGTCCCTGTATGATCATCTGAATGGAGTTCTTGAACTTAATAAATGTGAGAGATAGTAGCCCTAATTTCCCTGTGTTGGAGGAAAAATCCTTCTGAAAGCTTGCCTAGGTAGTTTTTATATGCACAAATGCTAGCACCTTGTCACCTGTGAATGCAGCATGTAATTAAACTCCTTCTGAAGTTGTACACTTACTGAAATGTCTTTTGTAAGTGAAATCAAATCCTTTGTTTTTATGTGTCTTGACATTGTGGAATGGGGACAAGTGAAACAGTCTTAAAATCCCCAGCACAGCTCTAAGGGAGCCTCTTCTCGTTGCTTTGTACTAGTCTCAGGGGTGAAAAGAGAGTTCATTTAAACATAAGCACTTCCCTTATGTCAAGATGAGAAACTATTGATTTGTATTTGTATTCTTCAAGAAAAATCACTGATCCCTTCAAATGGGAAAAGAACCTCTGTGTTGCAATTCTTTAAGCTGTGTAAAAGAGACCGCATGCTCAAAGTCAAAGGGAAGCCAGAGGAAAATGGCATACAGGAGGTCAAAGCAGTTCACATGGCTCATCGGCAGCTGTTTGCACCATATGACAGATCTAAAGGCAACTTCGGAGCTGTCTGTACAATATGTGGAGCTTACCAGAGATATAGAAGCTTCTGCTAGAATGTCATTTCCCATAAAAAAAAGTTGGTAAAGTTGGCACTGTGTTTCGTGGACTGCAGTGCCAATGATAGCCTTAATTGATGACCTTAATCCCCACAATAAGAGACAAGGAAGAAGAGGAACTGGATGTTCACTTTACAGGAAGTTCTCTGAGAGCAAATCTCCTGGCATCACTTTTGTGCTGCTCAGCACTAAGTCTGTATCATAACCTGCTTTGCTTTGTTTGTCTTGTGTCAGAAACACAAGAATAAAAAAGCAATCACATTCTTTATTGCCCTGACTTTCACTTGTCTGAAGGCCACTTGGGTTCAGTTGGCTGGAGTAACACAAGAAGCAAGTCTGATCACAACCTAAGGTTAGTTGGTAAGTGTGAAAGAAGGTAGCTGGAAAACCAAAACAAAATTTTATCCATTAGCCACTAAGTGGGGCTTGTAAATGTCAGAATATAACAAAACCATTAAAATCTTTTCACTTGACATGATTCTGTACAATTGCTAGCTAGCAATTTCATAACTTTGTTGTAGCAGACAGTAAGACTGACAGAGGGAATGAAATGAGTTAGGAGAACTTTGAGAACTTTACTTTTTCTAATTAATTCTGTGACTGTTGAAATACATGTTGTTTAAAACTGTTGGTTAACAAACAAAAGCAGAACATTCCAGTCTCACCTAAAGGCCATTCTGCACTGATGTATAAAATTACATTTCATTGCCTAAATTCAATCATTAATCCCTGATCCTGGAAACTTGTTTACACAACATTTAGTCACCTGAATAACATTGTTGTCATAAGCAGAACCACCCAAGTTCATCAGGTTTCCTGAGCATGGTGTGTTCTCAGTACCTGAGATCCTGACCTGCATAAACTCCCTTGTCTGACTCTGGGGGCTGATACTTTTATGCATGGTTTGTGAGGTAGATTGCTCATACAATTCTGAGATTAAATACTCTGTATAAATAGTTAATTTATTTCAACGTGTATTGCCACTACATCTCAAGACGCATACCAGAGCCCATCTTGTGCTGTCCTGCTGGAAAGACAATCTGCCACAAGTCTGGACTTTAAGGGATCATTTTGAGAAGTGTTGGAATTGCTATATGCAGAAATAGATGTGTTGCAAACTTCAATCACTGTAGGAAACCTGCTAGAAAATGTGGCTGCTCAGTTAATGAATCTGGAGAGTCAGATGGGCATATTGAAAAAAGATTATAATGCACAGAAACTGAATTTCCACCTGAGGAGCTCAGCTTGACATTTTCCAAGGTTCATGAAACATTATTTAAATATCTTATTTTTAACTTTTGCTGCCATCTCTTCACCTGAGATGTCTTCTTCATCTAGAGAGACAGGGTGAAATCAAGGGAATATAGCACTGGTCCTTTCTTGACTATACTTTTTTAAGTAAGGATGGAAGTGGTAGGAACTTGCATCCCAGCAATAATTCCTTGGAGTCATTATTCCTATTAAGGGAAGAAACGGCTTTCTAAATTGCAGTGAGTTCCTACATCTAGGCTGACCAGGACTATCCTTACTATGGAGACCCTCTGACTTTACCCATGTGGATGGGTATCGGAGAAGGTGGAGACAGAATTGATAGCTCCAACAACCAGGTCCAGCTGACACAGAAAATTTTCCTCTGCACCCTGAAGTCTTCTGCTGATGAAAATCTTCTTTGGCTATAGAGCAGTTGAAATTCCTCTTTGAAGGTTGGGTTAGTAGTCTACAGCTTTATGAGTTGCAGTGGTACTTGTTCTTGCACCACTCACATGAAGTTCCTCCAAAGAGAAGTATGGAGCAGCATTTTCAGAGACAGAAAAAATAATGGCTTAGTGTAATTTCTGGCATTTTTTAGTAAAAGATGTATAGCTGAGAGAGATTTCTGCCATATTAAATATATTTTAAAAGACAATTGACTGAGGGACTTCATCTGTGCAAATTTTCAATACTTAAATAAAGCATTTATTCAATATTCTTTATGATGAAAACAAGGAAACCAGTACAAATTAGAGTCTCTGTCCATATAGATTCCTTTAAGGGTAATGACTAGAAAGAGGATAGATTTTAGCACAATAATGTGAACACTCTTCTGTGTGTGTGTCTAACAACTACACATGGTGAAAATGGATTGTCAACATATCTATTTATAAATCATACAACTACAATGCAAATTATTTAAACAACAGCCAATAGATATGAAAAAACTTTATTGTCTGAGAGAAAATAACACAGAAACATCATATAACATGTAGGTGAATATAATCTTAGAGGTCACTTGTATATTTTTGCTTATATCAGTGGAATGAAATTGATCCTGGACCCCTCAAAATACAGATATTAAGAATATTAAACTGGTAATACTCAGAAGATTAGGTACATTGTATGAAGGGAGATAATCCTATATATTGAAAAATGTAAAAGGAGGTGGGGCTTTATATGTATAAATGGAGATTCTTTTTGACAATATTTCAGTACCTCTGCTAGTATAGGATTGCAGCAGAAATGCTGCATGGTAATTGCAATCTATATACTTTTCCAGCTTCTGCTAGAAGAAGCTCTAGTGTACTCATTTTTCTGTTTTCTGCATGTCCTAAGTTATATGGAAAAGATATTTATAATGTAAGCCATTTGAATGAGTGGAGGACTCTGCTGATAAAGACATAGAGTGCATATTCTGCTGCAGAGGTCTTTATACTGCGGAATTGATGGCTGATTACAAAGCAGCCTGAAGATCTAATTACAATTGGCAACCAGGAGATGAGGGAAGACTGCAGACAATTTTCCTCTATTTTTATACACAGTCCTTGTGGCATTCACATTGCTTTCAATAAGCGTGCTTCTGGCAAAAACTGTCAATGACGGTAATCGTCTGGATGACTGGCTTCAGAGAGGCTGGAAGCCTGACCTTTGCTATTGTAATCATCACCGTCATCAGCGTGGGGATGCACGCCACCCCAAAGCTAGAACAAGTGCTGTAACTAAGCAGTAATTGCAGATTGTTAATGATGATGCTATTGATGATGCATTTTTGTTTGTGTTAATTGAAAATACATTACGCTGGGCTTAACTCTATGGTGGTGAATGATTAACGCTAAAAGGGAGAGGAAATGTGTGGCTGAAGTAAGAAAGCCAAACATTCCATGTGTGCCATTCTGCTATGTCTACCCCACCTGGTGCATAATCAAAATACGTAACAATCTTCTGATTGAAAAGGAGGGCATAAAATTCAAAGTTTGATTAAAAATTAAATTAAAATCTTACAGCTAAACAGTGCGTTCTTAAGACTATTGCATGAGCCAGTGAGCACTGTTACAGCTGTGTAATAATTACAGCTCACCAGTGAAAGGAGACCATGGATGCTGAATAGGGCCAAAATACCAGTTTGGATACTTGTGGAAGATGTGCTCTGCGAAGGCTGTGGAGTGTAACTGGAGTGAGAGCACAGACTGAGGATATATAGGATTGTCTAGAAATTCTAGGGTCTGGAATTCTCTGCCGAAGTTGTCATAATCTCAGATTTTCATATTTTCATAATGAGCATGAAGGATTATATCCTACCTCATGCTTTCAACTTGTGGGAAAGTTTAAAATTTACATAATGGACTTTATCCCTGGGATAGATATGATTAAACAACACCAAGGTGTAAGACTAACACTTCTGTAAGTGTTTCTCTAGTCTTCTTGTTCTCTCTGAAAATTTGAAAATATAAAAAAAAAATGGTTTGTATTATTCAGCTCCTCACTGGAGGAGTCTCATCACTGATGGAGCTGAATGCTGAATAAAATGGTTTAGAGAAACCAGAACTTCCCATGGAAACAAGAGTTTTGAGCCTTGAGTGAAGGAGAATCATTCCCCATGGCAAAAAGTCAAGTGGCTGGCAGACTCACCTGGCATGTGGGAGTTTTTTCCCCTCTTCCTCAAGTGCAAAAAAGTTTACCAAACTTCATACCCAAACGTCAGGCCAGGGTGTTTGACTTACTGCTTCTAGCTTTTGATTTGTCTGCCTGATCTTGGTTGCATTAGCACTAAGCCAAACACATGCACATTTCTCTGTTGCACTATATCATGGTGTAAACATCAAACACACGCAATGTCAACGGTATAGACTTGTCTGTGACAAAGCATGTGGTAATTACTCTTGCATATTCCCTTAAAGTGATATCTCCCAAAAAAATAAATCTAATAAAATCAATGGGTTTCTACCAAAAGTGACACTGAAGACTGATGGAATGTAATCAGAAATGACATTTCTTCTATAAAGTGGTACCTATTAAAACTTCAGTGTTCATGTTGTTAAAGGACCAGCAAGTATAGTCTCATTGAAGGGGAGACCTGGTTCAAAGAGTGAAGTTTCTAGAAGTTTAGGATACTCTTCAGAAACTTGCTGCTCCACTGTAGCTCTCACTAATGGCAAGATGAAGCAGGTAGAGTCATGCATGCAGCTGGAGGTGGGAGCTTATGGAGAAATGTGCCTCTAATGTGCTCATGATTTAGTTTAGCTCTGAGATTTTGTGATCTCTTACAAGTGAAAGTCTTTATCATCTAGCCATGGTTCAGCAGCCCTTATGAAACAGTCGATCTCATTTCATTTCTCTGAGCCAAAGTCCCCACTGTGAGAGAAATGCTGATACAAATGATGATGGCTCTGCTGGCAAGTCCAGGAAGTCCAGAGATGCCACTGGACATGATAAACAGGATGCAAACACTTTCCCTGGAGCGTCTCCCCAGAAATAGACTAAATTGAGTTGGTGAGGAATGCCACTGTCACTCATGTTGTACCCCTTTGCATTAATAAAGGGCTTTTATTAATACAGGGTCTTTCAAGAGCAGTAAATTCACATTAAAATAATTGGGGAAAATTAGTTTCTCCTTTAACTCTGCTCCTTGTTCAGCTGGCATCAGATTTGAGTTTGCTCCAATTTCTTTAAAAATTGAACCTCCAAGATGAATTTCAATTATACCCAAATCAATTCTGGCAGCACCAGCATATATTTTGGTCTCAACACAGGTAGGAGGATGATTGTTCCTCCTCTGATATTTAAGGGCCTTGTGGGCCTATCAGGATAGCTACTAAAAATTGCATCCTACATTATGTGATCTTCTGAAGTGAAATTAAAGGTGTGCGGTCATATATATCAATAGCCGGTTTCTTGGCCAAACCTGTGCAGGTATTCCTGAGACTACATCATACAGGAGGTCATCTTTACATGGAAGGTAAAAATAGGAATAGTGACAGCAGACACAGGTAAAAAGCCATTACCCCTCACCTTGTACATGTATTCATGTTAATACCTTATTGCCAAGTCACATACAATCTGTTTTTCTAGGGAAACCAGTGACACACTCTGAGCCCTCTTCCCTCACCCCAGCTCCTCAGGACTAGAGCTTACCTTCACCATCTAAACTGATACAGCACTTTCCTCTTCTCCATGGAAATGGTTTTATTACAGCAACACCTTATAACTTATGGTGTTGAAACCTCTTTTTTTTTTGCCAGTGGATCCCAGAGCCCTTTCCAAATGTAATGCAGTGGTAAGTGGGAGTCACACAATACAACACTGTGAACACCCTTAAAAGCCTTGGCTTTCACTTCCCACATAGCAGAGTCCAAAATTCGGCAATCATTCACTGTTCTTACTACAGGAAATGTAAATTATTGCAGAACATCTCACCTACCTTTTGTAATGATGGTTCATAAATACTTACTTTTCATTGGGGCCAATACTTAAAATGGTAGTCCTCAAAATGGTGAAGTCCCCATAAAATATTCCACAGACATCCTATGTTAATGAGGCCTTAAAAGTTATGAGTTCAGAAGAAAAGCAATGTAGTGCACTTAGACCATTGATTAAATTAAGCCATGAAATTACTGCCTATTATGAAAAAAGCATGCTCATTTTACTGCTATATACTTTTATCTCTTCCTCTGTGTTTGTGTATTACATCTGTATGTTGTCTGGTCATAAACCTGGCTTGTAAACTCTCGGTGGAGGGATCTGTCTTTATTACGGTGTGTGTGCACAACCTCAGGCATAGCAGCGGTCCTTGTTCTTGACAGGCACGTCTTTGCGTGAAGGTGATGTAGACTATCAATAATGCATCTCTCAGAAATGATCCTATGACACCATAAAACTGTCCTGCCTTTCTCATTCAGATGCTGAACTGCATTTGCTATTGGAAGATGCCCGCTCATCTCCCCTGGCTCCTTCGAACCGTCCAGTTGATCATACTGGATCATCCCATTGTTTTGCCAGGGCTAATAAGTGATACTTCAGAAGATGGCAAATACCTCCCACTGTGCAGCTAGATGATTATGTGGTGCTGTACGTGGGAAATACTTCTTTTCTATGAGACTCCGATGTTATTCAGAGACACTGAAATTGCAGTAAGTTTTTTTATTTGGTTTTTTTTTAAAAAAGCATGTGTGTATGAGCACAAAGCAGAGGTGTAAAATGTACAGCCAGGTCCTTCCTGCAATGTTGCCCAAGGGGCATTGGAAACAATTGTGCTCCTCACATTTTGTTTTTTGGTGAGGTTTATTCTTTGCAATGTTTTTGAATATTCAGCCAGCACTTCAGTGTTCCCTACCTTCCTCTGGGTGTTTGGGAAGGCAGGCTCTTCACAAGCAGCTGTTCGTTGTGGTGCCGCCAAGGTCCTTCGCTGCATTTCCAGTGCTGGAATTCAGTGTTACCAATAATTTATGTATGTATATCTTCACAAATGTCAAAAATAAACACTTAAAAATCTGAACCTGCCCTCCAAAGGTTTAAATATTTCAAAATAGCATTTAAATGACTTTCTGTTGTCCTAAATTCCTTAGTATTTTATAAAAGTACAGGTTTACTCAATAAGCATAAGCATTTGAAAAATAGACAGTCATATGAGTTTTGCTGGCAATAAAGATGATATTTGTTGTCAATAGAAAAAAAACCATTCCCCATGAAGGATTTAAGCAAAATAGAATGTTTAAACCCAAATATCAGTAGTGGATCCCCAGCTGAACAACATATTACTCTGAGGGATGATCACAATTAAAAAAAGTGTGCTAAATTATTTCCAAACACAATTTGTGAATAGATAGGAAGAGCCAATCATTCAGATGATTCAGCTCTGTCTTTAGATGATGTAAATTCATGAACTTATCTAATAGCTGCTTTTGAATGTGGCTACTTGTTCTTCTTCTGTATGGTATTTTGTCACACACATTAAAAATGTGCAAGTGATGTAAGGAAGACAATGCAATGCTTTGGCTTCCCAACTTGGCCAATTTCTGGATTGAAGCTTTTCTTTTTTTCATGAAAAGCTTTTCATTTGGCTTTAAAAATATTTCCTCTGAAATGTTTAACAAATCTAGACTACCTTTCATACAAAAAGCCATATTCAAATACTTTATTAACAGCTGCGTTAATAGTGCAGCAGGCACCTTAGTGCCGGGGACTGAGAGCCAGTTCTGGTTATACCCTGTTGTTGTGTTGCGATTTGAAGCGTACACAGCATCCTCTCTCACTTTTGGATATTTGCCTTCCCGGAGCGGATGGGGAAGCCTTGAGCCCCGTGCAGCCGGGCAGGAAGGGAGAGGGAGTGGAGAGTGTCAGCGTCCGCTGGGCAGCCTGGGGACGGCGTCCAGCCTGCCAGAGCCCGACTGGCACAGTGGGAGGGCTGTCCTTCATCTGCAGGAGGCCCGGTCCCCTGGTCCCACTGCGCTGTGTGGCATCATCTGGGAAGCCAGGTTCACCGGCTGCGTGGGACCCATAAAATATCTGCCTGATTTTCTTCAATAAGCACGAGCTAGAGGTTAATAATGTGGGGATGTTTGATTCCCTGCTGTTTTAAATAATTTCATGGGGAACCTAATGCAATAGGACACCAGTTAGAAAGGTTATTACTCTCATCAAACTACAGCACTTCTTTCCTATTATTTTCTACCAATTTCTCAGCCTTACGCCTCCTCTCCCTACATGTACTGCAAATGAGTCTTCAAAAGGACACTCTGTGGTGAGGTGGAGGCAGAAAATGTGATCCCAGCTGGTGTCTTGTCAGTGTTCCTGGGGGCGTCAGTGTCCTCACCCCACCAGAGGGCTGATGGCACCCCAACTGCACTTCCCGCCAGGGGAGGACGCTCTCACCCCTGTGCTCCAAAAGGCTCAGCTGGCAACCCTTCACCTTGCAATCAGTTTTAGGTTGGCTAAACATGGGGATAGTGTCCACCACATCTCCTGAACAAGCAACCCCCTTGCCTTATGTCTTTTCTCCTTTTATTTGCTTTGAATGCCACATAGGGGTTTTCCCCCAGACTATTTAAGTGATTTAGCACCCTTGTTCTTATATTTTTTCTTTCTTTCTTTAAACTACATTTCTGCCTAACTTGGTTTCTCTTTCATATACTATTTTTATCCTTATCCCTTTTCCTTCTCTCCCCTCCCTTTTCTCTCCTTCCAGGTGCTCTGGTTCATCTTCCACCCTTTCTTCACTTTCTCTCTCTAAAAAAGAAGAGATTTTGTATCTTGCTTGGCTTTTCAATACAGCTCTTGGGAATTTTTTGTTGTGGTTGACAATGGGAGATTGAGTTTAAAATGGTGTTTGCATGGGACTGCAGTGCCTTGACATAGCTGTTTAGCCAAGGAAAAAACAGTTGTCCAGTGAAAACACAGGCTGTGGTTCATGTGTAATTAGTGAAGAAATTTGTCTACATTTTGAGAGAGAGAGATGTGTATAAAAATATATATGCCACTCCAGGTTTTAATAAATTCCCTTGAGTAATTTCTATGAGGAAAAAGTGTCTTTTTCTTTTGTTTTTAATTTCAAGACCTTTCCTGAGACAAAAACATGTTTTAAGAAAGAGAATATGAACTAAAAAAAAATCAGCAATTTTTTGTGGTCTTTTTTTCAGTTACAAAAGATTTAAAAATTTTGTTAATTTCTCACTCTCTTTTCACCTCTTTTACTGGTAAAAGTGTAGTGGGGAAGACTATTAAAGCAGAAAAAGAAGTAAAAAATATTTTCAACATCCAGTAAATATATTTTGACAATTATTTTTTAAAATGAAAAACATTGGTTTTGAAAGCAGCAGAGGAAAAATGATTTTGAATTCTTGAAACAAAAATTGCCCTTTTCACTATAGTAATCCTGCATTGCAGTTCTAAGTTATCAATAATACTCAAGACAATACTGTGATTAAGTGTAAAAGAAAATAATTGCCTGAACTTGAGAAACTTGATCCACAGCCTGACATCACAATATTTCATAGACTGACCACATTGAGCACCTGGAGTAAACCCTTGAGTACAGTACTTCATTTCATGAGATGTTGGTTACAGTGACCCAAACAAAAATTGAGATGGAAAATTGTTTCTGTTCAGTGTAATCCTGCAAACGGGATTTGAAGGGATGTATATTTCTTGACAATAATATCCAGTCCCCCTTTGAGCATTGGGTAAACATTCAGTTCACAAAAACCTGTGGCTTAAATGCATCCTTACATATTTGTGAAGATTTGAATAGATTTTCTAAGTCAAACTTAAATGTATTTTCGCTTTCTTTTCCAACCAGCTCAAGACATGCATAACAGAAAAAATTCATAAATATGTTTATAAAAAAATTCAAATGCTTTTGAAAGATGCTTGATTTTCACATCGATTTGTCTCTTTCTGTTGTGCATTTATGAAGCTGAATGCACTGCTGTTGAAGCACACAAGGTCTCTGTGATCTGAGTATGAGCCTGAAATCCGGTTACAATTAAATGGCTTGAAGTTATTATGAGCTTCTAGCTGGAGGGGGCAGGAAGGAGTTGGGCCAATATAAACAACCATTCCCAAGTGATATTAGTGGTAGGAAAGTGGGTGAAACTCCCCCAGGACATTCTGTCTAAAGGTACTTATGTACAGAACATCAAGTGTGTTAATTGGTAGCTCCCCCAGTAAAGTTTGAATTCACATATGTGGGTAAAATACTAAAAGACAACGATTCAAGGTTTCACTCGTTCTCAGGCACAGTATTACCTATGAACCATATTTTAAAATGCATTCTGAGATTTGAGCTAATAATGTGAATGACATTCAGTGAGATTGCCAAATGCTGGTAATTTACTTTCATTTTCACATTAACGTGGGCCCACCTGTGATGAATTGGAAACTAAATAAGCACATCAGTTTTAATTAGATATTTCAGTGGCTGGATCTAGTTAAACAGCAGCATTCATTCTTATCTATTAAACAGTCAAAGAGACTTCTGCATTCTTCACAGTAAGTTCTCTCTCCTTCCAACTCACCTTCTTTGCACTGCTTTCCTCTCTTTCTTACTGGAATATTTTAGGAGATGATCTAAGCCAGTGACATCCTATCAAGTTCATAACACAGTTATCACAGATTTGGCTGATCTAGATTATTTTCCAAATTTTACAGAAATTAAGTAGGCCCTCAGTATTGTTTTATTCTGCAATGCAAACAAAACAAAACCCCAAGCAATTGGAATAAGTTTCAAGTTTAGGCTTCACTAAATGGAAATGACTTTCTATTGACAGTCATGGACTTGTACCACTGCATCTCTGGGATCCAGTTTCAGTTAGCCGGTGACAATTTGGCTACCAGCTGGAACAATTTCCACTCCTGGAGGATCAGGGAGCTGCAAGACGGATGGAAATGTTCACTGTTGTGCTGGAAGGAGTCAGGCCAACAGCCTGGGAAAGGCTTTTTCCCCTGGCATGGGTGCTGACAGCAAAACCTGCCTCGTGCCTCAGTTTTCCCACAGATGAGTCACCAGTAAGGCAGCTTTATCCTGCTGAATACTCAGTGTTTCTGTTGAGGCTACCAACAAGCAGTTGTTGTTGTTTTCTGTTTCAGTAGACAGTCATTTGCTGAAATAACAATGCTTCATGTTTCAGTCTGAGGAATTTGTGTCTATATGACTCACAAGTGAGTGCAGAGAAGATTTTTCTCTGTCTCAAGTCCACCTTTCCTCCCAAGGTTTTGCAGTGTGACCCTCCTTTCCAAGGCAGTTTTCAATAGAAAACTGAGGTCTAAGCTGCTGCTGTATTGAACAAGCATATTTCAAAGCAGCCTTGAAGAGAGAAAGGGTACCAGTTTGAATCTTAATCTATTTTTTATTTGTCTGTAACATCTTGATAGATTGAATGACAACTTAAAAAAGTCTATGCAATTATATTTCTCTCTGTGAATAATATTAATTTAGGTATTTTTTTCTAGAGATATTAATTAATGATTAACAGACATAGCAGATGTAGGTGTAATCTAGCAGGAATGAATTTTGAACTAGAGCCTTCATTATACCTCTAACATCCTACTCATTGTTCTTCTAAGTGGTGAGACACTTGGAACAGTTTTCGGGGGAGCGATGTCTTTACTGTCTCTGACTCTATTTTTCTGATTGGTATTTCTGAATAAAGGGCAAACAAGTTCATAAATACAAAGGGTACAGTGCTAGTGAAAAACAGCTTTATTCGGATCCAGGAAAACATGTGTGAACACCTTGAAAAAATATTTGCCCAAGTCCTGGCTTGTTGCACTGGCATTTCAGCCTACCAGCTAAATAATATTTTTTTGGGTGCATTTTATGAGTAACTGGGTTGTTCAGAAACAGCACAAGAAATAACAGGGAGAGCCTGAAGCTAAATTCACATCTAATTCAGATTTCAGGCAGCTTCATTTAAAAATATGTATGTTCTAATGCAAAAGTATTTAGCATTAGAGCTCAGGACTAATGGTCCAGAACTGACCCTGTTCTCTGAACATAACCCATGACATTATCTCAGCATATACCCCTGCTATGGTGGTCTAGAAGATGATGTGTAAGAGATTTCCAAGAGAAGATCCTCACAGGCTTTCCTTCCCCAAACCCTCTCTGAAAGGGGGAAGCGGTCCTCCAAACAGTCATAACCTGCTGAACATAAAATTGGGTTGACAGTTTCACACACGCAAATGTGTTGCTTCAAGCATATTCCAAAGCATTTAAACAGACAAACATATTTTGATGAAAATATTTCATGTGCTAGCTTTAAAGAAACAGAAAAGATGAACTAAATGAACACAGATATATAGCGTAGAAAATATATTTTAGCAAATACCAGGTCACACCTGGTTTTGGACACCCTCCCTGCTCCCAGATCAAGCAGAGATTTGTAAGAAAGCCTCTCTGAAGCTGAATTTTGAAGTCTATGGGCAGCTGAAAGGGACATTCCTGTCTCCAGGTGAGGTTGTGTGTTGCATTATTTTTGGAGATCAGAGTCAGATGTGAATGGGAAAATATCTTCTATTTTTGGTTTTGTGATGTGCACGGCACAATAGTAGCTCCTGATTTCTCATACACGTGTCTTGTCAGTCTTCTACATTTTCTGGGCATGCTTCTGCAGTTCAGAAGCAGCTGTTTTGTAATGACCTTGCCCTCCTCAAGTGTTGCAATGTAACTTCCAAATCTTGGCCATAATTTAGTCATTTTTCCCTCAGCTGAACTAAGTTGAGGGTGTTGTCTGTTCTGCCTCTCTGTTGCTTTTAAAGAACATAAATTTCTTTAGTCCCTTCATTTAAACAGATTTTCTATAACACAAATAACTAAGTACTTATCAGTAGACCCCACGTAGTAAATAATTTTCCTTTCACCTTCCCGTCTAATGGTGTTTTAACTAAAAGGGAAAACAAAGTAGACTTAACTTCTTTACCTTGCAGAAGAATAACTTGGGAAGTGTCTAATTTGCCTCATCTCTCCATCATGTTTTAGACATCTGTGCAGCCCTGCCCTGGATGCAAAGGTTAGGGAGAGTTAATGCCACATTGATGTATCTTTTTTCTGGCATAAGTAGTCTTTGTCTTCAGAGAACCCTATTCATACTTAAAATATCTTGGTTTAAAGAAATCCTCTCAACCCTAGTCTTGCAAAGCACTGTACACAGCGATACATATAAATTGCTAGATTATCTGAATCATCCTGTACGTCTACTGTGAAATGGCACTTTTTGTAAAACCTGTGACCCTCCTTTACTTTGGGGTAGTGCACAGAAACAGTGCAATGAGAAAGAAAGGGTGGTCCAGGAGAAGCAGCCTGGCAAGAGTGGTCTGAGCTTGCTGTGCATCCTGGCAGCTGGCTATTCAGAGGGCCTGACCCCACAGTTACCCAGCAGCAGCCAGTGAGATATCACAGCTCTCTCCCTTTTTCTGAAATTCGGGGTGGGAGATAATGCTAAACTGCCTGAGAGAGGGAATACAATTAAATCTAAATGTAGAAAGCACCTTGAATCTTGTGTAGAGCTACTTCATGGAAATGCGGGAGAATAAGGCACGAGCATGTGCAAGTGCTGTGTAAATACTAAGGCATCAAAGGGTATTTTATGATTCAAATGAAATGTTCAGAAAGGCAGACATTTCCAGGATAGATCTCGTTCAAAATGTGTGAGAGAGAAAAGTGGGTTAAATTTTCTAGGCAGATATTGACTCATCATATCATAACAAAACCTGCTAGAGCTGGTTAATGATGTGTCTGATACTTCAGCAAGTGACATAATGTTGAAATTTGGAATCAAAGCTGTCAGGAAATTGCTCCTTGCTCAAACACAAGATATTCATGATGAAAACCTGTTGTAATCTCCCTCTCCTGAGCCATTATGCTAAAGGGGCAAGAGGGTGTATTGCCTGGTGACATTTCTTTCTGATCCTTCTTGAAGCACTGCAGCTTTTCAGAGAAGTTTCTAGGCATGGTTTCCTCTGATGACTGCGAATATGATACAGCAGTCCTTCAAAGGAGCAGAATGCATAGGGCTGGAGCTTTGGAGCTTATTCATACAATCAGCAAATACGATTTTTTTTTTTTCCCCAGCTAAATAGCTCAACATACAAATAGTAAACTGAAGGGCACAGTCCTTTCCACACTGCACTCCCAGTTTGTCCCTCTTTTTAGGCTAGTGGCCATACTCCCTGAGGCTGTGGTTCCCCCAGCTTGCTGCTTGGAGGTAGAGTGGGATAAGGCCAGGAAAGAATCTGTTCTGGGTTGTCTCTTCCAGAAGGTAAAATTGCAATTGCTCTATCACGTATCAGTGTTTGCTGATCAGCTGTACCAAAGAACTGATGCAGTAGGAGTGCTATGGAAGGGAATTCATACCTCTACCATGGTGCAATAATTAAGGAAGAAGTGTGTTAAAATCTTTAAATCTATTTGCATGATTGAGTTGCTAAATTCTCTCTGCCTGTGATATGAAGTATGTGGAAGTTTTAGCTTTGAGACTAACTTCCTTCTAGCCTTCTTCAGATCAGCAAAGCTGTCTACATTTTTTTTTTCTTTTGTTCTAAGATTAACTTAACAGTTTGACACAACAGGTAAATGTGTAGTGCCCAGGGATGGAATCCACTCTCTCTACATTAAGGGCTGAATTTGAGGCACTGATACGTCTGTGATAGGAAATTGAGGTGAATGAATTTGTCCCTGCCTGTATTCCTTCAATGGGCATTGCTGTGGCTAAATCAGGGATGTCTGGTCCACTCATGAATCAGTTCCTGAGCTGCCACTCCTGGGGTGGGAACACAGTGTCCCTCAGGCAGCACAGAACTGTGGGCACAGGGCGCCTGCTGCACGTGTGAGCAGTTGAGCTGCTAAACTCAGGGGTTATTACTATCATCATTAAGCATAGGTCTGACCACATTTGGGCTTTGTGAAGATTTAGGCGGAGCTCAGGTGGGATGGCTGCTTAAGCCTGGATCATGATGGTGACATGCTTTTTTTTTGGTCATGTGTATGGGATTATATTTAAGTGCCCAGGGATTCTGAGGCACTGCATGGAAGTGCCTAATGAATTTAAACATCTAGAAATGTGAGCAAATTACTTCACCTTCATCCCCGCAACACACACTTAAAGGTCTATGATGAAAATAACAGTTTAAATTAAAACAACATTGAGGTTTAGAAAACAATCTTAAAATCATGCTCCCAGGGTAAATCACTGCAGTGGTTTGTGTGAACTTGGAGGCAAGCATCCTCAGACCCCTGAGCCAGACAAAAATGCATCAGAGCCCCGAAACCAGGGGCTAAGCTACACGATGGAGAATGGCAGATTCTTTATGTCTCCATTCTCTGCCTGGTGCTTACTCCAGTCATTCACACGCTCATAAGCAGTCGCTATGCAGTCCCAGAGAACTGCCTGCTTGGATCTCAGCTTGCTAAAATCACCACCAGCTCAGACTAAGCACTGCCTACCCTGGGCAGTCTCACTCGTACCATCAGTATCAAGGCTGTGTTTAAAATGTCACATTCTCTTAATTGAGCTCTACATGTCTCTAACCCATACATCTATTGTGAAAATTAATACTTTTTTGGAAGAAGAGAGCAATATTATGTTTGCAACATTTATTTATAGTAGTTGCCAAATGGTACTTTGGGGATTC
The DNA here is from genome assembly GCF_031877795.1 of Strix aluco. Classification (NCBI taxonomy): domain Eukaryota; kingdom Metazoa; phylum Chordata; class Aves; order Strigiformes; family Strigidae; genus Strix; species Strix aluco. Next base: position 38,709,828 of record NC_133931.1, read on the forward strand.
TCCTTTTTTAAAATCAGCTAATGAGGGAGCAATCCTCTATCAAAACTGTGAGACAGTTTCATGGTTCTTCTGTAAACATTTTGGTGGCACTACAACTCTTGCTTTACCCCCTTCTTCCTAAGCCAGCCCCATTTGTGTTTTTTAACACATGAAGGCACCAGTTGCGGGGAAAGATTTCTGACAATATATTTTTGAGAGAGGATCTGCTTTCAGCCCAACATTTGATGCCCTGCTCCTGGAAAGGGGGCTGCTTCAGATCTTCCAATTCCACAATATTTCCTGCTTGCGGCCTGATGTGGCTTGTTCCTGGGGTTGCTGCCTCCTGTGAATCACCCTCTGTGCCGGTATTTGGCTCTTCCACCTTAGTCATTGACTATGGGCTGCTGCTGATAGGGATTTTTGTCTCCCTTTTCCTCGAAAGACAAGTTATCTACTGGATCAGCTTGCTGGATCGACTTGCCCCACTGCCACAGGATGTCTAGATCTGATGTAAAGCTGGGAGAAGGGAAGAGAAAACAAGGCCGGGATAAGTGTATAAGCAGGGCTGCCCCTTTCAGAGGTAACCTGCCTTTACCTCTGCTGAAAGGACGATACCAAACTGTCCTCTGTGGCACTTGATTTCCTTTTCTTGCAGTCTTGGGCTTTAGATGGAGAGTTCTCGGTCCTGCGGTCGTTCTCGCAGTGGTGCCCAGCCTGCAGGACAGATGGCTCGGCTGTGCTGCAGCTGCTGAATCACCCCTGGCATCTTGAGGAAACCTGGTGCCGGGGCTGGTTTTCCTCGATACACCCTGCTGCCGTTTGCAGTGGCCCAGCAGCTGCTCTGGGAGCAGCCCAGCCTTCTGGTTAGCAGCGATGGGGCAGACAACGGTGGCTGGTAAACCCTACAGCTGCCCCAGGGTCCTGGCCGCTGATGGGGGGATGATGCCCCAGCATGCATCCCTATAGCTCTGGGGAACAACATCCCCTCACAGTGTTGACTGTGCCTCCAGGCATACAGACGCAATGGGAGATTTTCTGGTAGGAAAGATGCTGGTCTACCAGTGTGCTCCTTAACCCAGGCTTGCAGATGCCAGGAATAGCGTGTTGGTGAGAGATAGTATCCACGGAAAAAGATCACAGGGCTATTTAATTCAATAAACGCCTCACTGAGATCCTTAGAACAGCTTCAGATCTATAAAGCTACTTCAGTGAGTTCATATCCTGAATAAATATTGTGCAGTTAGCTTCTCCCTTGTGTACTGATGACAGCGTGATGCCATGTTGACAGGGAACGTAGCGGAGGAGAGTTTAGCAGATTTTAAACAAGACCAGAAAGAGCACCCCGTTTTTGTTCAAGTTAGTTATCTGGGTGTTTTCAGATTCCTGTGTCTGTGGGTGAAAAGCCTCCTGTGAAGGAGATGTATGTTATTTTCTGGCCATCTTAAATGTCAAAATAAATTTTAGTTTGCAGTGTTTCATATCAAAAATAAATGCCTGTTCTCTCAGCAGAAGTATATCATATTTTAGTGCCCGTTGCTCTCAGGTTTTCAATTAGAACTTTGAATCACATTCCTGATTAGTAACAAGCAATCAATCATAATTAATTAGTTAAAATGTTCAACCGTTAAAATCATTACCATTAATTAAAATAATTATCTCTATTTTGGCTGCACTTCATTGCCATTTCAGGGAAATGTGTTGCTTAACTCTACCTTTTGCACTCAGTATAGGATTATGGTGACTAAAATGAATATGAGGGGTAGGGGCATGACTTTCAAAAAGCTGGCTTTTGTAGTATGGTTTTGGTTAGGTTTAAATGGACGTAAGTATATCAGTTACTTATATTTTTAGTAAAGCTATTTCTCCTTAGCTTGAGAATATATCTAATAGCTGAAGAGATACAGTGTCAGGAGAGTTACTTCTTTTCTGAGGAGTTTATTCTTTATAAATATATGCTTTGTAAGTCTCTCCATAAATAAAACAGCATTGATGTGGGGTTTTTTTGTGGTATTATGTTGGAAATCCTCACTCATGGATAAAGACTACTTTTGTCAACCTATATGCTGATGAAAGTAAACTTTGATCAGACACTGCAGAAAAGGAAAGGTTCTGCTTCTACTTAAAGAATACATTTTATTCAGGAAGGAAAGCATAGGGATACATCTAAGAAAAGGACTGAAGCTTCACAAGAGGGGTATAGACACACTGGGCATGAAATCCCAAGTTGTCATTACTGCAGTTGTCCTCTGATTGAGTCAAATATCTCAAGCCTTGTCATGTTTCCCAGAAAGCCAGTAGCCCTTGTGTTTGGTACCAGCTAAGAGATAATAGAGTGATAGAGTTAATCCACATGTGTTCTTGTGTCAGATATGCATCTTAATGTGGGTGATATAAAATTCAAGGATTATTACAGTGACCACTAACTGCTTCATCACTACAGAAGTTCTCCAGTTTCATGAAAGATATTTGTATCCCCAGAGAAGTGAACTGATGCTGCCCCTCAAACAGAAAGAAATAGGCAAGTTTAGAAAAGAAAGTCTGAATCTGCCTAGGTCCCTGGGAGAACTTAAAAAGGACTTAAAAGGTTAACAATAAAAGGAATGCATGCTACTAAGAAAGTTTTTTTCTGAAATACGCAACCTGAGAAGTAAGATATGCAGGAAGATAAAATCCATCAAAACCCAGGTCTTTCAGAATTTGTAAAGAGAAATACAAACCTTCCCAGTGAAAGTGTTGGAAGATTAAATATAAGGTATTCCTCCCCCACCTAATTTCTTTACCTGTCTCTTAAATGTTTATTTGAAAAAGAGCTGTCCATTTTGAATGTTATGAAAAATGGTTGAGTAAAGAGTTTTTTCACTGTAGCTGGATATGAGCAATACATACATCACTCTGGGCATGGTGGATCTCTAAACTACAACATCTCTAAAACTACAGCCGTCCAGTACCTCCGCACACCCCTTGCTCCCCAGCAGTCACTGCAGTGTCATGGGTAATGGTGTGAGACCTGGAGGAGCAGCATGAGGTGGATGGGGATCTTAGAGATCAGCAGAGGACGAAGCATCTCCTTTACAACTACTTCTTGTGTTTGTAAACTGATTGCAAGGCTTTCTGCCATTGCACAGCATGCTTAAATTCTGAGCAGCCCAGGAGGGTTTCTTCTGTCTTAGGTACCACTGAATTCTTTGAGCATAAGGTTAGTTCTGGATGCTGTCTAGTCCCACCAATGTGGACAAGCATGGTCAGCCAGAGCAGGTTGTCCAGGATGGAGACTCCAGAGCCTCTCTGGGCAACCTGTGCCAGTGTCTGACCACCCTTACAGTAAAAAAGTTTTTTCTTGTGTTTAAACAGAATTTATTTAATTTCAGTTTGTGTTCATCGCCTCTTGTCCTGTCACTGGAAATCTCTGAGAAGTGTTTGGCTACATCTTCTGTACTCCCTCCCATCAGGTTATTATTCCTCCTGTTATTCCTCCTCTTATTTCTCCGTGCTTTAGTTGGTGAAGATTTCCTGTACTTATAAAAATGGTCAGCACACACTTGGGTCACTTTGGTCTGAGATATGGCCTTAATTTCCTGGAACCATGATTCAGATAGCTGTTCATTACGAGACCTCTCTGTGCCCACCTGGGACCTTCTGCTGTGTAGCTACTTCTTTAATCCGTGTAATATCACCTTACAGGTTTGACACTCCTCTATGAGGATGACAGGCACAAATGTGCCCTTTGAAAAATCTTTTTTATATGGAAGGTGGACGATGTCTACCTAAGACACATGAATTGGAATAAGGACACTTGAGTTCTGCTCTCTGTCACAAATTTTTTGTATGACCTGAGACGTCTCATTAGCAAGTGACCAAAAGCCTGCTGGGAGTCTTTTCATTTGCCTTAATGGGCTTTGAATTAGGTGCTTAACTTTCTCAGACTCACTGACCAATTTATATAAAGGAGATGGTGTTATTTGCCTATCTCGTTGGGCTGTCACAAAGTGAAATACACTACTACAAAGGATTTTGGGATCACTGAGTAGAGAGTGCTATTCAAGTGCAAAGCATTATATAAACCTTTAGAAGCAGTAATAAAAGTGCTAGCGTTTCCTTGAAAAACTATGATTTCTTTTCACCTTTATATTTCTAGAAAGACTTATCATTTCATGTTTCTCCGAGGAATACAGCATCCTCTGAAGCATGCAGGGTCCAGTCTAGCATCATATCTCAATGGCCTATTCCATAGGACAGTGTGAAGGAAGAGACTGCTTTGACTGTGCTGAATTTAAAATGTGAGTTTACACTTTTAGACACTAGGGTAGCAGGGGTGCCTCATAATTGTTATGGGAACATGATGTGATGTTACAAAGGGAATAGGGAAAAAATTCATATTTCTGTGTTATTTTATAGAAGTGATCTAGTAAACAGGAGCTTCTGAATATTTGTAGAGTTAAGTGAATACAAAATTTTCCCTTTCAGATAATCAGGGGAAAAAAATGGAATGGTTCAGTTTGTACCTGCTAGATATGATATAGAAAAAAATAAACATTAAAACATCATTGTAAATAAAGTTGTAAATGCAATGGTTTTCACCCCCATGCTTTTGTCTTTCTTTTTGTCTTCGTGTGTTTGTAATAGGATGACTTGGTTAAAAAGTTGTAATCATCTTTTGTGTATTTGCTTCTGCTTTTGTCTGGGGCTAGATGCAGTTATAAAATGAAACTGGATATTTTCATGCATATCCAATCTGACTAAAACCAAGTGTACCTCCTATAGGCACAGTCTGACACTTTTGATAACCAACGAAATGTTATTCAATATTCTGGTATTTACTCTTATTTAAAAAAAACAAGTAAATACAAAGCAAAGCCTTAAACCATGTCAAGTTTAGCCACTACTGTGTTGTCTCCATGTTGTCCAACCTCCTGGAACAGTGGTTTCAGGCTTCAGACTGGAGAATAGGGACCAAGAAGGTTGTGGCATCTATTTGTTGTGAAGCAGCCATCAACATCAGCTTCCAGTCCAGAGCAGGATTTAAACTTGCACTGGAGTCCAGAACACCTGGGCCTTTTGCTAAACCAGATCTTTCTTGTTCTGTTTTAATTCTGTAAGAATTTGATAATTTGAACAAAAGTGGCAAAACTAAAAACCTTCTCATTACACATAGCTTCTGTACAAAGGAGGGAAGAAAGATTAATTCTGCTGTAACTTTTAATGAAATAACTCTCTCCATATCTTTGTGATTCTTATTATTTTTCTGAAGTTCATTGCTAACTTCGCCTGCTGGCCTGTGTGCTTCAGTATCTTAAATACTAGCATTATAAATTATGTCATTGCCAAAAAAGCATTACGGTTTTGTAATCCTGCTTGAAGGACCTGATATGTTGGCAGTAATGAAGAAAGCTACTTGAAGAATGCAAGAACTTGCTAATCAGATTGTTAATTGAGTACATGAGCTTCACATAATACAAAGGCAAACTGTGAAGGTGACAATGATAGCCAGACTTCATCTGTTGAGTTGGAATTAACGATGAACAAAATGAAGATCCCTTTGTGGTTGATTCTTGTCCAGCTGCAGCCAACTATAAAAGACCCATCAAAGAAATCAACTCATTAGTTGGTAATTCTGTACAACTTCAAAAAGAAATTCTTAACCCCTCATCAGTCTTTCCCTGACAACCCCTTAAAAGCTGTGTTAAAACAAAACAAAAAAACATTATTTGCTTCATCAACTCAAAGAAATGGCCTGCAGGAACACAGTATAAACTGAAGCTTTTAAAAACAGATCTATCCATAGGTAGAACAGTCAAAGCACAAATATATTGTGACATGCAAAATCTCCCCCAGTCACCCATGTCACACAGTGTCAATAGCCTGTCTGCTTCACAGAAAAGCTCTCCCCAGATGTAAATAATTTTAATATTGTAACAAAAACTGACAAAAACCAGTGAATTCAGAAATAAGGCTGCCACTGTGTCCTTATTGCACTGTCATTTCGTCTGTAACTCTCCCAGTGGGAAAAGTTGCCAGACGAAGGGTGAATTAAGGATTATGTCTGTATAAAGTTGGAAAATAATGCATTTTCAGGGCAAGACTTCATAGGATATGAACAGTCCATTCTGTTGTCTCATTGCAACTGTAACATTTCATTTATCTCAGTGGGACTGCTATGACAAAGGATTTCAGGCCTTGACTTTTAGTTTATATTTTTAAAGTTTGATTTTATAAGATGGATGCAACCCTAAAAAGGAATTTTATTAAACTGGCAAAAATGTCCATTAAAGCTATTACAACTTCTATCTTGTAGTCTTTTAAACAATCTAAAAGATTATTAGGTATGTGAGTGGAAGATTACCTTCACAGGAAGCCTTATTTTAGATAGTCTCATATCAATGATGTGTGATTATACAGATATATTAACTGATGTTTGTTAATGGAATGTCTATTATTTCTGTTTTAAGACACTGTAAGTTAAGATTTGCATGCTGCATTAGGGCACATAACATCTTAGAAGAAAGTAGTAGTTCCAGAAAATTGAATAATTACAGGGAAATATCCCAAATATGTTTTTTTGATCAGCAGCAAACTATGTATTGAATAGTAGACAGCAATTTTAAAATATTTTCACTTTATGTATCTCCTTTTCCACTGTTATAATTTGTCTTCCAAATATGTATTTTGCAGTAGGCGCCTATGCACATGTTGATTTTTTTAAAATTCAGTTAGTAAATTGAATATTTAGAGGTTTTGTTGACTTTTTTTTGAGAGACAGACTGATGTAATTGAACATGACCACTCCTGTAAGTGTCTCACCTTACTCTTCTGAGGTGACTCCAATACAGTTTAGAAGAGACCTGACAAAAGATGAAAGCAAGAAATTCAGTATACTGCTAGCGGCTTTACGTCATCATTCAGAGGCCAACTCACATTTGACTTCTGACTATCGAAACCTTTAGTTTCCTCAGTGACCAATGTAAGTGGCTCCTTCTAATATTGTTCTCTGTGGAAAGTGGGAAGATGTGAAATTTTGCTGTGCTTTTGTCGAATCCAAGATAGGAAGAGACCTTTTTTTCCTCACTGTTTGCTAGCTGTTAAGATGTGGCTGGGTCTCTGTATGGTGGGGTGTGTGTGACTCCTGTTGCAGAGCCAACACTGCTGGTAACCTCTGCATAGAAAGAGGGTGCTCACAAAACAGAGCCATTGTTCAAGAAAAAAACAATCTTTTTTGTGTGACACTTTTAATTCCTTTTTTATCCGGGTTTTTAATCCTGCTTTTCATGAACGTTGTACAGGCCATCACTGATTCTAAAATGTGGCTTCACTGTTCATGGATTTTTATTTGATGAAGGAAGACTCTTTCGTCTTCCTGTCCAGGGTGAAAATCTGATTCTGAGTTTAAAAATTCAGAAACACTCTTGGCTAAAATCTCTAGCTGCAGCAGTTGGAATGGTCTTTGTAAGAGAATGGTGTTAATGCTTATTCTGCGACTAATTATGGCTTATGTGAATGTGTCTGCTGAACAGAGTGGACAAATGCACTTCTCTTGGTTGGCATGCCTGAAGCTTTTGAAATAAAATATTTCTAGTTTACCTTTGAGGACCAGCCTTGAGACTAAAATCTAAGGAGCTCTTGAGTTTCATGAAGACTTTCAGAGTTGCCTTATAATTTCCCAGTGCTCTTGCATCAGAGAGCTTGTGGGGAGCCAAACGTGATGCTTTTGTCTGGAGGACCTGTTCTGCTGTCCGTCTAGCTCTGGTTCCTCAGCAAACACAAAGGAGAAGCGGCAGTATTGAGAGACAAATGGAAAATAATTCAAACGGGAGGAAAATAGGTGGGTGGGCACATGTTGGTGCAAGGGGAACATTTTGTACCGCAATGTGTTCCTTCCTGCTGGATTCACAATCCATGAGCAAGTCTCTTATAATTAATACATTGCTGTTATCAATAAATGCTACAAAGTGGGACCAGGGAGAATTGGCAAAGCCACTGTCACTCTTGCAAGGGCCTCTGTAATAAAAACCGACTCCCACCACACTAAGGAGCTGTCGGGAGCCGAGGAAAAAGACGCCAGGAGTTGGTATTCCGGGTGTGAGCTGTTCCCTCCTGCAGCCCCGCCGTTTCGGCTGGCTTCTGTTCAAGCCATGTTGGCATGTGCTGTCTCTTAGCAACTGCCAGCCGGATGCTCCCAGCCGGCCACTGGTGAGGCCACCCGGCTTTGGTGGAGGCGGTGGTGGTGGTGGAGCCCTGCCCGGCCTCTTCAGCTCTTGGAAATGACCTATTGGAAATGACCTCTGTTTTCCAGGGAAATAAGTTCACTGGAAATAGGAGCAAAGTTCACTCGGACTAGCGAGTTTGACTTGTTCATGGCAGCAGACAGACCTTGGCCATGGCCAGAAAGGTGTAGCTCTGAAGATGGCATGATATCTTTCATAACTCAGCTGGCTGCTCCCAATGAAAAGTCTCACCTGAGTTTTACAGCAGCTTAGTAACTGAGCTAGCACACATCAAGACATTGTTTGCACATGTTGAACAAGAGCATTTACGTATGTTATAAAACTAAATTTTAAAAAAGTATTTTGCTTTTAATTTAGGTTAATTGTTTGAATTTTTTGTTTGGTTTTGGTTTTCAGGATTTTTTTGGTCCCTTCTATACAGGCAGAATTTTGTCCCTCTACAGCTACTGGTCCTTTATGAGTTTTATTCTTTTTTTTTTTTTTTTGTCTCTTACTCCCAAACCCCTTAGTTTTTAAAATGTTAGGTTCAGCTTCACAGCTCCTCATGAGAGCTGCTGGGCTACATCTCAGTGCAACGGCTTCAAAAGGTAGGGCTAGATCCTTTCATTTTTCTGGGCTTGATCTTCACTGTGCTACTCAGTATCAGCCATCAAAAATAAATGCAGTCATGCTTATGTAAATGTATTCCTCTAGTTTAGCTTTCCTGCCTTGAGTAGTTTTTTATAATTGCAATGATGGAGCAATTTAGATATATTCTATTTTGCTATGCAATGTCTTAGAGATTATTTGAGTGTTTTTGCATACAGCATACTAAATGTCATTTTAGTAGTGAAACCAATGATAAAACATCTTTTTTCTAGAAAGTACAGATTCTTAGGGAAATAAATGCCTTTGCCCCATGCTGTGACTCAGTGCTAAAAAAATCTCAAAAGTCTATAGTCCCTAGGGAGTGCCTCTAATCATCTGTTTTGCTGTACAATGTCTCTAATTTCAAGTTCCTGAACAGGGAAAAATTATGATTGAGATCATTGGAATGATCTAGAATTGACTTTTCGGGGCTGTAGTTTCCCCTAAGTCATGCTTATTACTATACCATCTTCCTGAAAGCCCAAATAAGAATATTTTTTGGCATCAGTCAACGAAATCTCATTTCTGTTCCCATTGGACCTCTTTACATTTTGATGCAGAAGCTGAAAAGGCTCCCAAAAGCTCTTAGGCTTTTTTTCTGCCCATTGGTGGAAGCTAAATCATTTAACTCACTGTTAACAATTTTGAAAATAGATTAGTGATTTTCTTATCTCATTTCCTTGTTGAAGGTGGTGAGTGTTTAAAAGCACTTGCTATAGCAAGCAGAGTCAAGATAGGTGCAAGAGAGACAGGGCTGAAGAATTCTATTTATACCAGGGAGGACAAAAAGAAAGCCAGTAATTCATAAAGCCTTCAGTGAGTCACCAAGGTTTTCCTTTATGGGCAGGATAAAGCGAACAGCTGTTCTACTACATTCCATTTGCTTGAGTCAACAGGCCTATTCTAATAGTTTGTTGATTATCTTACATTTTGTCAATATTGTGGTATGATTTCAGTGTTTGTTTTATTATTACTCAGATTGACAATGTTTTATTTTGTGAGCTATGATGAGATAGCACTTAGGGTACGATGATAAGAATGATTTATTGTGAATTGCCATTTTTAGCAGATTGTTTTGTAGTAGCTACCGCCCTGCTCTAGCTATTTAATGATTTTTGCTTTATGCTTCTCTCTTGTGGCCCCCAATCAAAACAATGTTTTTCTTGGCAGTTGGTGATTTAAGCCATTGTCTCTATCACACATGGTTGGCTCTTCTTCTTAAGGGGCAAACCATATTGTCTCTCTCCTCTTGAGAGAGCTCTTTTCCATGCCCTAGGGACTATACTTGAAGTATCCTGACATGGAAGTGATGGCATGGCTCTCTGGGCTGCCGCTGCTGCTCTCCTTCATGTCCTGGTCTGGAAGATGCTGGAGAAGAAGCTAGTGGTGACATCTAAGCATGGGGGATCACCATTACACCCAGGCTTTGTCCTGGAGGCTGAGGGGAGAGTGGTGGCCATCCTTGCCATCTCCAGTAGGCACAGCATGGAACTAATTTCTTAGTTCTTGGCCAGTTAGGATATCTTCTGCAATGTATGTCAGTAACAGGTCCATTTACCTGTTATGGGGATATGAAGTGTTTAATGAGTTCTAGAAGACAAGATACTAAGTACCTAGTGGAAATATAATAGGTTGCATTGTATGAACATGTAAGGAGCCATGTGATGCAGAGATAACTTCTCAATAACTGAATTTGGGTTTTTATTGCTACCAATGGGAATCCAAGCCATAGTATGGAGGTCAGATTTAAAGGGGTCCCAAACAAACAATCAGTAAGATTCTGGATCTGAACCTTACTATACTATATATTCAGCCCTAACTTGCTTCATTCCAACTTCTCCCTGTAGGCATACTCTATTGGAAACATATGAAAAAGTTCCAAACATAAATAGCATGTCTCTAATAAATAAATTATTATGCTGGGAGCAGCAAGAATATTTTTCTGTTTTCTTTCAGCTAGTGTTTTGCAAGTGTTAGCAATTTTCACAACAGTTCAGAATTCCCATACCCATCTGTGGTGATTTCCCTCAGACACCCATAAACCCACTTTCTGAAATTTCTTATGTATTTTTAACTGTGCTAGTAGAAATATTCAATTCATTTGATGTGCATAAAACATACTACATTGTCAAACCATTTTTAAACTTCAGCAGCAAGTGCAGTAGCATTAATAATAGTCATGTACCTTGCCCTGCCATTTCAAACTGCCCACTTTATTTATCTAAGATGTTCAAGTGTCTTCTATCCCTCTAATCATTAGCAAATTTATGTTAGTCTTTTACCTTTTCATGCTTGCCAGGGCAAAATATGTAATAATAGTCTGTAATTAAATCTTCCTCAACTTTATCACTGTACAGCTTCTCTATACATTTTCTTCTTTCCACCGTCCATCAGATGATGGAACTGATGGAAAAGAAGGATACTGCTTGAGCTGCACAAATTCCTATATGCAAATTAATCTGAAATTAATCTGACACCCCCCCACACTCACACATTAAATTAACATTTAATGAAGGTCTCAAGTTTTAGGATGTTAAACCTCATTTGGCTGAGATTTGAATAGAGCTATTGATGTTCAGGTTCTGCAGTGATAGTAAGTTTGATTAGGAAATGAAAAGGTTTTTTAGCTTAAAGTAGCATAACAAAAAATTTGTGTGTTATGGTGAATCATTAATAATATAACAATCACAGTGGCATCAAACTTTTCACCTTAGCTGTGGTGAAAAATGTTCAAAACAGGATCAATTTCTTCCACTTTTTTTTTTTTTCTTTAAGCCAAAGGGAAAGCAAGTTTTTCCATTCCACTCTTGATCTCGCATTAATCCTTAGTAGTAACCTGAAGTGTTGTTAAACCAGCGTAACCTTCTAAAGGAGTGAACTGTGTGACTGAGAAAAGGGAAAGACTTCTAAAATCTTGCAGGAATGTGTGATTAGAGTCCAGCTACAGCTTCTGCCTTCTGTTCAAAATGAAAGTGAATGTCTTCACTCACATATTGTCCAGAAGATTACAGAGAATGTGACAAAGAAAAGTAGGGAGTTTTCCCTTAATACTTAGACTTTAAAAGACTGGCATAAGTGGGTGAGATTTTTTGCCTCTAAGTTTTTGGGAGTTTTTTCGTGATGGAAAGTGGAAGGTAGCTGAAGGAGAGTTTCTTTACTAGTTAATATTGCATAAAGAAATTTCAATTAGACTTCCACTTATAGACAAACTTGCAGTATGCTATGAACATATGACTGTCTCCCTTTGTGGGCTGTTCCAGCCTCAGAATACTCCTTTGGAACTTTCTAAAAAGATACAACTAAAAAGTAGGCTCAAACAAAGTCCTGTTTATTTCCTTATTAGGTACAAAAAAATACAAACAGCAGAAATTGCCAATTTAAAAAAAATCTCTGATAGGGATTTCGGGGATTTGCATGAAGGCAAATTAATTAAAAAGGAAACCTAACATTATAAATAAATCATATGTCTCATTTTACTTTCAGTTGTCACAGCCTTTCCCTATTTCTCTCTTCCTCTGTTGAGGCCCTCTGGCATTCTAATTTTACATGTGAATTTGGAAGCTGCTCTGAAAACATCTTCCTCTTTCTAGGCTTTGGAGAACCATGTGTCAATCCACAAGCTACTACTATTACTATTATTACCTTTTTTATCTGGTGGAGTCAGTGAGGCTAAGACGGTGGGCTGGACTTCTGTACAGTGTTTCCTGTTTTGCAAATCTGGACCAGGGCTACTAAATCCTTCCAAAAACCAAAACTCTTCCAAGAAGAGAGGCCCTCTGACCTGTCCTGGGTCTTGGCTAACCACGAGAGATGAAGTAGAGGAAGTGATTATCAGCTGGACCCTGAGGTCACTGATCTGCTGTCAAAGGGGAGACGTGGCTGACTGAGTGAAGATGGCAGCAACCACCACAGAGGTGCTTTGGATAAGCAGTTACCAACATCTGCTCAAACACAGACCTATTACACCATGCAGCTTCCTCCCCAATTTTTTCCCAGCCTCCCCTTTTCTTGTTTCATCCATACATGGCTGGTATGGACGGGCAGGCACCCTACAGCTGGACAAAGTTCAGAGCTAGTGGTGGGTGCCTGGCTCCACTTCTGCGCTTGTTTGCCGGAGGCTGTGGACAGTTTTCATGAATGTTTTGTGTTTCTCATCCTAGACTGGATGCTTTGGTCACTCCAGTCGCTCTACAGTCACCACAACAAAATATTATGGATTAATCTTGGTCTTTGAAAAGATGTGAAGCCCCACTGTATTCAGGAAAATCATAATGATTTGCGATCTTGGGTGTCATTAAAGGAAAGAAAGAATTGCAAGATTTTCACCTTTTTTTGGTGATACTAAAATGAACTCCATTAAATATGTTTTTAATAAATTTTAAAAGTCTGCCAGTTTCAATCTGATAATTCAGACCAACTATTTTTTTTCTAGTAAACTGGAGAGGTAAGGTGAGGAGTGATATCTTTGGGGAAGTTTCCAGGAATTAAATTGCAGAGTTTACTATATTCATGTTGTATTCATGGTTTATTCAAGGGATAGCAACTTCAAAGCAAACATGAAGGAAACTAACATCTCAAAGTGTTAACCTGCTTGAAACTGCAGAGAGCTGAAAGTCCTGTATTGCATACTGAGTTCAGTGCATCAGTATGGGAATTTCTTCCTTGTAGTATCATGTGGTTATTTCACCAGAGAGCACTGGTTTTACTTGCCTTGTTTGTAGAGTTGAACTTATATGGGTATATCTCTACTCTGAAAAAATTTCCTACACAGCTCATTTAAGCAATATAGAGGAATCATTGAGAGTGGCAGGTATAATACTGAAATAAATTTCCCATCCGAGGCAGGGGAAATTGGATGGAGAGCCAAAACCTCTACATCTGGAAGTGTAGTCTCAACATCCAGCAGCAAGTTACAGCTAGGCTGAACAGATTTGAGTAGAGTGAGAGGTGGCATTAAAAGATGAGATGGTCCCTTATCCTTAATACACTGGTATTAAATCTCTGTCTCTCTTTACCTCACACTCATTCCAGATACAGATGTTTCCCTGTTTAATGATTTCAGCAAACAAAATTAAACCCATAAATACACAGTGCTTAGGGAGTAAATGGATGGTGGGCAACAGAAAGGCTGCTATCATGACTGTATCTGTTTATTCAGTAGACAGATACCTGCAACCCATTAGGTAAATGTTTGTGTCCTGCTGGGTGATAGCTTGACATTTCCATGGTGCTGTAGCTATGTGCAGCATTTTACGTTCTACCAATGGAGCAGAATTGCCACTCACATCATGTGCCCCAGTATTTTTAATTCAGTTTAAATCTCTGTGCATATGAAGAGGTAGATACATCCACTTTTTCCTTGAACATCATTGATGCTTATACATGCACAATTTCAGGGATGTGGAAAATAAGACACTGAATCACTTTGGCACTGCACAGATATGCAGCAATATCACACTGAGCAAACATGTTCTTGATATCTGATCCCACTGTATGGTGTCTGTGGGCTGTGTTTGTGCAGGTTCATTGCTGTAGAGTAACATTTTAAGAAGGTTTTGAAATAAGTGGCCACTTTGTCCATCTCTTCTAGCATGGCAGAGAAGCGTAGCGGAAAAAAAGACTGTTAAAAGGGTGAAGATAAAGATGACAATGAGTCAACAGCATGGTAAGAAAGATATAGCTGGAATTTAAGCAAGATACTTAGAGCAGGAGTGGGTTTTTTGAACAGTCTTCCACTGCAAAGGAAGAAAAAGAAAATGTGTTTTTCAAGTGGAGTGGGATTAGTTTGTGGAAGATTTAAACTACATGTTTGTCCATGATTGATAGTGAAGTCTGCACTAACTAAGGTCTGTCCCAGTCCTATTTTGTGATCGGGTGTTGATTTTCCTCCTTTTAAGTATTGCTTTATGATTGGGAAATGGTTAGTATAATACTGCAGGTACAGGAGATTAGAGGGGCAAACCTGACTGTGAACAACCTCTTATAACTAGAAAAATAAATACAGAATTGCTAACACAGTTAAGTACAAATAATGGCAAAATATAAAGAGACATACAGGATTTTAAGCCAGCTTGCAGCTCCCAGTCCTGCATTTGAAGCACAGCACTAAATGGAAGTGTAAGTTTGAGGACCATTGAACAGAGTTCCCATCCCCAATGAATCACAATTAGAGTAACACCTGGATTAATAAATTTATGCTGATTCACTGGGGAAATTCACCTTGTTTAATAGCCCTCAAATTTCTAAATAAAGTTGTTTATCTGTGGCAGGATGAACTACTTTGTCCCAGGCTGGGTTGCAGAGCTTGTAGAAAAACTTCTTCAAGACCATTTGAAGGACTTTTCCAGTAAAACTGTAAAGTACTGTGCTGTCCTTTCATAGGCTGGTCATGTTCCAGTAGTTCTGCCTTTTCAGTAACTACAACTAACCTCATTAGGTTTACAGCATGATTCAGACATGGTAAGGTTGAGATTTTCAACAAGCTATCACCTCAGAAAATACTTGACATATAGAATTGTGAGAGTTACAGCTGCTAGGCTGTCCCTGAGGGATTACCAAATTTATGTCTCATACAAGGCAGTGCCTGAGTCAGATGATGTTTTGATGATACAAATGTGTCATTTCAATATTTGTCCATCTTCTGCCATTTTGTGCCTGATGCGTCACCTTTATATAGTTAAATACTCCATGTTGCCAGAGAGGTTGCTTTCAATCTTGCATATAAAACTGGCTAAATTTACCTGATTTGTACTACTTTGCCAAGGCTTCATAATCCTCTCTTGCTGTTTTTCAGTACTAAGACAGATACTGTTACCTCTTGCATTATTTCTTCCTGAAATGCAACTTTAAATTCTTAGGAGACAGAAGCTTGGATCTAGACTTTCACTGCTTCTACCAGTTTGCAGACTGGAACCTAACTCCAGTAGGAAATCAAGAAACAACATACAGTGTGTGAGATCCTGCATCTGCCACAATCTGTGTTGGAGGAGGGTGGAGACATGGCAAATGCAAAGGTGCTACATCTGCCTGCTCAGCTGCATGCATCAGGCAGAATGAGGGGTGAGGAGCGGCATCTCTGCCACCTTAGACCGCATCCTGTTATTTGGTGCCTGTTTCACTGTCCTACCACCATCTCAAAACTGTGCAAAGAATAAATTTTTATCTTTAAATCTTTATACACTCAGGTAAGGATATGCAAATGACATTACAAAAAACCCCTGTAAAAGCTGAGGCTGGTTGTGTGAAAGACTTTCCTTTGAACTACAGTTGAGACTGTCACCATCAGAAATCTGATGACCTACACAAGTAGTAGGTTCCATCTTAAAGAGTTCACCAGAACATCCTTGAAAGTTATAAATAAATGAAATGTGTTTTTATGATTACTGCTGAAGTTCCACTTTCCCACCTTTTCTACCTCTTTCAGACACACGTGGTTCTGAATAGGTTGAAATGCCTTGTATTTTGGTTTAAACGATACCCACCTAGCATTATTTATGCAGTAAATTCCCTGCTTATTCTGCACAAATAAGACATGTCAAGAATAAACAGGCTCTGCATCGGTGATAAATGGCACTCTACAGGATCTAGGAACATGTATCATTGGGGTTTGTTGATTATTCTGGTGACATACGGTAGTGAGAGTGATTAACGCTGTACTGCTCAAATTCATCAGTGAATAAAAGCATTACATTACTGTGCTTCATGCTGAAACAAGCTACTAAATCAGACTCTTCCAAGACAGCGAACATTCACTTTTCTTAAGCACTAAATAAACCTTGCATCTTTAGGTTAGAGGAAATTGGACAGATAAAGAAATCAGGGCCAATGTTATCTCTGTAATTTTGAAAGGTTTTTAAAGAAGATCCCTAAAATTGGCGGAGTTTTATGGCTCATTGTTAGTATCAAGGAAGTGAAGTTGTATATATTTTTTGAGAAAACTGTGAAACTTGTATTTGTTGAGGACATTTTAAAATTAGTTTTTAAAAAAATCAGAAAGGTGGTAGAAAAGGAAGGCAGAAAGTTGCAGAAAACCAATGTTTGTTCTTTTTCAAGATTTTTTTGGTGGGAAAAAAGAAAAGAATTTAATCTTATCAAGCGTTAGAAGTATGAAACCAGAGAAGTTGTGCAGCATATGCAGGAAGGGAATAGTCTACTCTACCCTTGTCTATTTTCCACTTCTGTACTGGTGAAAAATCAACAGGAGCTTGGCTGGCTGAGCTGGATTGATGGAGTTGCTCTCCAAAGAAAACATGTGCAAAAAGGTCAATGGCAATTAACCCATTTCATTCATCTGTAGGTTCAGCACTTTTTCTTAATATAATCAAATATATATATTTAGATATATGTAAAGTTTATTAATTTTTAGCCAGTCTATGACTTGGGCTTGAATGCTTGGAGTTTGCAATAATGGAAGATACGTCTGTGTTACAAAGGTGCGCGTATGTTTCCATGTACCCACAAAGCTTTTATGTGGACGATAGCGATGTGATCCCTGCAGGCTAGACATCTCATTCACCATTTACTAACCCAAATTCCAGTTCCTCCAGCAGCCAGTCTGAAAGGGTTGTCAAAGAAATGTTTTTCCTTGCAGCTGGCTGTGTGCACTGAAAAACCATATTGCAGATCAAGTGGGAAATAGTCATAGGTTTTTTGGATGGATTTAAGGCCTACCACCATCTGAACAGTCCAAAGTGAAAAAATGGTCTTGCTCTGTGTTTTAGAAAGGCAGGAAATCTACTTTCCAAATGTAAAAGGCTTGTGCATAGGTTGCTTTGGGAGAGCTCAGGAGAGCAACTGTCACTTTCTTGATGTTTTAAAGAAGGCATCTGAAACCATTCCAGAAATTTCTGAAATATATGTTTTCCTCTCCCTAGGAAATGTGAGAATCTGACATATTTTACAGACATGCACGTATACACTGCTAATGAAAAACTTCAGAACTAATAAAATCTTTCAGAACCAGCTTTTTTGTGGCATGTTGATATATACCGAATACAAGACAATGATGCTATGAAAGTTTCATTGACACACATTTGGGCTGACCTACATATAAGCATTGTGTCTTTCTTGCAGACAAACTAACATCCTAAACAAATATGCCACATCAGCTAATCAGTTGGTAGAAAGCCTGAGCAATGGCAGAAAACCCATAAGTATATCTCACTGGCTTGCAAAGGCTGAAGAGCTGAAGAAGTATTTCCTTTCCAAAAACTTAGCTGATATATGTTGGTTTTTTCCTACCTCAAAACAACAAAATATTTAAAAAATACATAACTTACAGTTACAAACTTACCTCAGCCCTGTCTTTGCCAAGTAGCTAGGAAAATAAGGGATGTCTTCATCTTGATTTGGAAGACTGAGGGGAAATATAACAACAGTCTTCAAGTTGTTACACAGGCGAGATTCATGCTGCAGAGTGAATAAATCTTTTCTAATGAGAGGAATGGATAAGCATGGGATGGTTTACATATGGGAAATGTGGTAGCTCCTTTTCTGAAGGCTTTTAAGACACACATCTCTTGGAAATGGTTTTCCATATAGCTGATCTTGCTTTTACACATGCAGTGGGCATGGCATGGAGATACCTGAGCTCTGGCATCCCTGCTTGGACTGAGCTGGCTCAAGATTTGTGGAGCACAGTCCAGGATTGCCGGCTGCAGCACAGTGCTTGTTCAGGACTTATGAATTCAGGTCCAGCACTGGGAACACTTCCCGGGCCAACACCCCCGGCCCCCATGCACACTCTGAAACACCACAGGGATACACTAGTGGTATGTGAAGTGTAAACATGGTTTATCAGGCACAGGGGAGGCCTGAACACAGGTTTCCCACATCCCAGATGATTAGTCTAATCACCAGAATAGACAAATAGCTGTCTTCTCTATGATTTACATAGTTATTCACACAAAACAGCTCAATTAAAGATTACTACTCCATTATAACCAAGCAGTTAGGACACTAACTCAGTCAGATGAATTTCCTAAGCACTGTGGTTTGTAATGAGCAGAAATTTTGCCCTGAACCTAAGTAGCCATCCTGATAAATGAGGTTTTTTAATGCAAAAATTGAGAAAAACATTGGTGTCAATGACTTGAAAATTTCTCACGATTTTATTTATTTGAAAAAAGTCTGTGCCCCTTCCGTACATCTAATTTCTATGTTGATTAGCTCCTACCCATTTGCTACTGTTATATTTCCATCTCTCCAGAAGGCAAGCTGGCAAGGTTTTCCCCTTCTGGTAAATAATGATCACTTCCCAACCTTCATGACATAGAATGTAACTCCACATTTGGGATGGAAAGAGCCCTGCTTACCAAACTGATAGCTACTTGTTACAGGGAAACAGATTTTAAAATTAAATCTTTGCACATATCTCTCATATTTTAAGTGGAAGAAAACCCCCTATTAAGCAACCCCCCACAAAGAAAATAAGATTTTTGAGCCATTATCAGACTTCCTGGTTTCTTGTCAGGTTTCAATTGTTTTAGCTTTGTCTTTAGGATCATTTGGTTTTGATTTATAAACACGCTTGCCCCTGTGCTTATTTCTTTTTTCTTCTGCTTTCCCTGATAGAATACAGAGATACTATTTAGACCACTATTGGCAAGACAAGATATGATAGTTCTCTTTTCCAAGGTCTGAATCTTGTCCCCATCCAGTGCTGGCATGTCTCTCTGACTTGCAAAAAAAAAAAAAAAAAAAAAAAAAATCTGCTTCTGTCGCTCTTCCTTGATTGGACATTATCCAAATTTCATCAGGCTCCTAGTTTTGCCCAAATTATGTTTGTCTGGTCCTGCCACCAATAATCTGATCTAAACCATCAGGTAATTTTGTCCACCTATGCCTGTTAAAAGAACCTGGGATCTTTGGCTCTGTTCCCACAGAAAATTTCCATTCCATTCAATGGCAGCTGGATAAGCCCATTAGTTTGCAAATCAAGGAAGGACTTTAAAGAGTGATATCTCTTCCTAAATACCTTGGAGATATTTGGGAAATAACTCTGGTGATTATTTTTGTGCTAGGATAGATGAAATGTGAGTTAGATTAGGAGCAGTCCAGTTAGCATTTAGAACAGCCAAAAATTGTGGTCCAAATGCCAAAGACGCAGCTCTAGCCTGCTATTAATTAATATACAAAAGAGCTATGACACAAGAAGTTACTCCTATAAATAGCCTGTACAAATGCATATGACACTGCAGATTCTTGTCCACACAGACACAAGAAAAGGATAAACCCTAGGAAATAAGGAAGTAGTTACTAAATGGTGACCCGGTGTTCCACCAGCAGACTGTTTCTGCAGCAGGAGGGTGAGCAAGGCTGAGGCTAACGGATAACCTGAGACCCACCAAAAGGATCTTTCCTCCTTCAACTTCTCTGTGATGTACGTAGGAACAAATTACTTTCTGTTACTAAGCCTAAAAGTTTTCAAGGCACACTTTTTCTTTTCTTTTTTCTTTTTTTTTTTCCTTCCTTCCTTCATGACAGACTGAAGAACTCATTGGTGCTGTAATGAAAGGCAGACTGCGTTCCCTGTCATGTCAAGAACGCTGCATCGGGAAAGTCGACATGATTTCATGGCTAATGATTCACTCGCTAATATCAATGTGGGCTGCAGTGAGGATAACCAAGTTGAGCTGTCTTAGATCAAATGATTCAATTAGGCCAGCTGTCCCTATTTGTCATGGCTCAACTCGCTTTCAAATTACCTTTCCAAAGTGTGTACGTGCCTTAGCATAGAACTTAACAGCTCAACTGTTCTACAAAAAGGGGATATTTAGCCATGATGATAAGGGGGAAGAAAAATGTCCCTTTTCATCTGCACTGAATGTTTTTCCTTAGCAGTTACAGTATGTATTTGCCAGGCTAAACTTTAAACATCACAGTCAAATGTGAATCAGTCGACTGTCCTGATGACAGTGCTTTTTTAGATTTCTAGATTATCTTTTGACAGGTTAATGAAAATAGAAGAGAAAATCTAATGGGGTGTGCTTGTGCACAGGGACAACCAACACAGAAAGGAGTACATGGTTCATAGAAACCAGAAAGAAACACATAGTCACTGAGATGTATTCTTTAGACTAAACTGAGCTGAAGTGAATAGCAGCCAATAATCGTTCATATGATGTCTAGCAAAAAGCTTTTCTGAAATGTGTTGGTTATCTTGGTTAAGCTACTTATTCCTTGATATGTTACCCACAGGAACCGTCGTCCCCTGGTAGCAGCCCTTGATGCTGCAGTGGCAAGCACTCTGCAGCGACAAACTGGAGCTGGCGGCTGGCAGTGTCAGCGTGCAGACCTGGGGCTGAATGGGCATGGAAATTCAATTACCCTTGGTGGTGGTCCCTGCAGTGCCGGGTGGGGAAGCTTCTCCTGCTGAGGCTGAAGCAGAAAGGAGGCAGCAACTGTGTTTGCAGAGCTTTCACCCGTGGGCATTGATTGACTTTTTAGTATTGCAGAGGTGATAAATGAGGGGAAGAACAACCTGGATGTACATGAAACAAATGAAAGTTATTGTAAACATATAATCACAGCTGTTAATAAAGTCTCATGTATTTCCTGTAGTTGGATTTGGCTGATAATTTGGGCCTTCTCACTCTAAATATTTTAATAAGATTCCAGTGGTGTCTGAAAAATTCTCCCTGCTGTTTGTGTGGTTTATTTTGCACTATATATATTTATTTTGCCTAAGCTCTCTCTGGCAATCATACCAAGTTGGAAAATAGCAGTAGTATTTGCTGGAAAAATAAGACAGTTTCTCACTGCTCTGGACTGAATATCTTGTAATTTTGTGATCATGCTGTCAAGCAAAATACACTGTTAGTTTTGAGAAATGCTATATTAGGGAACTATTTTCCATTTATCTAAGAGGAACAGTTAAAACTGGAACAGGTTGAACTTTGGTTCTAAAAATATGTGAAGGTTTGTTTTTTTATTATTCACATCTTTCACTGAAAGCAGAAACATCAATTAAAAAGTGTGATTGAAATACTAAAAACCAGAAAATTTTGAGGAACTCTGTTTAGGATTTGTTCATCTTCTGGTGGATTATGTTGAACAGTGATCTGTGAAGTCCTTTGAGCTGATTGGTGGGAGACATTGGGCATGCAATGAATATACTAATTGGATGGTAATATAGAGAGATGCAATAAATCCTCATTTGAATTGTATAGCTCAGAACAGCTCTCTGGACCCTTTTATTCAGTCACGGTTAGGGTTATGGACCACTGAGATCAGTGCCCTGCTGCACAGAGTTAGGAGTCTGCGAAGTCTCCAGCAAAGGTACTTGAAGATACTTCTGAAAATGAAGATATATGGATCCAAAGCTTTCTTATACTAAGTTTTCTTTTTTTTTTCTTTTTTTTCAGAAAACTGGGGGAATTTACCAGCTTTAGACCAATGTGACTCAGCAGGATTATGAGAGAGTAGCTGGAGTACTGCTCTCACTCCTGCCCTAGCATAGATGTACTGCTACTTTTTACTCAAACCCTAATACTTCTCTTGTGCAGCCTCACAAATTTTCTCTTCCTCAATCCTGCTGGTTTTTTTTTCAATGGGAAAGGGAGGAATCAACACAGATTGTCCTCTGGAATCAAGACTACTTCTGACCTTTTGAATCACAATCTTAATGCAATCAGTAACATTTTACAAGGAGAGCATGGAAGACTAAATCTGCTTATCCTGGGATGTCATGCTCATGAAGTGATAATGTTCATGTGGATAGTCTCATTCTCTTTGCCTCCTCTCTCCCATTTTCAGTTCTGTGATGCTCTTCTCCAATGATAACGGAAAGATCAGTACCATGTATTTGCCTCCTCTTCATTTTAAGTAAAACTTAAGATACTACTGTTGGCTAGAAAGTGGCAGAAATACATAGGAGCTCTGCTCCTGAGACCCTCCCTGTGCTCAGCAGAAAAGCCAGCCATTCCTCAGACAAAGCCCACTGCCTTCCTGAGATGCACCCCGAGGCATTTCTCCTGCAGCCTCAGCACTGGCTGGGAAAGTTCATGACACACTAAGGACCTAAAATGCCTAAACTGGCCTTCTGCCTCCTGCGAGACACATCTGTGTGTGGACATAAAAGTAATAAGTCCATATATATTGTCTTACTTATGCATACCCAGTACTAAAGAGAGTCCAAGATGCAACCATGCCATATTAGTTGAATGTAAAATATTAACTCTCAAGAAGTAGACTGTAGTTTGCCTGCTGTCTAAATTAATAAACACAGGTAAACAGATTTACCAGCCTTATGCCTGGTATTTATATTTGCTAATTAATTCAGTTAATCAAAATACACAATGCATTTTGCACTTGTAGTCTCCGGCTTTGACTGCAAAAGACATAGCTATGGATGGGAAGACTGTAGAGCTGAAGAAAAAGGAAAGACTTAGTGTGGGTTTTAGTGGAAAACCTTTTCAAAGGTCAGAAAGACCTGAATTATTAGTCAGGAAACATAGCCTCACCAAGCTGGTGCATTAAGGTTTTCATTCATTTCTGTCTGCTATGTTGTCTTCTTTCTTATTCCTGATATACAAATCTTGGCAAGGGGGTAGAATCTAAGAAAAATGACATTTTCCTTCCAGAGATTTTAAAATGCAAAGAGACTGCTAGATAGATTTCTGACTGTATTGAAAAATTCCCTTGAGCTTTGCCTTGAAAAATACCTTTCAGTGTTCACATTTCAGCCTCCCTCCATTTTCTCTTCCATTTGGCCATAGCTCAGGGGGGGACATTTCCAGTCTACAGTCTCTGTTCACTTGGAATAATGTTTGTTTGCATGAGTAAACCAGCTAAAGTGGCTATCACTGAAGTCATAACTAGAAGATGAAACCAGTTGGGACTATTCCCGTGTGAAGTGAGTCAGGTTGCTGAATTAGGCCCGCGTGTGAATTTTTCTGTGTCCCAACGGTATTTTTCCCATCTCATTAGAAAAAAAAAATTTGTCTAGAGCATCAGACAAAAAAGTCTGGGAATGCAAAATATGGAAGAATAATGTACTTATAGCTTTTCCCCTCTCACCTTTCCCTCATTTTTCCTTCCTGCAGTGTAACTAAAAAGGAAACTCTCTGGTGAATTTGATAATTCTAGGCTTTTACCAGTTTGTTATTTTCATTCTATTCTTGCCCAATATATGGGACATGTAGTATATTTCTTTTTAAAATCTAAGCATCCCCCTTGTGTCTAGTTTTGTCTTAAAGACAACAAGGAGTTGCAAGGTGTTAATGGTGTTCATTGTGCAATATGTATCTTAGCTTTTCCTTCTACAACAAAGCAGAGCTGGAGAGTGTAAAAACAAGAAATATGAAAACTGTAAAGACATTTAATGTGTAAAAAGGACCAACTAATGTGTGTCAGCTCAGCCAGATGCCCAAGGCTAAATCTCTTGATGTGAGATGGCAATTCAGCTGTCAAGGTGCCTGAGTAGACTTGTGGTCATCATAATGATTGGCTATAGATATTTTTGTGGGGTTTGTGGGTTTTTTGGGTGGTTTTGTGCTTTTCTTTTTAGAAAGGCAATAAACAGAAAAGGTCAAAGTTATTCAAATGAACCAACAACCCATTTTGGTGGAAATATAGCAGGGCTCGTTAACTCAATTCACATCTTTTGTGTCAGTTTTCTAACATACCGTACATCTGGAAAAATGCAGTGATTTGTAAAAGACATAATGTGCCTCTTTCCCCAAAAGGTTTTGTTTACAGTATGTAATAAAATATGATACAGTTTTTCATGGAGATGGGATCTGATAATTTGTTTAGATATAATATGAAAGTATCAGTCTGTGAAATGAACAACATAAAAAGTAAGCAAATGCTCAAGATGTGTCAGCTAACAAAACAGCAAGTTCCAAAACACTCATTCAAGTGAAAATCAAAGGCTTCGGCAACATTTTTTCCCCCTTAAAATCAGCCCCTTCAGACTGTGTCTAATACTTTGATGTTGATTGCCATTAGCTAGGCTATGTTCTACTGTGACAGAGACCTTCCTACTCTAGGCAAAACTTACCTCCAGTCCACTGAAAATCCAGGTAATGAACAGAGACTTGGGTTTTCAGGGATCCCAAAGTATCAATACTTCATAAGAATACACACACTGATTCAGCCCGAAAGTCCCCATCTAGTTTGATGTGCTGATGATGCTGCTGGCTAATACTGAACGTTTGAGTAAAGCATGTAAACTGACTTAATCTAGACAAATGGTTAGGTTGTATTTAACTCTTGGTTTTAGCCTATATAGGCTTTCCTTCATATTTCTTTGTTGCACTTCACTTTAGCAGCCCTGAAGTGTGTGGTGTTAGCCTTTAATTGTGGAATATTTAGCATGTGTGTCAGAAGTTTGTGATTCAACCCCCACTCTTCCTTTTAGCTTGTGCAGGTGCTCTCAGTCTTTAAAAGCAACTGTTTGTTGGAGTATGCATTTGCAAACTGTCAGGAAGCAATTGACATTTGTGAAAAGCAGGTTTTTCTTTTCTGCTCGCAAATTGGAGGCAAATGTGTTTAAGAAGTGGTCAGAGCTATGATTTATCTGTGTCAAGACATTACATTGGGTATGTATGCAAAGATATACCAAGAAAGCCAGTCGCAACTGGTGCCAATCGGATTTTAAACCAAACTAACGAGATTCGAATTTACAATTCTTTGCAAATAATCCTCCTTGTAACAAGCAGCTTCACCTTACAGCGAGCTTCTTTGCTTTACAGTCATGCTGGTCCATTTCAGAGTTCTCTAAGTTGTACCCCATACACAACTGCTGTTTCTGAATGGAACCATCCTTGTTAGATGGCATTCATTATGCCCAGCTTTAGATTCCTTGTAAGATACAGAAATTAGAGACTGGTTTCTCTGGGTTCCCTATATGTTCAGCAGAGAGAGAAAGGATCCTCCAGAGGGTGATTCAGAATGGGAATAAATTAGTTTAGGCTAATTTACGCAACCAAGTTACTACTTCCAGTGAGACAGTGTGAATATCTCCTCTGTATACCTTCTGCATCCCTGAGTTGTATTACTGGGTGCCAAACAACTCTGAAAATGAAAAGACACCTCCGTCCCCTTGTTGAACTCCAGTGAATCCTGCTTGTATCCATGAGAATTATGAGTGGACCTTTCATAGTTTATCATTTGGATGGCTGGACAAGGGCCGAAAGCTGGCATGAGTAAATGAATCAGTCAGCTCTGGTGAAGAGTCATAAAAGCTCATGAGATTTCTCTAGATGCAGGACTCCTTGCAGGCCTCCTGCTGCAGAAAGGCCACCAAGCACCAAGAACGTTATTGCACTGGGGACTATCTGTCCAGAATGCAGAGAAGCTGATCTGTGTGTGGATATAATAAATAGCAAATAAAGTATCTTAAACTGGTATTGCAAAGTGGACAGAGTTCAGTTTTATACAATCAAATTTGTACAGCCAGCGTAAATGAGTTACATCAGTATAAAGTCCCTGGGCGTGTGTGACTTGCCTTATGCGTTGAAAAACACCCAAAGAAGCAGCAAGATAATTGAGCATCAATTTTCTATATCAGCAAGCTCTCATACATCTAGAGTAGACTGTTTCTGCTAAAAAGAAAGTTTGGATAGGGGGGAAGGTAAAAAAGAGCTGATTTTCCTTGTGAAAGATGCAAGTAGGCTGCATGCTGACGGCATAAACCATTCGCTGACTGTTGACTGCATTTTAACTCCAGCTTTCAAGTATTCAAAAGCTCAAGGCAGCCCAAGCAGTGAATGTTGTGACTGCAAGGGGTTAACAGACAATTTATGTAAAGTCTTAGTATTCTGCAAAATGAAATGTGCATGTGAAATGGAAAAAAAAAAAAGAAAAAGATTATATTTGTCAGCTGTGCTACCATATGTTGCTCTGGCGGAAGCACAGCAAAATGGTGACAATTTCTATTTTATTGAATGAGGCTCTGTGTTGATTTCCATTATTTGAGAGCATCTCTGGACAAACAGAGGTATCTTCATTATCACATAAAACTGTGCTCACCAGTAACCTAGAATATCCATGGCTACGGGGTGACCTGGGATTGCAGTCTCCTTGAAAATAAAATATCAGA
The DNA here is from genome assembly GCF_031877795.1 of Strix aluco. Taxonomy (NCBI): domain Eukaryota; kingdom Metazoa; phylum Chordata; class Aves; order Strigiformes; family Strigidae; genus Strix; species Strix aluco. The sequence goes on from NC_133931.1 coordinate 38,736,699, forward strand.
GAATCAGTTAAATCCATCTGCATATTTTAATGGATTTAGCCCTTGGAGGGCATGGGGGAATAGTCTTGTGAAAAGATAAGTGGCAGATACAGGAAATACAGACAAATTTGAAGCTCTTTAAAATCTGAGGAGAACTTATCTCATCAGCATGATTAAAACAAGTGTGTGTAAAGGCTTTGGTCATTGCGGACTACTCTCAGCCATCTGGTCATGCTGGGAGGCAGGGCTTCATGGTTTGGGCGCAGAGCTGTACAAACATAACTGAATTTCTCTTGGACATAGGCTGATACATTTGCTTAGCTCTGCTGTGTCATATGGGCTCACTTGTTGGGGTTTTGCAGAGTGAGGGGCATCTGTGCCATTCCCTTTTCCATGGTATAGAGATGTCCTAGAAGATGCTGCTTTTGTTATTCTAGGATCACAGCTTTCTCTCAAGATTTTTCTCAGCTTGCCAGGACCTCAACATGTGAGCTGCAGTGAGCTGGGTGCTAAGTGTCACTGAGCATCCGGGGCTGTCCTTGACTCCATGTGCACTGTGGGAACAGAGCGTCTCTCTGGGCCATATGTTGAATGCAAGGCATGAGAAAACAGTTCCATGGGGCACTAGAAATGATGCTCATTTGCTTTCTGGGCAACAAAAGTTAAGATTTTTTTGCGTTTCCTCCTTAATGTAACTCAGCATCCCTTGAATATCTCTCCTTACAGTGACCACAAAGCTTTTCTCTCCATGTCAACCCTGCCTCTGAAGTGGCACCATCATTTTCTGGATAATGACACCACAGTACATCTATTTTGCCTCAGCAAACATGCAAGGCTGGTTTCAACTACCTGAATGCCTGGCCTGGGAAGGTAGAGAAGTGCCTGCACTGGCACCATGTGCCCCAGCAGGAACAGCGTGGTTATGTCTGTGTGGTTCTGTACTTAGTGCCTTAATCCCTGCCAAAGAAACAGCTAGGCAATATCCAGGCAGGGTTGGCTTCTGGCTGGCTAGTTTTGGTCTGCCAGAGCAGGGACCCAGCCCTGATCATCCCACCCCCATGTTGGTGTGCTCTCTGTTACATGGCCCAGGCTCCAGGGGCTCCTGCAGGAACAGGTGGGATGTGTCTTCTGGGTGGTGGGGTGCAGCACCCTTGGAGAGAAGTGCCCTTTGTTTTACACGGGTAAGGTTATCACCACGTGGTTCTTGGTCAGACAGAAAAGTACTGTCTGTGGTAATGAATAGAGGTGAGGGCTTCTTGCCTTCGATCTCACCTGAGGGAATGAAGCTGTTCAAATAACCTTGATTTTCCTATGTGCCCAAACAGAAAAGAAATTTGATTGTACAAGCTGAGCATTCACTGCCATAATAGATGGGTTGGTAGGACAATTTTTTGACAGATATTGACAGTTATTTGCTAACAGATATGTTAATAGACCATGTGGTAGGGAAAGGTACGTTTCTGTTTCAAATTCAGCCCATTGCAATTCTTAAAGGGGAACAGAGTGCATTGATTTGCTACCCTCTCCCATCCTGTTTTGCAGCAGGCAGGTTTTGGGCTGCAGAATCACTCACACTTCCCTTGCTGTGACTGTAGACACCAAATGAATACAACTACGTGATCCCAAGGCGAGCTCTGCAGTTGCTGAAGAACCACACATTGGAAGAAGCAGAAAAGTAAAATCTTGATTTCTTGCAGTCATGTTGCTTGGTGTCTCCAAGACCACTCTGTCTTACACTGACATGGCATTTTGTTAGTGGCTGAAATTTCTATTTTCAACAACTACTAAGAAACCTCATGGGACGGCAATTGTGATTTGTTTTTAGCATGCTTAGCCCAAATGGTAACACACGCATGGTCCTTGACGTTGCAGTAAAAAAAGTGTTCATGTCTCAGCTTTGCAACTCTCATTTGGCCATGGTTTTCTGCGCTAAATCATCTATACTGTACAGTGGGATACCCTGTACCGAGCAACAATGGAACAAACTTCCATAGGTTAAGCTTTTTTTTTTCTAAATCTGATTATTTATTTCTGGGGACTCTCTATAGCACTTTTGTAACTTGACCATCTTTCACTGCAAATAATAAAATAATTTTTCATTCCAACAGAAGCTACACCTCACTACCTGTCCTTTAAGTTGTCTTTCTTGGGAAACAAGACAACATATGATTTCTGCTGTTTCTTCTTAATATTGTGGGCTTGGAAGAGAATAAATGAGGACAAATCACCTACTGTTAGAGTGGATGATATTTTTTCAGTGTTTCTGTCCTAGTTTCTTTTCCAGTCTTGGTATTTGCTTTCTGAGTGCTTTTATATATTCAAGTAAAGTTCTAATCAAGAAGTCCGTGTTATGCTCAAGTTTTGGAAGAAACGATTACTTTGTCCTGGAACAGCAACATCATAAAATCATTAAATTTAGGAGTTGGCAGTATAAGTAACTATTTCTCAGACAGTAGTTTCCAGGACCTCTTAAAAAGCTGGCAAGATGGCTTTGTTTTTAATCATTCTCTTTGATTTTAAAGTAAAACCTATGCAGATAACTAATCTTTTACAGAACTAACTGAGCTGATCTGTAAACTAGATAGCCTTTTAAGCTAAGTATGTTAGCTATAATATTTTTAGTGTCTAGCTTTTCATTAGGGATGGTGATATACGACTGAGGCCATCCTACAAAATGTGTCCTGGTACAGGTCTTTCCATACATCACTGTGCATGCACTACTGATTGCAAGTCTGTGTTGTAACTGCTGACTATGAAGCAGAATAAATTAATCATTTATTTAAGATATGTGTTTTACTGCAATTTGACTGCCTTTTGCATACATCTCTCCTTGTAAATGTAAACATATTAAAACTTAAACTTGAAACTATGACAGCATATGTTTAGACATAACTTCCAATAATCTATTTAAATAACTTATGATGAGTAAAACTTAAACAGCACATCTTTAAAGTAAGTCAGATTGCTAAACTGGGAGAAATCATTAGTTCAGTGTCTAAAAAGAAAGTGGAAAAAATTGCCTGTTTTTTTCTGGGGTATCTGTACCCTTTTTTGGAGGCTGTACTAATTTGACGTCAGTGTATTCAGGGTTTTTTTGAAGTTCTTAAATACCTGAATGGAAGCTAAAAAGCTATTTGGGAGCTCAAAATGTAATAAAAGTAATTTTAGACAATGTTATGTTTTACCCCTTTTTTATATTATTTAAAAGATCAGTTTGAGGGTCTAAGAACAGTTAGTTCTCTTGTCTTGAAGGACTTTCTAACTACAGATCATCAAGTCTTTTTATAATAATTCAGTTATTTTTGAAATGCAAGTCAGTATTGATATTTTTATCCAGCATATTTGCAATAATTTTATTTAACCACTATAAATCTGCAGTGTTAATTTTCTGCATTGTTAATTGAATTTTGATATCCACCCAAAAGCAGTCTGGCACAAATGCGAGTAAAGACACAATCTAGTAAATAGGAAAGGTGGTTTACCATAGTGTTTCATAATAAAATAAAAATAAGGAGAATACATGTACATTAAACAATATAATTGCTTTCACCATGAACAGTATATTATTCTGAAAATAAATTTCAGATTTTTTGTAAAAGCTACTTCAGAGCATATTTATTTGCAGCTAATGGTTGCCAAATGGTGAATCAACATTTTCAAAAAAAAGAAATTGAAAGAGGCAGCTCTCATTAGAGTCCCTTATTGTGCTTGGAGTGAAGTTCCTGAGTGTCACCATGTTTGTGCTATAAGCAAAAATCTGTGGCACTAGTGAGGCAAGTATCTGGTCCCCTGTTAGTGTGTCATCCCTGTCTTTGTGCACTTGAAAGAAGATTTTGTTGTTTACATGTCCATCATTAGCTGTTGAGCTGGAGGTCTGTACACTGGTCTGAAGGCTGCAACCCTTCTTAGGATCCATTTGGCAGCCAGTCTGAAAGCACATCATGGCATTTGCTTCAGATATTTTGGGGGAGTTGCTTGAAAATGTTCCAGAAAATATCCCCCTGGGTTAAAAGAATTTTATTAACATTGCAAACTAGAATTTTGAATGTCAGAATTAAAGCTGCCTGGCAAGCTGTGGCACCTTCAAGGGCAGGCATTAATATGCCATCTTTTTTTATATGAATAACTTTTTTCCCTTGGGCTTCATCCCATGCCTAGGTCAGATCTACTCTCAGTCTTGAGGCAAGATTTGGAGAGTAAGTGGCATGGCTTGTAAATAATATGATGATATTTGGATTAATCAAGTATAGACAAGTAATCAAATATAGATTAATCTGAGAAGAGTTATGAAAATACTGATTTTAATAGAACTAAGTGATGATAAATGTGAAGTCATGTATGCTGCAAAGAATAATAAAAATTACAATTTGCATATCCAAATTCAAATTGTATCAGATTAATGAAAATTTCTCTTTGATGTATGATATAGATATACTATTATAGCAAAAGAAAATGATGACACATATAAATAATTGTAAGAGAAAAAATGGAAACACTGTAAAACCATGTATAAATATATATCACTTGATGCACCTTACCACAAAGGTGGTGGATAAACCTTATTACAAAAAAGATCTAAGAGACAAAGATAAGGTCCTGGAATAAATGGGGAAAATTATTAGATGTATGTCAAACTTCTATCTGATAAGAGAACGGATGACTGGGTTTGTTCAGAGAAGGTGAATGAAAGCAAAAATGTTAGATATCTGTAAGTCGTGAACGGTTAAGAGGTGAACCAGACATTCACATTTTTCTTTCTTCATAATAGCAAAAGAGATATGTACCAAATCTGAAAAGTGATGCATTTAAATGTGACATAAGGGGCTTCTTTGCATCACTCACAACTGATCTATGTGCAGGATATTATGAAAGTGCAGGATATTAGTAAGTGTAAGAATTTAGGATTTTAGATTATTCATGTTTATAGATATGAAGAGTCATAGTTATATTAAGCATGCAAGCATTTCTGAGATAAAACTCTCATGCTTTAAGGCATAAACTAGTTCTAGCTCCAAATCTGATGGAGTTTAAAAATAAGCTTTCGTTAAAATAATATATTCCTAACTTGTTCACTGCAAAGTGCTCTGTTCCATTTTCTGAAACTCTTCTGGAGTCCTTTTTCTGAAAAGTTTGTCAGGTAAGGTATCAGATCTGTCTAATCCAGAACCTGGGTCTTATTCCAATCATCTAGCAGAATCACATCTGGAAAGAGGATTCAAATGTAGGAACTGAGTCCAGATATGTCATTGCAAAGGCTGTCTAAGCCTTGAGAATCACTAACTGATTCCTATTCTGTAATTCTATCTTGTGCCTTAGAGATGACATTTCCCAAGCTTAATAATTCATGTAAAATGAATCAAGTTTTCTGGATAGAAACTGCTAGTTTATGATTATCTTTTTAATAGTTTTTTTGACTATAGTCAAAACTCTGTTAAGATCTTCCATTCTCGAGCAAAAGAAAGCAAATATTAAATGATCTTACCAACTTTGGTTTTGTGTGTAGACAAGGCACAGATTTAGTGCAGTGTTCATTCTGCGATGTGAATGCTGCTCTAGCTGGGGACCAGCGAACCTGAGGAGACATCCATATGGCATCTCTATGGAAACTGAGGATGGCAGATTTGATGCATCATTGTATCTGATAGTCTAAGTCTTGTAACATTTATTTTGTATCAGGAATCCAGCCTAAGAGGTTGGCTGGTTGCTATGACTCACTTTAGTCGAAATGAGTTTGGATAATCTACAGGGGACAACGCAATGATTGAAACATGGGCCTGAAAGGTGCCCGAAGAGACCAGGTAGTACAACTGGTTGTGCTGAGGCAGGATCCAGTGCAGCTTGGCAAATTCATATATATTGCCTGCACATCCAGAGATGAGACAGCCTTACCTAGATACGGATACCTGGCTACTGTAGGGCAGCTAAAAGGACTGAGAGGAGAAATTAGAAGAGAAGCTTGTTGGAAACCCTTTAGAGCCTGAGAAGCCACCAAAAAACTACCTTCAGGAAGATGTTAGTCTCCAGAGAAAGCTACTGCTGAGGTCTCTTAGATTAGTTTAGATAAGGATAAATAGGCATTTTTGCTGAAGTTATTTTGGGAAGATTTTCCTTGCATGTATGAAATGTCTTTCCTTCTGTTATAACATGTGTATATAGTTCAACACTTGTTTATGTAATTCCCTGTACATATTTAGCCTGTAGTGTTTTATGTTAGACTTTAGAATAAACTTGTTTTGTCATTTTCCGCTCACCTTCTGTCTGCTATTTATAACTATATGGAACAGTAATTAAGGAGGGAACGGAGCAGCCTAATGCGATCGTCCTTGAAGCAGTACTCTGTAATGTAAGGGCGAATAGGAGAACTCATTCAGTTTGTGGAAAAAAAATTAAAATTTGTGGACAGATTTTTAATCATGTTTTCCTCCACAAGTGATACTGAATTTTTTCATTACTCTTTAAAAATGTAGGCTATAAAGGGATAAAGCCTGATATGCGGAGTAGGGGTTACTATCAAAGGAGTTACTGTTCCTTTCTTCAGCCAAGTACCATCTGACAGTTTTAAAATAAAACATACCAATAATTTATGGGAAAATGCACTAGTATTTTATAATGAGAAAAGTATTGCTTGTTTCAGACAATGTTATAATGACAAGAGAAAACCCTACCTGAGAATTTCATGCATCTGATCTTCTCATAATGGACCACATCAAAATCCTAGGAGGGGAGTGTAAGAAGGATATATGCGTTTCTATTGTAGTAAAGCAATCGGATCCCTGCTGTATGCTGTTCATATTTTGATTTTTTTTGGTAATGCCCACATTCACAGGGTTATTAGGATATGCTGGTATTGCTACTGCATAAAAATCTATAGTTATGGATTATGATAGAAGCAATTTGAATCTCTTTCTAAGCTGTTCTAGTCTGTTCAGGTTCTTTACCACACCCAGTGCCACAGTACTTGAGTTTTCCCCTAGAGCACTAAACAATATGAGTAGAATCTGTCACATGTGGTTTGTTCTCCTAGTATAAACACAAGGTTATGTCAAAATCTTCAACTTTCATAGTTAGGCATGCTCTGTAAATATGAGCTAATGTACATATGTTATTTTTTGGATTGTTCTTAGACTTTTTGTTTTGCATCAGTCTCCTCTAAGATTTTTATTTTTCCAGGAAAGTTTGGTACATATTACGGTGCTGAATGGCAAGTCTCCGGCATTCAAAAAGTTGTTTTGAATCACAACATTGGATCAAATATGTGAGTGCCTTGGACAACTGAAACATTCAAAGACACAACAAATGCAAAATTACTTTCTTTTCTGTATTGAAGCATTGCAAACATCCCTTTATTGAGTTGTTAAAAATTTAAGCTTGTTCATTGTTGAAGCAAGGGACATATTTGTGGAGATTATATGGATGTAGTGTTCTGGGTTATGAATGCTTGCTTAAAACACAGATGAAAAACAAGAAATTAAGACTTAAGACAATAAATGTTAGGACTTAATCCACTCCTGTAAGACTGTGACCTTCAAGACCGGTAGAAATCTGAAAATAAGTCATCTGTGCAGGCAGGTACCAGGAAGGCATGTGAAATTGCTCAGTTTGGTGACTTTTCCTCAGTGTGTACTACTTATGGCTTGCATTTGGAAATCACAATATTTTTGAGTGTCAGGGTCTACTCCATATCAGCTGTCATTATTGGCTAATGATAATATTTGATAATCATGTTGGAATCTTATAGATTTTGACAATCTTTAACTGTTGGCTTTGTTATGGCAACATAGCTACTACTCCAGCCAACTGATGTGTGAATGTGCCCAGTAACTTCTCACTTCATCATTCACTCAAGTTCAGACTCTATCTCCTAGTACTAACAGAGCAAGCATTTTGATGGCACACTGAAATCTCTGCAACTGTGATACATTATATTCTTAGAGCCTCGCAGATTGCTAACTGCCTCATCAGACTCTTTAAGAATAGCTTTTGAACACTGTTTTGTAGACAGTTATACCACTTCATTTCATCTTATATCTTTCAACAGATATCTTGTGCCAGTATGAGTTCGTACTTTCTATGCCCTGTCTACTTTCTGTGATTGTTTTATGAGGAAAACTTAGGTTTTGCTTTTAGTACTGGGAGGTCAATCTTAATTTTGCATGTGCTTAGAATGATGATAATGTATTTAGCTCCAGTATCTATTTTGAAATTTACTTTGACTGGTTATTTCCATTTTCACAAAGCCAATCTGTTATAGAATCTTGCTTTGATCAACAGACCCAACAAAGACCTCTGTTTTGGTATCAACATCATCCGAGCTTTGCCTTGTTGTGGTGCACTCATGAATATGTTTCCTTTTTATGTGTCTTTGCAACTTGTGCTGAGATTGACACACTTTGGCAAAATTTTATTGGAGATATGAGACAGCCCCCCCCTTACTCTGCATGCTTTTGTGTCTTGTTATGATTGCCTCCATATGGTGAACAAAGAACTTGAAACTCAGCCCAGTAATGTATAGTACTGGCTACCTAAATGTGTTCAGCCTAGTTAGATCAAAACTTATGGAGACTCAGTGATACTGTAACATTGGAGGTTATTTTAGTCAAACTAGAAGGTAGTGTGCAAGAGAGAGCTGCTGAGATCTCAGGCAATGGTTTTACAGCTCAGTCATCAGGTTCTTTTGCATTTACTGCCATTGAATGATATCTCTTCGGTACCCTTGGAGAACATAATTGTTCCTGGAGGGTTAAATAAGTGGGAGAATAATAGAAATCCAAGGAGTTAAGTGGACAGACTAGGGGATGGTTTGGTAAAGCAATAAGAGACCTTCAGTTGGGTGTTCATGCTTGGTTTTGATTTGATTTGCACAAACAGGTAAGTCTGCCATGATCTGTTGTTACTTCTTACCGCTGAATGAATTTGTGCTTCTGACTGGTGTGCACTGGGGGCTGAGCATAAGAGTTTGCAGCATCTTCTCCTCTTATATTTTGTGAATGTTGAGCCTTTTTCTTCTCTGAATCAAGCTCACTGCAGTTCAAAAACCGCAATTAAATATTTTGTCCAAAGCTCAAGTTTGGTGAAAACTTCACAAAACTATATGACTAATTATTTTTGATGGAAGAGATGTAGACAAATTACAACGGTTTTGGATTACAAATGTTACAGCAGTTTGCTTGGGCCAGAGGGCACAGTCACAAAATTAACAGGAAAATAACTGTAAAAGAAAGTGAAGTTGCTTAATTAGATTTCATTATATAAAATAAGTTATAAGTCATAACATAAGCTAAAGAATATTTCTGACCTATTGTGTGGGATGGGATACCAAGCCAAATGAAAAACCTCTGACATTTTCTGATAAGGTAAAAACTGTAGGAGTGAATAATCCTGTTATAGGCAGCATGTGTAATGATGAACAACAGGTACCCACTTGTTGACAAGGGAAAAGCAATTTATTTATTTTAAATTTTGACAATGTAAATTTTGCTGTCTACTTACTGGGTTCAATTAAATGGTAATTAGAAAACTTTTTCCTTAAATCAACAGATGCCAGTAGCTTATGCAGAAGTCATTGTGTTAACACATGGCAAAACTCAAGTGCTGCTTTTTGTGTTGTTGCTGTATGACCGTTTTCTTCCTTTTCTTCCTCTTTGTTGAGATAATAAATTCTTAAGGGCAGGGGCCTTATTTTTGAACTGGCCTGTGAAACATTTTGCATGGTTTCTCTGCAGAAGTAAATGTAGTACAGGTATAAGAATGGGCTAGACACTTTTGTGACTTTCTCTTTTCTCATTTGTAGATTCCTTCAGATCCTCTAAGCAGGCTTATACTCTAAGCTGAACAAAAGTCCTACACCAAAAGAGAAGCTGTATCCTCTTCCACAAAACTCAGCTGAACACTTTCTGTAAGACTGTATCTCACTAAAGCCCATCTGTTGTCTAAAGCTATCACTGTCAAACATGTAAAAAAAAAAAAAAAATTCAAAATTTACCTAATGTAATGGGCTTGTTATTCCAATAGATTGATGCTTTTCAAAGAAATAAAAGAGTCATTGAGATGCAATTTTTTTCTCAGTGTCTTAGTATTCTGGAAAATTTATCTCTGTATATGAGAGCTCTTTTTTTATCTGTGGGTTTCTCTTCAAGGACAACTTTCGATAGCATCTTAAGATAGGCCAGAATGTTATCTTATCAAATGTTAGAAAATCCAACTTTATTTGGTAATGTTGGGCTTTTCCCAATCTTTTCTGATGCTAACCTTGGTATAGGCTGCAGGAATAGCTGGATATCTTAAAATCTATCTCTACCCCTTTCCACTGGGATTTTCGAGTTTCATGATTCTTGATTGCAAATATTTGTTCTGTTGTCCTAAATTTAAATGTCAAAAATATCCTTTTATAGCAGTTGGAAAGATGTTCTTCACCTGGTAATGTACAGACATTGCAGAAGTCTCCAGGGATTACAGGTGGCTTTGATGCCTTTTCCTACTGTCATGTTCTAAACCAAGAGCAGCTATGTAAAGATTTCATTTAAATATAATACAAGTGGTAATCATTGTCGATTAAATACAGTTATTAAAACATGCTGTCTAAATGCTTTATGCTTACATTATAAATAGCATATCTATTCCAGATTCTCTCTGTCACAGAAATGGATACAGGTATTCATTAAATGTATGATATATATTCAGTTAAATATATGCTAATAGCATATCATATTGTCTTAAAACAACCAAGGCAGTGGTTTTGTTAGAAAGAAACAGTAAATTGTACCTTATATCCCCATGTGCATGGCATTAAATCTGCCCTCTGTTTTATGCTTCTCACATGCGTAAGTGAAATGGATTTCTTTGCATCTGACCAACACATAAACCACAGGGAGGTGTTTTTAATAGGATTCATTGTGATTAGGAGCTGTGGAATAGCCCCATAGTCATAGCAATGTTAGAATGCCACAACTATTTGATGGGAGACATTTCAATCTGTCATCATCTTGTGTGCCCTGACCCCGATAATACACCCCATTCAACCTGAGGCACAAACAGAAATGGTGAGGTAGGGTTGCATTTTTTTTTCTTTTAGCACAGCACCAGTCACAGCTTTTATGGGTTCCTGAGACAAAAAAAAGCATTTTTATTTCCTGTGTTGTTCATCCATTATCTAACCATTTTAAAAGATATTTTGTTTCCTGAAACACAATAAACAAGTGGAAGGGGGAGAAAAATCCTTCCTTAGGTAACCTCAGAACAGAAGAACTTTGTGCATTATGCAGCTCAGGCCATGCCAAAATGCAATTTGGAGGGTGTCCAGCACTTCATTGGAAAGTAATGGTTTTCACTGAACTGAGTTATGACCAGCTGTTTACAGACAGTCTGTGACATACTGATAGAGCAGAACACCGTATGTTGCTTTCCAAATCAAATGATACAAGAAGTGTGACAGAGTGGAGAAACATCTGTCATTAGCAATTTTCAGCACGCTTCACTAATTCTGGACAAAATACGAGTAATGAACTTACCGCAGGAAACTTCAAATACTACCACTGCTGAAACAAGGATATAAACAGCTAGTGCTCCTAATGGCGTCTAATTTAATTCATTTGCAGTAAGAAACAAACAAAGTGGGTTATTTGTTTTTGATCATGGGGTAGTAAATAGTAATGCTGATCACAAACATTCATTTTAATCAAATAAAAAGGGATCGTGGAACTCAACTTTCCTGAAGTTCAGACAGAATAATTATCAGGTGTTTTTCTTTCTTAGTCTTTTTTAATATCAGTGGTTTGGGTGCCTTTTTATTTTTTTTTTCAGCAAGGTTGTTTCAGAACAAGCCAAGGAGAAGTTGTTACAACATCACAGATATCATCATTCCTTGTCTTGGTCCTCTCCCTCACATCTCCCCCATCATATACTCATCCTGAAACTTCAGAGAGCAAAACTGCAAGTTTTCTGCACAGTATCACTCACCAGTGAGCATGAAAACAACAGTGAAAGTAGTCCAATGTTGGCTGTTACTCCATTTTTCTGCATTATGGCACTGCTGCTGCTGTTCAAAATATCATGGTTCCAGGCACAGTTTTTTTAAAAACTGCAATTTAATGTGTATGTGGACCCTATATATTACACATTTTAGCATTTTCTGGTTGATTTCTCTATTTTTGTCATATCTGGAGCCCAACCACTGTAATTTTGTGAAAATTTTCACTTTATGTCTCTGAAATCAATGGAGTTGTTCTGCCATTCGCATTCAGAGGCTTTAGTTTCCCCTTACCACTGATAACACAGCAAATTCCTGAAACTGTTAGGATTAAGTGGCAGTCCACAGGGGAAAACGAGGGAAAATGAAAGGACAGGTTGTTACTCTTTATATGAACTTTCAACTAATGTTCACACAAAGCTATAATATGAAATGCAGAGGATAGATTTAGTCCAATCCATTGGTGTCCCACCTATGGGACTTGCCTTGGAATGGATCCCAGACCAAGAGAGTGAAAGCCATTCCGAACTGATGACTGTAAAATGAGTGTAGGAGGTCTTTGAGTAGCTGCGTAATTGCAAAATTATTCATGATAAAAAAGCACTAATCTAGAATTCCCAGTTTCTTGTAGAATTTCCTGAGGTGCCGCAGGAAAATTGTGTAACTTTCTTACACCTTGGATATACCAAACTGATTCAAGCTCAATATGTTGAAGAGGAAGAGAAAATTTATGGAAATATTTTTTTATGTTGGGAGTTTATGGTAGAAATATTTTTCTCCTGCTTTAATGCAGAAAAGGAAAACTACTTAACAGAAAACATTTCAAGAACTGCAAATGTGAACTTCCTGTAATTCTTATAGACAACTACACAGGAGAGTAAAGCAAAGGGAAAATATAGGTACCATTGACACCCGTCATTATGTTTGTGATCTAGACAATAAAGTAAGCAGACCCAAGCAATTCGCTAACACTAACGCTATTCTTTACATAAACAGTAAATGTTTAGATTTTCCTGTTCACTGACTAACAGCACACATATCATAAACACTAAGCTGTTATAGTACGTTTCGTGTGTTGATTCACTTTAACAGTTGTTAGTGTGAAGACAGGAAAAGAAAAGTGGGTGTAATGAGACCATGTGCAGTATGCTGTGAAAACAGAGGCCCTTATTTGGCATAATGGGTTGCACCATAAGGGCCATAAAATTGTGCATGTGTTAGTATCATTTTAATTATTACGGGTGCCACATGTTAAGCAGAATAGCGGAACTACTAAAACAGCTTCAAAATCCTTACTGCTGATCGCTGCATTTAATTACAAATAGGAACATTTGGAGATAGGTCACCATAAAACCCTTCTGTTGTCAAATGAGCTCAAATCTGATTTTTGTAATTATGTTTTTATACCACAGATCCTGTTGAATAACTATAGGGAATAAAATTTTAATAAGTACTGATTAAATGCAGGTACATCTTGCTTCCTAAGAATATTTATGAATGTTCTTCAGCACTTACATCAAGGTGCCATCACTGCTTCTGTTTTGGTCAGTGGTGATCATTCAACCTTAATGCAAATAAGCTGAATAACTTTATGTGCCATGAAATATTGTTTTTTTTCAGTGAAGCATAAAAGCACTGGATTTCAATTATTCATTCTGTTTGCTAGAGCTGTGTACAGTACTCTAATCCTCTAGTACCAAGGCACTTTCATTATAACACTACATGTCACATGCAGTAGAATATGATAATTAACCTTCCTAAGACAGAGTTTTGGTGTAAGGAATGACAACTTTTATTGGTCTGTACCCTTTTCCATTGTAATAACATGCTCCTAAGTTCTTCTTAATAAAGTTCTTTTTTAGTATCAAGATGAAAATTGTAAATATATCAAATTTGTTGTTTAACAGGTGAAAAAATCACTAAGATATTAAAAGGTGCTAAAAATGGTAATGTGGGGTTTAGATAAGTAAACATTCATTTTATGTAAAGACTTACTGTAAAGTTCTCTAAACAGACATTTACCTTCGGACGAATGAAAAAATTATAGAGGTATTCAGTGACATAAAAGAGAAGTAGCAATTAAATATATATATTTCGTCATAAGTTGTAGGCTGGATTTTGTGTTATACTAAGGACAGAAGCATTGCATTTGGCTATATTGTTCAAACAAGATTAAAGTCAGAATATACATGCCCCTACATATCTCTGTGCATTTATTTGTTCATACTCCCTGTTTCCTTTTTGGAGACACATGAAAACCTAAACCAGGCCTGACCTTGTGGTTTTGCAATTTTAAATACTGTCATCAAATAGAATGTTAAAAACAGATACACACTGTAGTGTCTAAGGGACGAAATCTGTTTTGTGAGAGATTGCCATTGGACTCATGGGTTATCACCCAGTTCAGAACATGCTTCAGAGCTATTGCACATGCACTGGCTTCAAGAGACCATCAGCTGGAAATAAGTAAATATACAGCGCCTCCTGGAAAGAGAGTGATGTAATCTGTAAAATGATCAGTGGAAGAGAATTACTTTGCTAGTTTTGATGCAGACTGACTGCTCTGCATCATTTATAGCTGCATGGTAAAAACTCTCAACCCACGTAGCAGCCCAGGAATGAGTCCTGGCTCATAAGAAAAAAGGAAAACTCTTGATGACTTTCATAACCTTTTCCAAAATGTGATTGAATGAGTGTTAAATAAAGATCTCAAGATATACTGAGTGCCAGGAAAGCAGTCCAGAAGTTTTGGGAATGGCAGTAGGCAAGCAACACCAGAAAATAATGAGCTTCTCTGTTCTAGAACATTTGCAGATTATGTGCTAATGTAAACCAGTAGAAACATTTGTACCCAACAGGGTAAAAACACAGGTATTGATGAAAGTCTGGCTCCATTCTGATCTCAGATGAGTTTGAGCACCAGTATGACTCCATTGGACCCCGTATTATTTGTACTCCTCTCTGTAAAGGCAGAAGGGACTCCTTATTGCACTCTGGCTCAGTGCTGGAATAGTATCTGTACATCTAATGAAATAGTCTCTCACTAATGTGAAATCCTTATCTGACAACGTCACCCTCCTTCTAAAACACAGGTGGCTAAAATCAAATGCTTGGCTTCAGTACTTCCATTGTAACTCTTGAATCCCATGTAACTCTACCTGTGATCTATTTCATGCTGTAAGGTGTGCTTAGTGTTGGATGGAATTATGTCCTTGCAGGGGAAAAATAACAATAAAGGAGTGTGAAGAATAGTCCGCTGATTAACTGTCTTGTAGAGAAGGAGAAAAAATAAAATAAAAGGAGCATTTTATCCATGGGGTTTGTTCCAGGCTAATTCCATTAACTGGTTGTGCTCTACAATTACAAATCTCTTATTACTAAGAGAATGAAGAAGGGGATATCGATATAAATAATGGATGTTAAAGAATAGTAAGACATTATCTTACACAGTAGCTCTGCTGAGCCTATAGGAACCCATTAAACAGTCATTTGAGCTCTATATTGGAAGTTGTCTGGAACATACTGGCCCATACCTGTGGGTTTGGGTAGGAAATGTTCTGTCAAGAAAACCAGATATACCAGTCCTGGTTCCTATGGTACTTGTATTCTGCTGCCTTTGGGTGACTTCCTTTGGAAATTTGAGTCTATAGTGGTAACACGTCTGCCATATTTTTCTGTTTGGCCCAATCTCCCCATCTACAAGGGGAAAAAAAATCAAATCAAGAAATTACACCCAAGTAAAGGTGTGGAAAAAAATTCAATGCACTAATTCATGTTTTAACAATTTAATTTTAAATAGAGATGATCATAACATTAAAAATTAAGATGATTACCTATATTGCTACCACATCTCTGAAACCCTGTCACCCTTTCCTATTAATAAAAAAGATCATGGCACTCCTCTTAGTAACAGCGCAGTTGAGACTTTTGCAGGGATTGTGTGTCTTGGGAAATACAGCAAACTTGTGGTAATACCAGCTCTCACAGATGGGCTTGAACTCACATCCTTGATTTTGGACTAAGCCAAGCCCACTTGTGACTTTGGTCTATTCCTCCATGCAAATGTGGTTTCTTGTGTATTTGAATCTTTGTTACTCTTAGGAAAATTTCCTACTACACTACTAAATAATCCTCCTTTCTAGAAATCTTTAGCCACTTCTAGAGGACATTTTTCAGGGTCCTTTCCTTCATGCATTCTCTTATCTAATTTGTATCTATTCTCAGGGAATAAAGACCACTATCCAACTGGGTTTTGGTTACATTTAAAATCTGACAGTATTACTAAATTTTTAGTATAGTAATTCTTTGGTTGTTGCAGTCAGAGGAAAAATATCCTAAACAATAGGTTGCTATAAATTAAAAAGTCTCATCACAGTGACTTAAAGTTTCAGTGACTGCATTGGTTATGTTTTCTGTTCTTACTTCTCCATAGTGCCTTGTAGGCAGTTGAAATTTTTGCTGCAGAATTAATTGCATTTGCTGGAATTTACAGCTACTAAAGCAGAAATGTTTGTGGAAATTTCATTTTCTCCTCCAAGTCTGTGATAACTGTGAGAGTAAAGTGTATGTAAATGAAAGTGGTTTTGCTACATAGATTTTACTTGATTGTAAAGAGAGCTGAAAAAAAATAGACCAATATTGGTTCTCATTGGATTTGTTTTGCAAAGCAGCTCCTGAACTTTACATTCTTAATCCAGCCATGCAAGCTTCATTTCATTTCAGAGTGGTTGGTGGCCAAAAATAGTTGTGGTGTTGGTACCCTAGCTCCTGCAGAGCTACTTCAAGGATAATAAGAAGGAAAACAAACTTGCCTCCTGAAAAGCACAAAGGAGAATTTTCATAGCTCTCAGCGTTTTCCAAACTTTAGTGTCCTACAAAATAAGAAATCTGAGTGGATATGTTAGTGAAAAACGACAGCAACTTATCCGTCAGCTGACTGAGTGTCATTAAATGCAAAAGAAATTACTGTTGCATAGTGAGAAGCACTCTTGATAAGATATTCCAGCTGGGTCACTCTACTGGCAAGGCTATTGATGAGGACTGCTGCTTGCAATTGTACATTTGTAACATTTCCACCTTGAAAAATGGTAATGTTTGCTGAAATAGAAACGCACCTTTGCTTATCTATTAACTTCATATTCAGAAATATTTGCAAAATGGTCAAGGACCTTTTAGATACTGGTCAAAAAGTACTTTTTATTAGCAGCCTTGCTTGCTGTGTCATCCAGCTACTAGGGGTAACTTGACATGTCAGTACCTTTTGTGAGGCATGTTGTGTTGTGCTAAAAATACAAGCTTTTAATTTTGGACCCCATCAACAAATATACTTTAGCCTCCAGACCTGATCTGGCTCCTTCTGGTGCCTCCTTGGTTCCATTAGCTTAGGTTTGGTACTTTGTGAACGTAGAAAGCAGCTAATGCCCTTTGAGCTAACTAACGCTTCAGAACCCACCCACCTCTGGACCAATGATCTTGGTTCATTTTTCAGATAAGGGAGAAACTGCCATCGCTTTGTACATTGTGCATTGGTTTTGATGATAATTTAAAGGAATTTCTGAACTTTTTTTATCTGTATCATGTACAGATTCTCCTCCCTTCTGTGCCAAATCATGTCCTAAGAAAAACTATCACTCTACTTCCATGAAATGTTACTTCTTAGTATGCAAAAGTGTTGCCTGTGTAAGTCTATGTGGAATCTTTCTGTTCCTCTCAGTCTTATTATGATTGATTTGGCTGAGCTGTCTGCAAATATCAGATTCTCTGCTTATCCAGCTCTGTGTTTTTGTTTCATGGTGAAAGTCTATCAATCACTTTATTAAAGACATTTAAGACTTTCACTTCCTCTAATAGCCCCGTTTATGTGAATCACAGTACTTCCCCAGTTGTTATATGATGATGGTCATGAAGAAGAAATGCCTTACTTTCCTTAAGAGGCAACATAAGTATATCATGGTACTCAGATGCACACAAATTACCTGAATGACCCTTTAAAAGGCTCAGCAAGAAGACAGAAGTGCTAACATTGGAGCAGGATGTGACAGAATGTAATTATTACTATCCATAATACGGTAGAACCTAAAAGTCACCATGAGATTGAAATTCCAGTCTCTGGAACTGTTTAAAGGGATAGAGAGATGCTCTCCTTGCTCAGAATCCTTACTATTTATTTTAAAGAAAGATGCCAAAAGGGGGGTAGGCTTTTCATGTGCTATTCAGTGCTATGACAATAGCAGAATAATCTTACATTTTCACATATTCACAAACTGATTGCTTGAAACTTTCTATTAAGGTTATATATGGAATTTTTAAGAATTCCATGTCAACCCATAACCCTCAGTGCTCCCTTTTACATATTTGTCATCACAGAAAACATCAGTGATGTTTTTCTGACTATTCTTTCTATATTATTTATTCCTTTACTTATGTCTACAGTTGAAAAGATGGAGAAATTGTTGGAATAGGTAAATTATGAGATAGCATCCATGCTGAAGCAGCTGAAAATGGGATAACCCAAGAGGATAATTCATGTACTGAAACAGGAGCAGATGTCAAAAGAGACAGCTTGTCTGGTTTGTTTGGATGATGATTCTCTAGCATGTATTGACGGAGCAAGATTGTCAGACAGCCTGTTTGTGAAGTTCAGTGTTGCCTGTCTTAATCGTTCTTTACAGGGAGGTGACATTTTGTTGCAGGCAATTTCAGAGTGAAATTTTTGTGAATTGTTTAAAGTAAACCAAAACTGTCCTACCAAGTGGCATTCTTTGCAAATATCCAAAGTCCAGTGAGAACAACTACCATTTTGACTTCTTAAAATTAAATTGGATGGGCTGCCCCATCTGTGCATTGTGTGCAGAGTTGTTCTGTTCACTTCCTCTGGTATTCAGATGAGGAGGATTCAACTGACAACAGTGACAAGGAAGGAGAGATCCATTCTAGACAGAAGGTTGGGTAAACTGAGTTGTTTAGAAAGTAATATGCATCTGCTACATCTAGGGAGATGTGCTTGCTCAAGATGCAGCTTGTGTTATGATGCAGTTTTAGAGGAAAAGGAAATAAGGAATCTGAAGAGTTTGGGGCATTTAGTAGTGTCTGGAAAAACAAAATTCTACCTGGCTGGCCTTGGTAATCATATTTTCAAGTCTCTGCTGTCTTGTATAAACTCAAAAAAGTGAAATCTCAGCTGGAAAACTGATGTTAACTTGTTAAAGGGAATGAAGTTACCCATCAGGTTTTGTGAATCCCAATTACACTAAGGATCAAGGGTTTTAGGATTAAGGAATAACTCTTTTGTAGCAAACTAAGGAACAGAAAACACTCCCTCCCAGAAGAATAAAGGAAGATTTGTAAAACACTGTCTTCACAGACAGAAATATAGGTTTTAAGCTAACCTGACATGGTCACTTATGCCCACCCACATCCCACAGATTTTTTTTTTTTTTGCAATTAAATCTGCTTTTTTAGCTACCTAACTCTTCAGTTGAATTTTTCAGTAATTCTCTCACAGAAACACTTCCATTGCCTCAGATTTTTTTCTCCTCTTGATGCTGTGGTCACTTTTGTTTTATGTAACAATATTCTGCTCCCCATCTCCCTTTGTCTTTCTCCCAGTTTTATGAAGGACATAAAACACTGATGATGACTGCAGGTTTCTTCCTTTTAATTTGAAATCCTTGTCTTTTACAAGACTAGAATTCTTCATGTCCAAATTTTTGGATTCTGTTCTCTCCTCCTGTTCCTGGTTTACTATTACTAATGTGCTTTCTACTTCATTTCTCCATCCACGTAGTTCTCCCATCATCATTTGTGTGAGATTTTCCATGTCCTTGAAACCACCTTCTTCCTCCACTAGCCATCAAGTACCTCTTCTTTCAAATCCATCCTTAACTCACATTGTTGCTTTTCACCTGCCAGTGACTATTATTTCTCCATATCATAGACCAGTAGACCATTTCCTCACCAAGCAAATAACAAAACCAGAAAAAGAAAAATCAAGGTACAAGATTTGCAAATGTTATGGTCTGTTTTCATTAGATACTAACTCTCCTGCTTGGCATGATCTGCCCTTCTTTTTTGTATCTTCCCTCTTTAAAAGGATGCAGGTAAGTAGGCGTTGCCTTTGTTTCTCTCATTTTCTTTTTGTCTCTAAAAATGATCAATTGGTGTTAATATCAAGGTTTATACTAGCACCATATCAAGGCCTTCAGCTGAAAGACCCTGAGGTCAAGGAATTTGTTATGCTATATCCTTGCTAAGTGAGATATATATTTCATTCAATATACAAATAATAGTAGCAGACTGAATGAAAAGGCCTTCAGAGGTTAAGCTTAATGTTAGTAGGAAATCTGTGAAAACACAGGTGTTTTAACTACTGGTGTTTTTGTGCCAGCCATGACATATGGAGCAGACACCAAGGAAATGGAACTGAAGACTATTGTTAGAATGCATCACTATCATCTTGCATTTTGAGCACTGCAATCTAATTTATTAATCCAATTTATATGAGTGTATGCTTGCTTATGTTTAAATATATGATGAAACAGCCACATATTTTTAAAAGATGACATATTTTTATTTACACTTAATTTTGCACTTCCCAGAATTTTTCTGTCTTTTCATATTGCCTTATGGTGTGTTGCTTGACTCTCGTTCTCTGTAAGTGTGAAAAGTCAGGAGGAGAGTTCACAGCAGGTTGATGGCCTGGAGATTAAAAGTCTGTCTAAGGACATTTCAAAGTTGTAAAGGTATTATTCTCACATGTACTTATTTCTTGGTGGGTGTGAACAACAGCTACTCACCAAGCTGGTGTAGTGTGAAATAGTTTCCTGTGAAATGATGTGCAGACATATGCAGAAAGCCACATGTACAGCACATGCACAGACTCATCCCTGATTTAAGATTAGTGAGATTCTTGCTGATAACTGAGTTAGGAATGACCAGTGGGGCACCCAATGTTTTAATTACCCACAAAACTATGTGGATTTTCCATATTTACCAAACTAAAAGCATGATCCTGTCCTGATGCTTTGAGATTAACACACTGGAAATGACCTTGACTTCTCAGCAGTAGTTCACTATTACTAGGCCAACTGCAGACTGAGAATTTGCTATGTGCACAGTTATTCTCTATACATTCCTTTGTTTGTCAACACCTGGGATCAATTTTTCCCATGCCTCATAAGAATAAGTTTTATTCTACTAAATGCTAGAAGTTACTCTTAGTCAACCTAAATATGTCAGCTAAATTAAACAAAAGAAAGTTAAGTCTTTTGAACAATTTTCAAAATCTGGGTAATAATTTGATATCTGACTATTATGGGGATAAATATAAAATATAGTAGAACTGCTACTGCTACTAATTTGCTTTTATCTTTTCAAGGCAGTGAATAGGACACTGAAGCAAGTGGATCCAAGGCTTTTGACAAAGCCTGCTCAATCACAGATGCCCAGTGTGACTGTGACCAGAATGAGGGGCCTTTTCAACATGTACAAAAGTGAGCTCTTCCTGCCCTACTGCTGTACACAAGCACAGCCACACCTTTCTGGTGGGCCAAAAATCAGTGTGACACATGCCAGAAATGACAATAAGAAATGAAAAGGCCATATGGAACCATTGCTGCCTGCCAGTCATTGCAGTAGGTGGCAAGTGGGACAGAAGATGTATTGGAGAGTGCTCCATGTATTAGGGGACTGAGACAGTAATGCAAAACCTGGATGTGATTCCTGGCAAAATTTAAATTATTTCCCTCTTTATGTTACTTTGCTCAGCTGTAAAGTATTTATTATTCTATATTACCATATTAGGGTTATACTGACTTTTGCTCTGGAAACAGATTTATTGCAACTGCTAGGATGACATTTTTCTTGAAATAGTATTTGGTGGATATTTACTAACATATGCAGATACTTCAATCACCTGAAAATCAGGCATTTCACCTCAGATAGTTGTATAGACTTCCTCTGAAGTCATTGAAGAGAGCTAGATGACTCCAGGAGGGGAATCCTCCTGTCCTAACAGAAGCAGATTGGAAAAGTCATGCTTTAGTGGGGTTCATCTCATTCTAAAGTACTTCCTAGAGACCAGATGAAATATGCCCTGGAAAAGCTGGATTGTCTCCAGTTACTGGAGTGACTGCTTAGACATGGATAATGCTCAGATGAGATTAATCCAACTCCTGGTAAATACTTTCTTGTCAGGAATTTAGTGGGAAGTATCAGCATTGTGAGGTTTTCTCTTATAATTCCTGGTTGCTACGCATAAAGGATTCTCATGGTTTAAGCCTAGAGAACAACTGAGCACCACACAGCCGCTCAGTCACTCACTCCTTCGCCCTCAGGGATGGGGAGAAGAAAATAAAACAAAAACTTTGGGGATTCAGACAAGGACAGGGAGGGATGACTCACCAGTTACAGTCACGGGCAAAAGACAGACTCCTTTGGGGAAGAAAAAGAACATCATTTTAATTTGAACACCACCAACATCAACACTTAATTTGCCAATCAAACAAAGTAGGACAGTGAGAAATACAATCACATCTTAAAAACACCTTGCCCCTCACTTCTTCCTGGGCTCGGCTTTTCTCCTGATCTCTCTACCTCCTCCCTCACAGCAGCACAGAGGGGCAGGGGACAGAGGTTGTGGTCAGTTCATCACCCAATGTGTCTGCTGCTCCTTCCTCCTCAGGGGGACGAGTTCTCACACTCTTCCTCTGCTCCAGTGTGGGGTACCTCTCACAGGACACAGTCATCCACAAACTTTCTCCAATGTGAGTCCTTCCCATGGGCTGCAGCTCTTCATGAACTGCTCCAGTGTTGGTCCCTCCCATGGGTTGCAATCCTCCCAGCAACAGAATGCTCCATTGCAGTCTTCCCTCAGAGTCCCGGCCTTCTTCAGGCACAGCCACCTGCTTGGACGTGGGATCTAACACAGGCTGCAGGTGGACATCTGCTTCACCATGGACCTCCATGGGCTGCAGGGGGACAGCTTGCCCTCTCACCATGGGCTGCAGGGGAGTCTCTGCTCCGGCACACCTCATCCCCCTCCTTCTCCTTTTCTTCCACTGACCTTAGTTTGCATAGGTGTTTCCCTCACAATTCCTCCTCTTCTCAGGTTTCCCTTCATAAATATGTTATCACAGAGTCACAGCCACTGTTGTTAACCTGCTTGGCCTTGGCCAGAGGAGGGTCCCACTTGGAGCCAGGGGAGCTTCAAGAAGGAGCCACCTTACAGGAGTCACCATTGTAGCCCCCACACTGCTACTAAAGCTCCTGCCACAAACACAAGCCTAACATGAGGATAAATTCAGAAATACAGTGTAGGAATTAATGACATTTAAATGGAAAAAGGTATTGTAGTATGAATTTATATGTTGAACTCAAGATACTCACAGGCACATACTATAGTTTTTTTACTTTCATAAGAATATCTTATTTTACATGGAACATCCAAACAATCTTTGATTTTGATTCCTAGTATACATCTCTGATGTTGCTTAGCTGTGGCACTGCCAGATTTCTTAATTCTTTTGGGCTAGCAGCTTAACTAATATTTCCCCATTTAAGAAAATTTTGCTAAGATTTTCTTGATATTCCCTCTTCCCATCTTTTTGTCTCTTCTCATATCTGATCCACTCCCTTTCATTAGCAGAAATGAAAATAAAAGTTTGATAACTATTATTTTGAATACGAAAGAGTTTAAACATAACTTCTGTATCAGTTAGCATGCTAAATACATATGCTTCTAAATACTAAGACAGACATGATGAAAATCAAATCTCAGTGCTTTAGCTGTTTCCTCAAGTACCTGGTGAGTCCATTCTTGAAGCTTTTATGCAGGAAGACCTCTGTGCCTATAGAGAATCACAAATAATTTCACTCTAAATGATTTCTTAGAGTGCTGTACTGTACCACACTTGCTTGCCAGTGTCCCACCTCAAGCTCTAACCTCACACCTTGTCCTATGCAGATCAACTTCTACAGAACAAACTGAGAGTTTCTACATTTTAGGAGATTACCCTGAGAGCAAAGAACTATTCAATGTGAATAAGGCTGCCAGAGTGTGATCCTAAAAAGAAAGTATTCATTTTTGCGTAGCTGTAACCTAGCTTAAGCCAAGGAAGAGCCAAACCAAAGAGAGAAGACCAAAGTTCTTACATTCATGACATTCAACCTCCAGGTGAATAGTCCCATCCAGACCAGTCATTAACACATTATCAGACAAAGGAGTCAGACTCCAAACAATGCAAGAATGTTTCAGAATAAAGCTTATGCTGGAAACAATCCCAGGAGGAACAATTAGTTATCATCTGACTCGGGTAAAACAAGTGACTATAGCATAAATAGTTATTTTGCATTTTAAAGGTATATTAAAGCATTAAATTTTGTTAAATGTTTATTGATGAAAGAAGAAGAGAGCACCCATGTGGTCTCATATCAGTCCGTCTAGTTTGCATGTTTGTTTGCTGATGAGCAGAATTTCCCTAAAGGAAAATAGAAAGAGAAAAAAGAAGGTAAAAGCAGCCCATTTGGTGAAATTATCATTAAACATGAATGCTATTATCTGTGCTCAGGTGCCATTCTCTTTAAAAAAATGAATCCCAGAGGTGTTCATCATGACTCATGTGTTCTCATCATGATCTCACTATGGGGCTGTGTGTTCAGAGTGTGATGGATCTCTGTCTCTGGAAAAGAGGGAGTACTGTGTTTTTTTTCTTGCTTCATATTCTGTCCTCTTTTTAGTTAAGCATTAGAAATGAGTAATTTAGCTTCATCTTCCTCCTAACTGCAATAAACTTTGTGGACATGACCACAGGTTATAGGTAGATTTCTCCATTAGAAACACCATTTTCATTGGTTTCACAGTGACTCAAGGAATAGGTGATGTTACTCATTTTTTTAAAAGAAACTTTAATGTAAGTGTGGGGGTAGACTTTTCCTCTTTCTAGCATCATGAAAGGTAGCTCTGTAGTCTCGTAAAAAGGCACAGAGCCATTTAGGAAGGAAATTAACTCAAAAGGTCATCTATCTGGTCCAAACCCCTGCTCAACCCAAGGCTATTTGCATCAGGTACCTTGTTTGGACAAGTCTGAGTATCTCCAAGGACCGAGGTTCCACAATTTCTCTGGGTAACTTGTTCCAGTGTTTGACCTCCTTCACAGTGAACATTTGTTTCCCGGTATCTCACTGCAATTTCCCTTGTTGCAACTTGTGGCTGTTGCCCACGTGCTGTCTCTGTGCACTGCTAGGATCTGTTCTTCAGGCTGTATGTGGCTGGCCTCCTCTGCTGGATGGGTGCAGTGCTGACTCATCCTCAACTCTTTGTGCACTTGTCTCAGCTCACAAAATACGTGATGAATTTCCACATTTGGAGAAGGAGAACATGTTCATTTCCCTTCTACTATTTCTCACTTTCATCGAGTTTGCTACAAGAAAAGACTAATGCAGAGGAAACACAGCTAAATCCTTATATATTTCTTTATTCATGCTACAGAACCTACAGTAAATCTGTTGTTTGAATTCTTCATCGCTGAAAACTTTTATTCCAAGAAACCATTTATTTTCCTGTTCAATGAGAGTGGGAACTTAAGACACAATTTCAGATGGATTCAATAAAATGTTGTATTTCTAGGTGTGAAATCTGTCAAATTATCAGACAGGTATAAGCTTTCATGCATAGCTTGGACTGGTTGGAACTGAAAGTAAGGAGCATGTTTCTGCTACAAATTACTGTTAGATTTTAAATAAATAATTAAGATGAGATGTCTTGATATCTCTTTCTGATGCTTCCTATATCATGAGTAAAAGCTATTCTCAGAAGTAGTCTACCTAATTGGATGGTCCTGTGGAATATTTCAGACTGTGAGTACATCTTCAGAAATCTCTTCTGTACCTGGTTTCTGAAAAATAAAAAAAAAAAAAAAAAAAAAAAAAAAAGAGAAGATGTAGAAAAGAGGAGAGAGAATGAAATGTAGTAGTAATTATGTGCCTTCTAAAGAGCACATTGAAATTAAGGGTGCAAGATTCTAGTCAAGCAAAACCAGTGTTTCTTTAATTTTAATTATGCTTACAATTTATATTTCTTTAATGGATTTCTAATTAATCAATTTCTATATACAAATTTGTGTCTCATTGTACGTAAACAGTTGTGCCTACAAAAAATTGTGTTCCACTATCTGCAGAGAACAGAAAATTAGGCCCTGAAGAGAGTCAGCTCATAATTATGGAATTAAATTAAGTCTATTGATTAAATCTTCATATTGTGGTTGGGCTTGTTTGGAGGCACTTAGTTACATTGCAGCAGTGAGGGGAAGTATATCTAAGGGAAAAGGAACTGCCTCTTCTCTCCAGAACAGTGGCAATATACACATTTTACTGACTAATAATAAAAAAAGTCATGCAATTATAAACTAGGAGGAATATTTTTCTGTGAAGTTTTGGTGATAACAATTTCAAAAGCAATATTTGATTGACTTCTCAGGTTTCTGCTGGAGAACTTGTGCCAGTCCTACCAGTCTTTCCCTTGTTGACACCATGGTCATTCAAAGGACATGTTCAGAAGTCTTTCACGGTTCACATGCATTACAGCGTGCTGAGTCCATTGATGTCACTGCTGACAGACTCCTCTTAGCATCTTCTTTTCTTCTGTCTCCACATCCTTTTCTCCCTCTCTAATACTGTTGACGCATCTTCTCCCCTCCACTTCCCTATTTTCACAGGGAAAGCTGAGAAATCAAACTGTGTGTCAAATATTTATTGTCCAGCTGAGAACTGGAAGAGAAGCATATGCTTCTACCTGAAATTCTCTTTCTAACAGCCCCTCTAGTTCTTAAAGTCAAAAGTTGCTCCTTTTGTGGACCCTTTATGTCTGCAATTCAGGTAACAAATAAAATACATTGTTAGTAAAATGAACAGTTCTGTGTCATAAGCTAGCTAAAGCCATGCAGTGCAGAAAGATATTTTCCTTACAACTTTGTTGCCATGCCTGATTTACAAATAACTTTGTTATTTCAGTTCTGGATGTGGAACCAATAACAGTAGCTGTCCTAACTGGCCTAATAAGGCTAAACTTCCACCAGAGATTAAGATAAAACCAAAAGACTCAGGCCCATTTGTGACTAATGGAAAATTTGGACCCAAGTCCTTCAGAACTGCAAAGATACTTTTCACAAACGATAGTGATTAGCACTTTTCTTACATCATTTTTTTGTTTAGCCATGTGTTGGTCTGTGTCAACACAGATTGACAAAGTCATAGAATTTTATTGGACAATGTGAAAACTCATTTGCAAATTTTATTGCAGTCCATCATTGCCTGCATTCACAGTCCAGAGGCCTTCCATTGTTGTGAATAACAATTGGGAGCAATTTCTGGCTATGGTCAATGTAGAGGTTGCAGTCTTCCACCGACAGGTGTTCTTTCCTAATTGCTTCCATTAGTTTCTCTTTATTGCAGGGCTTCATCACCCGATGAATGTAGTGCTTCAACAAATACCAGACCAGATCTATCAGCTCCAGTGTGTGGCATAATAATCAATGTACACTCATCGAGCCCAATCTTAGTAAAACACTCTAGTCAAATGTACAGTACTTATTTCCCAATAAAATAGTTGTTATACCAAATGCAATATTTTAAATAGAAAAAGCTATTGGTGTAGAATTTGTGGCAAATACAAGTACTTGCCAACATTGGTATCAGAAATAGTGTGGCCAGCAGGACTAGGGAAGTGATTGTCCCCTTGTATTCAGCACCGGTGAGGCCACACCTTGAATACAGTGTTCAGTTTTGGGCCCCTCACTACAAGAAAGACATTGAGGTGCTGGAGCACGTCCAGAGAAGGGCATTGAAGCTGGTGAAATGTCTATAGAGCAAGTCCTATGAGGAGCAGATGAGAGAACTGGGGTTGTTTAACCTGGAGAAAAGGAGGCTCAGAGGAGACCTTATTGCTCTCTACAACTACCTGAAAGGAGGTTGCAGCGAGGTGGGTGTTGGTCTCTTCTCCCAAGTAACAAGTGATAGGACAAGACAAAACAGTCTCAAGTTGCACCAGAGGAGGTTTAGATTGGATATTAGGAAAAATTTCTTCACCGAAAGGGTTGTCAAATATTGGAACAGGTTGCCCAAGGAAGTGTTTGAGTCACCATCCCTGGAGGTATTTAAAAGACCTGTAGATGTGGTGCTTAGGCACATCTTTTAGTGGTGGACTTGGCAGTGTTAAGTTTATTGTTGGAGTCAATGATCTTAAGGGTCTTTTACAATCTAAATGATTCCATGATTCTATGATTTGTAAATATGCTGACAAGAAGACATGATTCCCATGGGAAGTAAAGAAATATCTGTCCTGGTAATCTCACTGCCCCATAAAGCTTGTATTCATTCTAGATAAACTACCTTCTTTCTCATCAAATCTTTGTCTACTTTGAATCAGAATAATAGGTATTTTAGCAAAAAGAAGAGTGTATTTCATTCCTCTTCCTTTTCATGCTCACTGAAATATTAGCACAGGTATCACAGTGCACTGAATTTTTGTTTGCATCTTGCATTCTGGATTATCTGAATTTTGTGGCACTGCACAGAGGTAAATGAAGAACAGAATATGCCTTTCAGGCCTTTTGCTGTTTGAGGTGATACTCAAACCAGAAAGAATATCACTTGACTTTTTTCAGATCAGAAGTTACTTTTGCAGAAATTACATTTAAAAATAACAACAAATGCTCACTGTCTTCTTACTTAGGAACTGAAAAAATTTAGTTGAGAATTCTTAAAGACAAAAATCCCAGAGAACCATTGTATGCTCTTTTAGCATCTTTCCCCAGAACAGAAGTGTAGTTTGACCAAAACCACAATTACATAACTCCATAGCTGAAAGGAATTTCTTCAGAAGTCTCTTTCTTCTTTTAGAAAACATTTTTCAGTGCCAAGTTTCCATTAAAAGTAAAGACATTTTTTTGAGTGATTCCATTGTACCTTCAAAGGTAGATGTTGTCTATAAAAGCACTGATTTTTGTTTCTGAAATAAATTGCTCTCTACCATTGTCTTTTTGCATTCATTCTCTTCCTGCTTCTCTTTTTCTCCATGGTAACACAGAAGTTGATAATAATGTATGACACTTACAAGCAGGATTCAGAAGGGAGAAGTGTAAAGTGCAAGAAATGTAGAAACCTGTGCCCAGAGCTGCACAATATCTTTCTAACTTTTTCAGGCTTTAACCCCTTTTTCTGCTCTGTTCACATTTGGCTCATTCTCCAAAATGGCTGGGTCTTATTGGCTTCATCTGTCATTTACTTTACCCTTCTTCTCTTCTCTTTATTGCTTCCTCAAAGTGCAAAAACAATTCCTCAAACTTTTGTGTTGAATGTTTCAGTACTAACTGTGAGAGGAATCATGCAGCTGCTAATATCAATACCGCTGATACAATGGAGGCTTACAAATGGAAATGGAACCAATCAGAAGCATAATCATGAAAACAGCAGCCAGTCTCTGTTTCACAGGTATTTTTTAGGACAAAACAAAGTTTTTCTGGATCAAGTTCCTCTGGGCCATATATTGGTTTTCTGGCAAACTGTCAGCTGACCATCCATTGACATACTTGTGGCTCTTGTGCCTAGGCCAGGCTCTGTTGCTGGGAAAATTCTTTGCACCAAGAACAACCAGAAATTAGGTTTTCAATCAATGTCATTTTGTCTCTTTGCTCTAGAAGCCAAATTACAGAACTAAAGGCCTTTCAGATCCCTCATTTGTTTCAGCTAGAATACATGGAAGTGGCCAAAAATTCTTATTGGCTGATGCCCTTCCTTGTTACCTGATGTAAACAGAATGTCTCATTCGTTGTTCTATTACTGCACCTGTACATTTTTGACCATGTTGCTTGTACCTCAACATCTCACAACTGTGTTGGCCAAATACTTAGCATAGTGAAAGGCCAAATTGGTATGGATGACTCATAAAACACAGTTCATGACTACATTCTCCCTATAACTGCAGTGGATTCAAATAATCCCTATTTTCTATTGGTCTCCCAGAAAAAATGCAAATATCAGCAAAATTATATGAATTTGTAACATTTTTTACACACACTCTCACACACACACATACACGTTCTCTCTCCTTTGCTTTTGGACATGCATCCAACAGAACAATATGTGTCACTGAAGTTTAGAGCCATTTGTATAATCCTACCTTCTGGCACTCTCACCGGTGAGTTACAGCCAGGTTACCAATGGGATAGATCCTCCAGAGTACAACCCCCTGCTTCAGACTTGCTCTCTCTTAAACTAGCTGGCAGAGACAAGGAATTTTTGGCAAAAAAAGTTAGGTGCTGACATACTCATCACTGGAAAATGGGAGGTTTGTACATATTTTGGAGCATGATTTTGGTAAAATGTTGCACTGTGACATTTTTCAGTCCAGAGAATTTCTACTTTTGGTACCAAACCAGCTTTTCAAAAGCCAATCTTCATTTCAGCTAGTGAAATCAATTATTCATAGACTTTTATTGCATAGTGAAGTTGTCTAGCTGTGTTTGGGCCCAGTGCTTGTAAGCTCGTCTGCCTCTGCTCTCACATTTCAATTTTTGCTTGTTCGCTTCCCCAGATCTCTGTTTCTTAGAAGGAACACATTTTGGGAACAAAGAGTTATTTACTGCAAAGAGTTAAAACAGCAAACCGAGCCAACCTAGGACATAGCATGGACACTGCTCTTCCCAGTGTCAAAGAATGGGGCATTTTTCACATGAAGATTCCCTTTCTGGGAGCTTCTGATCTGCATGGGTGTAAACTGGGTGAATATTAAGTGTTTTGGGGCAGCATAGAGAGGAGTCAATGCTGGTTTGAAGTCAGTGGACTATTTGTTGGGACAGGGTGGGTGACACCTCCTCCCACCACTGGCAGTCTTAGTGGCATGGCTACAAATTTGTTCTTTTTATGCCAGAAGCCATGATCTCGTATTTGTTAGGTATTGGAAGCAGTCAAAGTCAAAAACACTCCTATGGTTTTGAGGACGCGAGGATATTATTCTACTGCTACGCTACAGCTAGTTATGCTGTGCTGCTCTCACTTACTACCTCCTGTGCCGCCACCTGCCAGACCCAGCCCGCCTCATCCAAGCGCCGTCTGGCATTGCTGGAGCGTGAGGGGCACGGCCTCCCCGTGAAGGTGGAGTATGTTGGCACCGCAGGCCAACAACCCTTCATTCTTCAATATGGCTGGCGCCCGGGGTCAGCGCAGGAGAAGTTGTTTTTTTTTTCTGGTCCAAGTAGCTCAAACAAAAGCCAATTATTGCACATACGATGAGTCTAACAGTGCTCCCTGAAAGCAACACTGTGATTGTACGGCAGATATGTGCAAGTCCCCAACACACGGTTGGATCAGGAAATGTCACATTCGCCGGTCAGGTTAAGAATTTAGACACTGAGCCTGTCTTAAGATACAGTATAAATTTTACTGAAAGCACAGAACTGCTTCGTGAGGTTTGCATTTACCTCCTTACTTTCAGTCTTTACAGCTGGTAACAAATGGTCCAACAGGTCTGAGGTTTTTGTGTCCTTTTCTAGGACAAACCCTCTGCTCCCCCTCTGCAGTCAGGGTGAAACTGCAGAGCGGAGGCATGGCCGGGCTCAGGCACGCGCTGCTGTGGAAGAGCAGTGCAGGCAACGGCGTGGCAGCTTGTGGCGTTATGGTATGTAGCCCATACAACTGCAGAGAGGCAGATTGGCTGGCCCAAGCAGAGCCTCTTCTGCCGAGGTACACTACCACCGGCTCACTGAAGTGGGGCCCTGTAGGCTGGGCCCACTCCTCCATTTGCCCCCATCGCTTGCCGCCATGGCCACAGTCCAGATGGACACTGCGTTACGCAGACTGGAGATGAGGCTTTGTTCCCGCTGTCAGTACTGCGGAGCCCATTTTTCTGAAGAAGCAGCTTTCAGATATTTGGGGTTGTGCCAGGTCCTGATAATCCAGAAAATCTTGAATTTAAGCATGTTCCTTAAAAATAGTGTTCCCTTTACCTTTCTGTCCCAGGTTCCAAATGTTGACCTAGGAGTAAGGGCACCTTGTTTGGCAGAGGTTTTTGTAGGTTCATGTGTGGCTTTTGTTTTAAAATATATTAATTTATTATAATGTAAAATCATCTGCCCGGGGGATGGGGGATGTTGTTGGACTACAACCAAGTATTGGCTTGTAGCCTTCTAAACCAGGGTGCTAAGAAATAAATCCTAAATAGAAATGGATGAATGGTTTATGTTGAAAATGTATTCAACAGACTTCACCCTTTTTTTCTAAGGGTTTTCCTCAAAACAGTTGATGTTTTCCAGATTTGTTCAGCACATGAAATGCTGTACGCTGATACTGCAAACAGCAAAAGTTGTTTGCTTAATTGCAAATTATTTGAAACCTCTTTTCCTCATTGGGGGCTCCATAGTCTTCTAATTACAGTACATTTTTCCTTCTCTCTGATTAGATGAGCAAAAAATTCATCAGTAAAAAAGACATTCATTATAACTAGCTTCCTTTAGGTATCATCTTAATATCAATACAGTATATAAACAACAGTATATAAAGTGTATAAGTATATAACAGTATATAAAGCAACAACTAAAGAATGTGTGTAGGGAAAACATACTAAAAAGCTATTGTAAAATAGCTAATTTGAATGTTATGCAAGCAGCACATTCTTTTCCTTCCAAATAATTTTGAAGTGTACATTCCTGTACATTTTCGTTCTCATTCTACTAACACATTGATACTGATATCTCATAAAACCTAGTTAAAAAGGTCCCCAAAAGGTGAGGATTTAAAGATTCATATATTTAATATTTTTTTTCCTTCCATTGGTGTTTTAGCAGGACAATGCACTGTTCTGGAATAAGATCATGATATTGGCTGTGATTGGTAGGTATGACCTCTCATATGTTCATTTACAGAATTTGTCAGACATTTTTAGCATGTTTGGTGAATTCTAATGACTTTTTTTGGTTCCGTTGCTGCCAAGTAAAATGTAGGTTTGTATAACATTGTTACATTAATGATGATTAATTTGCATGTTTGTAACATCTGAAGATCAGTGAGGAGAGGGTACCATTGCACTACCCCCTTTACAAACACAAAAACTAAGCAAACACTGATTTTTAACATCACAGAGTTGGTAGTCTTGCAGTGCTTCTGCAATTGGTGGCATTTAAGGCAATTTGCTGCATCCACTGGTGCTTCATTGACCTTAAAGGAGCTCCCCATAGGAATGGCAGTCTTCTCATATTCTGCCAGTTATAAAGTTGGGAGAAAAAGAGGGAAGAGACATAATGTGCAAGCAAGATAGATGGATACAAATTAACCCAAGCCAGCCCCGTGCAATATGAGTTATTCAAATCTGTATTTGATGCATTTCACATTGATTGTTCCCTTTGCAAACTGGACTACAATGGCGTGAAGGAATAGTTAAAGGAATTAGCTTTGACCTTAATTGAATGGTAGAATGATTATATTTATGGTTACAGGAACACTTATTTTTTAACTGGAAACTATCAGAAGAAATTCACACTTTGGAGTTTAGAAGGATAATCACAGAGTACTGGGCCGAAAGGGCTGATACTGTCTCCAAAAATGCAGAGATTTCAATGAAGAACATCATTACCCTCTTCTTATCAGCACTCATTATGCTTGGGGAAAAGCTTCTGTCTAAATCCAGAAATCTGCCATGCTATGCTCCTGTAATTTCATCTTTACAATTAGTTTTTAACAAAGTGTCAGTAGAAGAATGCCAGTTGACAATGACTAAGCAGAGGGAGAGAAGTCTATTTTTTACACGGCAAAACATTTTTTTTTTTCATTTCCTCACTTACCCACACTATTTGTCTCTTTCCATCATCTGTTTTGTCTCTTCAGAAAGTCAGGCTGTGAGCTGTCTGTGTCAGGCACCCATTTTTCATTATCCGTGCAGGTAGGCACTCTAATATAAACGAATAATAAAAAGTCTTTGTCACTCCTCAGACAATAAAAGGTTTAGTGTAAATGGTGAGACTATCACTTGGGTGTGAACATGTTACATTGAGGTCCCAGCTACAGATCACTTACACTGATCTAGAAGCTCATGAAGAAACTATCACAGACTTTATACATGCTGAGTTGAAAATTTCCCCCACCAAGCCCCCTGTTGTGGATTGTCTGGGGAAAAAACCCAACAACTCCAAAAAAGAAAAAGAAGGACTGTCACGTTCTGATAACACTAATGGTAACAGCATAGTTACATGCATGTTTGACTACCTCAGAAGGGATTTATAACTTTATGTTTGTCTACCTCAAAGATCTTGAAATTTAGGTTGGTAATCAAAAATATTTTGACTGCAAGCTTTATCTCTTAAGACGTTACAAGAAGGCACTAAATTCAAATAATTAACTAGGTAAATAAGTAAACCAGACAATTATATAGGAAATCTTAGCTAAAACACACTTCTGAGGGATTTGACAGATTACAGGCTGCTAACACTGTCATAATCACTGTTAAAATCTGTAATCTCATTAACATCAAAGAACTGGAACCAAACTGAACAAAACTGAAAATGGTTCAAAAGAGATAAGAAATATTTTTACTATAGCCTCCAGTACTGTTGTGAAATATAAGAGGGAATGAAGAGGAGCAAGAACATTTTTGAAGAGGGTGATGAAATGAAAGCTGTGATGAAATATCTCCTGCCTTCCTTTCTAGCATTTACAATCAAAGATCTCACATTTACTCCAAACTACTGTTTGTTAAGAGTGCTCTGTCATGGGGGACAAGGGGTGTATCCAAATGATACATAACAGTAATAATAAAATCAGAGAAGACAGAATGGTGGAGCTCATAATTTTCTCCATTGTTAAAAATCCTGCATATCTGTTCAATGATTTTTATACATTCTTGTTGTTTATGTCAAAATTTCCTA
The DNA here is from genome assembly GCF_031877795.1 of Strix aluco. Taxonomy (NCBI): domain Eukaryota; kingdom Metazoa; phylum Chordata; class Aves; order Strigiformes; family Strigidae; genus Strix; species Strix aluco. Next base: position 38,771,550 of record NC_133931.1, read on the forward strand.
ATAGGTTAGAAGCAGAAATCAGCATTTTTGTACTTATGTTCTTATCCCAGGTAGAAGGAGCTGGTGAGCTTAGCTAGATTGTATACCTCAGTTATTGCTGGTTTTGCAGGCAGAATTGCAAAATTTTTGATGAAGATAACATCATAAGGTGTTTTGGCCTTTTTGTCACCCATGATATTTTTATAAGATTTTGAAGATTCAATATTTATGTAGATTTAAAAAAAGGGGTAGCTTTCTATTTGATGTAAAGCAGTCCTAATGCACAGACTCGAGAGAAATCCTAAATGTGGCTGTTCAGCATAAAACAAAACAATTCTTTTTACATTACAACAATCTGTATGATAAGAGCAGCATCTCAGCAAAAACCAGGATGAGAAAGTGAGCAGATTCTCCTACGTCAACACTGTGCAAGAAATAAACTCAAAATATAGAATAAATTACAGATAAATAAATAAATTCTGGCTGTTCACAGCAAGAGATATGACATGGAAAGCCCTCTCCAGGAGGTGGGCTTTAAGACTTTTAGTGCTGTGATGTCAAAACTGTCAAGCCCATAGTCAGGGTGTGCTGGCCACGGCACAATGTAGAGCTATGCTGGTGGAGAGCAAGCAACAATTCTGCCCTAGCTCCAGTTTTTGTCATTGTTTTAGTGTGTAGTCCTGTTTAGAGTATGTTATGATAATGTAATCTGGAAAATACAAAGGGCTGGATGATAGTTGACAATTGTCTCTGAAAGATACATTTAGTATCTATCTGTAAATATATGCTTCTAAATGGGGAAAAAATGCCAACAACTGACCTGTTCACAGCAGCTAACTGATTTTCAAATAATTTAGCTAGTTCTTAGATTGTAAATCTGATTATCTAATATTTTATTGGAAAATTAAATCAAAATGTTATGTTGAAGAAGACAGAGTCCAGGCCTGTGATCCTTCAGCATTTCCTAAAGCTGTTATCTAGTTGTGGAAAAGAATAAGAGAACTCTAGACTGGAGGTAAAATAACTCATTTTAGATAAATGGCATGCTTCAGATTAAGACTGAGGCAGTCTCAGAGAGGTCGTAGATAAGAAATACACATTTTATATTCACAGCAGAAATGTAACGGCAAGGTTATTACAAACAAGACAGGAGCATATTCATACATTTAATTATGACCTCTATTGCCGAGATGTTAAATTTCTGGTCCCTCTTCTATTTAGACTTTTTAAATTCTAGCTCACATGAAAGTTAAGCAGACAGAGGGAGAACAGGGTTTCATGGGACAACCCTAGCTGGATACTTTAATCAATCATTCCACAGGATCTTCTAGGTCTAGAGTAGGTATGGTAGAAAAACCGGAAAAGACAATATAATCAGCAAGTAGGTTAACAGGACCTCATGGGGAGGGTCAGCAAAACCTGCTCTCAGATTTAAAAGAACAAGGATGGACAGCTGACAGTTCTGTAGAGAAAATGAGACTAGTAAGCAACCCAGTATATGCAATCTCCTGTCTTAGCAGCAGACTGAATATAGTCCTAAGTTTTCATCACTCTGAATTGGCTGTCAGAATTGCAGATGTTACCAAAGCTACCTTTTTGCCACTTTTTCAATAATCTTTTTACAGCTATCTGCAGAATACATGGCTGTGTGTACAGGGCTCTAATATAAGGGAAAAAAAATGGGGCTCTTGCTGTCTGCTGGGACACACAGGCACTCATCCTTCAATAGGTGCAAAAGGGAAACCAGATTCCCAACACCAGGAGGCTTCATCCAATGACCACACAGTGGTAAGTCCTTCCAACCGCAAAACCATATGATACCTAAGGCTTGGTGCAGCTGTTCTCCAAATCAGGGAGGTGAAAATAACTGCTCTCACTCATGCCACCAAGGTCCCTATGTAGCCTCTGTTGCATTGTGACCCATGGGAAAATCAGTATTATCCTTCCTTCCTCAAGTCTGTCTGGACCATGTATCAATGCTTCTGGGTCAGCTACAGCATCTGAAGTTATGGGTGCTGTCTTTTTGCTCAAGCAGGGGAAGGCTCTTGTTCATTAATCCAGCACTGATGGCTTCAGTCTCCATAGTTGGGGTGCTATTACACTACAACTGTATTTTCCAGTAGGACAGATGGGCAATATCAACAACAGCTCTTTGAAAACAATTAAGAAGCATTTTTGAGCAGAGGCCAGTGTGCCCACCATCATGGTAAAGTAGTCAGTCTATCTTGGGTACCGTTCCTGTTAGCTGATTCAAAGAAGGAGAGAAAGAAAGAAAGAAAAAAATCATTCCTGAACAAAATGGGTCCCATATTTGGATGTATTAAAGCAAAGCATGCATTTTTAAAGAATGGAATTGGGCACTATTCAGGCAGTGCTCTACCATTTTGACACGCCATGTGGACTCTGGTGTAAAAAAAAAAGAAAAAAAATAATAATGCATATGTGTGGTAATAATCTGCACATGACTGGTTGCTGTAATGTGCACTGCTGTACTGCCAGCAGGGAAGTGAGTGATTGCCTCTCGCCTACACAATGGACGCTGGCTTTGCCTCACATGGTTTTTCAGCAGGAGAACAAATAAGAGAGGGGGAAACAAGGAATGAAAACCGCTGCCTGACCCCATCACCTCCTGATCCTTGAGGGCTGATTAAGCAGTCAATAAGAAGTTTTTTTTATTTTTAAAAATTTTTAGGTGGGCTACTGTGCCCAGGGAACTTGCTGAGAGAGAAGCAAAAGGCAACTAGCCGCCTTCTGCTTTGACCTCTGTGTCTTTTAGCCTAGGTGGTGAGACATATATTACAGGAGCTATGCTTATTGGGGAAAGTTTTCACTTGTTTTGCTAGTCTGGTGGCTCATCCAGAGCAGTTTGATATTCAAATGAATCTGTCAGGAACAAGAGTGTGGTGCTTCAGTTCTTGCTCAGGCCTGATGACATTGATTTGTGAGCATACTGCTTGACTACGGGATGTGTGACAGATAAATTTTATCAAAATTAAGGCACAATTAAACATTTCATCTTCCTAATTACTGGCTGTAGATTCAGCCTGATGACCATGTGCTGTAAGAAATCAGCGACCATTACACATTTTAATGGAGCACAGCTGTCTTACAGCTTGGTAATATTTGCACAGTGCCACAGAACTGTAATTTATGATAAAAAGAAAAAATGTGTATTGGCTCTTTTTTGCCAAAATAGATTAAGTATTCATATACTTTAATGAGATTTGGACCTAGCCTTGGATTATCGTTATAAATGATTTATGTGCATGTTGGTGGACTCCTGTAGTTTTGAGTTGATTTGTGTTTTGGTCGACCAATATGTAATTCAGTATTTCCTTGTGTGCCAGTATTTGCATTCTTTCCCCTCTCTCCATTCCAGTTCTATTTTTCCACCATAACTTAGCAAGAAGGGCAAGTGGGAAGGTTAAGAAAGCATCGAGGCGTATTTTCCAGAAGCCTCCATCACAGCAAAATCTGCTCACAAAGTCCCTCCCCTGCTCCCTTGCTCCACACCGGGAGTGCAGAGAGGACAGGAGGGAGGGGGGCGAGGGGAGGTGAGTGACACTGGCCTGGATCAGGGTGACTCCTGCAGCCTGGAAAGAAGAGCACAGGGGAACAGATGCTACCTGAACCCCTGCTCAGGCAGAGACCTGATCAAACATTGCCATATCTCAAGGCAGAGTATCAAACACCTTCCTCGTGCTTGTTAAAGCATGACCTACAAAAGGGTGTTTGCTCCCCCACTTGATATTTTTCCTGTTCCAGTCAGTTTTTCCAGAAAAGGTGCTGCTTTTCTAAAGGAAAAAAAAAATCAACAACATATGTACCTAAGTTATAATTTTCAGAACCACCTTTCTTCTCCATTCTTTTCTTCACTAGGTTTCTTTCACAGATTATTTAGAGAGTGTGTGGAGCAGGGGGAATGATGAAGATAAAATTAGGTGTTTTATATATACACGTATATACATGCATATATATATATACACACACAATGGCTGTGTTTGTATTTGTGCATGTTTTATTTTGCATTAAACTTTGTGAACCAAATTTGCACTAAGTTTAACTACCTAGATTTCCGAGGAGTCACGCTTAAGTCCAGAGTTTGGCCCCATATGTTGTGAAACCCCGAGATCCATATGTGCAGATGAAAAGAGAAACTAAATTCTAATTTTCATAATAAAAAAAAAAAATCCTGTCCAAGCTTGATTTACTTCAGTGTTCATATGCTGGAATGTTTCATACTGTACCAGGTTGCATATGCTTGCACACTAATTCTCAATTGCCGTATGCAGTTTGTGACAACCATCTGCTAAGACCTCCCTTAGAGTTCTTTCTCCCACTCAGCCCAGCTGAAATAAAAATATGGACAGAAACAACTTCTGCAGGGAGATGAAAAAGTTAATAGGGGACTTGGAGTTAGACTGTGTAGCTGATTCGAATTCAATTGCTTCTACAACTTATGCCCTACTTATAAAATATTCCTGAGGTGTAAAACATTAAATATAATGGAAAACTAAAATAAAGCCATACTTCCTTTGACAGACTTGACTGTGCTAGAAAGGTAATAATAAAATATGTAAGCACAGTGCACATGTGTTAGCTAGCTCTCACTAACAATTCTAAAACAGCAGCTTAGACTAACTGTGTATAGCACCTTATCACATTGAAGCACCCTAAAGCAGGAGGGGGACGAGTGGTGAGAAAAAGAGGGTGTGAGAGAGAAGGGGCTGAAAAATCTGCTCTCAGTTTCAATGCCAGAGAAGTAATTCCATTTAAGCCAATCTCATCAGAAACTCCGAGTGCTGGGTGTTGGCTGCTCCCATTCAAGCCAGAGGGGCAAGCCAGCGACCAGAACATCTGAAATCAGGTGAAGGAAATGGATAGATGAACAACTGATGAGCGATGATAGAGGAGGGAGACATGGGGTAAGAAAGGGAAGATGAACTATTACCTTCAAGTTTCTGATCATCTCCAGTTTTCCATTTCACCTTATCATGCAGCAATGGGTTAAATTCCCCATCATGAGTATTTTTGAATACTCATGGAAACATGAGAGAGAGTTCAAAAGGCTAAGCAGTCAGACTCCTGCCCCCAAACAGGACTGGCTATGCTGAAGCAATGGAGTACAGGTGGCAGTCATGGCAAGTCAGTGTTTAGATAATTTGTTCTTTAAAAGCTCCTGATACATTAAAATTGATCCAATCAGATTTTTCCTAAGATCAAATCTATTTCCATTTCTACCATTTAAAGCCTCATGCTTCTTACTGTAGTGTCAGCTGTCATGGAAAAATGTTGTGGTGTCTTTCCCTAGTGCTGGTCCTCTGCACATTCACTGAGGTCCTGGTAGTGTGGAGCAGAGGTAAAGATGACTCCAGGTGTCTTCTGGGCAAGAAATCTATACCTACATGCGAGTATGATGTTCATCTTGTTCATAACAGCATGTTTTTGTCCTATGTTTGGTTTGTGAGAGGAGACTAGTGTCCTGAGAGAAGGATGAAGAATTATACATTTTGAGGTGAAAATCATGGGTCTTGGTCTGCATTTCTGTGATGACTTGACTTCAGCAGGTTTTCAGTATAAGTGTGAGTGAAAAATCAATCCCAGCAATGAAGCCTAACTGCTCAGACTTAAAAGGGGGAGAAGATAAAAGGGAAAGAAGGAATAATGTTAGATCTGATGAAAAAAACATACCTGGAACTCATGTTTTGTTAGCTTGTTGTGTTCATCAGGGTATTTGGTAAACACAGTATTCCTAGGTCAGACTCTCTCAGGTGATACCTTGGGTTTTAAAGGCTCGGTAAGTCATAAGAGATTTTCGCCCTAGAAATTGTAAGGCTGCACATATGTAACCCTTGAAGCTGAAATGGGTTTGAACTATTTTAAGAGCTTTTGAAAGACTGGCATATTAAGTTATATATCAATCTGTCCCCCATTGGTTATTATCTTAACAGCTGCTATAAGTGTAGCCTATCAGTTTTAAATATAGGAACAGCAGTAAATAGTGCATTATGATATTCCAGATGGAACACTTAAAATAAATTAAAATATCCATATAGTTGAGAGTTTTCTATAGCACCACTATTATGTCATCATTTTCTGTAGGTAGTGTAACAATCTCTTATCCCTACAGCATTAAAAAGTTCGAGGACATGGATGAGTGCAGAACTGTTGGCAACCCAATGTTCAGCAAGACCTTTTGGCTGCAGAAAATGTTTCAGGGGTCCATGCAGGAGTGGAAGAGAGAAAGGATTGTACCAGGCTGTGGCATCTGGTTTCTCTTTTTCTGGGTTATTTCTACCCACACCAACTGTTGAAAATCTCTATGAGACCATGGCATCGTAAATCATCTATTGCTGACTTGTGGCATGTGGTGCTTTGAGGGGTGTCCACCCTAGAAGAGGACTAACTACTTTAAATGGAATCAGGGAGAAGGGCAGCTCTAGTGACACAGCATTTCTGATGGGGAAAACATCCTGAATCCACGGCCTTCCCGTCACACAGCATTACTGATGTGCTTTGTTTGCAAAGCAAAAGGTATGTGAAATGACATTGATCATTTTTCCTCTTCTGTAAAATTAGATGCACTAGGGTATGGTGATTTTGAGGGACCAGGGCTTGATGTGAGGTGGTGTAATTCAAGAGCTGAGCTGAGCTGAGCTGAGAGACTGGCCTGCTGAGCCCTGAATACCAGTACTAATTACCACGTGGGTTAGTGTTGCACTAATAACCACAGGCAAGCCTCTGCAAATCTGCTTTTTTCCCCCAGTTGTATTGCTTAGGATGTCAGTGTCTGGAGCAGTGACTGGCTCTTGCAGAGTGCTCACTTCATTGCACAAACAGGGAGTTTAGCTGCTGGCCTTACTGTAGTTGCTCCAGAGTGCCAGCAGCTCACCAACTTTAGAAACACAAAAGGCTAGTTACAATGTGTTTTTTGTGCACATGTGCTTGATCACTGGGGCACTGAATTGGTCAGCTTAACCTTGCCATAAAAATATATTGCAACATATAAACTGCCACAAAGTGTGGAAGATAAGACAGATGCCAAAAGGTAGCGTAACTCCTACAGTGCAAAGCTACACAAGGTTTATCTGTGAATGATGGTGTTGCATGCAGTTGAGTTGGCTTTAGAGCACCAGGTTCTTTGGAAGACGCTTGGGAAAGACATTCAGCAGGCTCCAGGAAATATTGCTTTTGTTGCATGCAAATACACATTACTTGCTATTTACTTCAGTTTTCCTCATCTCTTTGAAGCCACTTCCTGCACTGGAATGTTGTGGACACTTTTCAAGTAAGATACAGGCAACATCTTTAACATGTAATCTGTGGCACTATACGGGTGGTATTTGTTACTTTTGTTCCTACCTTTAAACTCCAGAATCTTGTGCTCTGGGAGATGCTACAGCTGGATGACAACAAAAGACCAATTGTTGTTATTCCTTTTGCTTAACTGATTTGGTGTTATCCTACTGCCCAGAAGCTATCTTGGATGTTATTAAACATACAGTAGAGAAATGTACAGGTTTTCTCTTTAGAACTGATGAGGCTAATAGCTCTTCCAGTCTGTATACCTGCAGTTTTTCTGAGGTACTTTTTACTGAGTTGGCTCTGTGTTTAAACTGCTGAAATTAATTAAAATAGTAATTAGACTATAAAGCACTCTGAAGCTTTGACCAGGAAAGCCCCTATCTCCTGTTAGCCTCATACGTAAAGCTGTTTCTGCCCCATGGTTAATTCCCCCCCATGCCAGTGAGATATCAAAAGGAACTGTACTCATGCTTATCAATCAGGCACGGTGTAAGGGAAATGGGTCAGCTCACATCTCTGCTGAAAATGAGGTACTGTGGAGAAGGCTTATGCAGAATCAAAGAATAACTTACTGGCTCTTTTGTAGTGTTGCTGGTTAGCACCAGGTACCTGTGCTGTTATTGCATCTCAACCTGGGGGCAGGGATCTCCAACTCACTGGTGAAAAACTTTTAACCAGAAGTGCGCATGCCTACCTGATCATGCCAAGAGACTCATGGAGTGTCATTCTTAGGAAACAATTCATCCTCCAGCAACTTTCCTGGGTAAAATCAGCTACAAAATGAGTTTCCTTTCGTAAATGGGAAATAAACCTCAAAACCTTCCACCTCCCTGAAGTCAGTTGGCGAGCCCAGACCAATACAGGTCATAGAAGTGTAGCTCTCAAATGATCAGTACAGTTTTTCTATCTATTGAACTATGATACACCCCAGCTTTATTTCCAGAGGGAATGATTATTTATAAGAGGTCATGATTAAGCAATCAAGACAAAACTGACACCGGAATTCATTATAAGACCTTCCTTAGCACCCAGTTAATGGACTCTCAATTCCTAACTTTGAGTGCAACCATAGTGACCCTGTTGTTTTCAATAAAATTTCCACTTATTGACACCAGTGTGAACTGTTGAAAGCAATTACCTATACATTTCACTGTATGTGCTGGAAAGAAGCACGTTACAGGATGCCTATAGCCACATAACTCAGTATCAATGGCAAGAGTCACTATAGGAGCAACTCGATAACTGAATGCTGAAAAACCTCTGGCAGATTAGTTCCTCTTACTGGTAGGTGTTACTGTGACAATATATCAATCTTTTTAAAGTAATGCATTGCCATTCACAGGTCCGTGGGCTGCTTTTATACTTCCATCATCATATCTGTGGCCTTCAAAGTTACAGCTGATGGACCTTCTGTCAAGACCCAGATATTTAATCATTGTGACAGCATCCTACATTTTTTGAACCCCAGAGGCCTTGGAAAAGTTTAATGCAGCTTCCAGGTAAAGTTCAATCCACATGGCTGAGTCCCCTGAAGTATTTTCTGCAGAGAACTCCCCTCCCCCACGTTTTAACATACCCGATGTCCTTTACAATTGAAGAAAGTGAAGAGCTAAGCTGGAAGGCCAGGCATTGTTGTAACAGAAATAGTGCTTTACAGAGCTCTGCTGCCCACTAAGAAGTTGGGTGCAAGACCTATAGTTAACCCCTTCACTTGGAAGAAACAGTTAGGGCTTTTGCCAACAATAATTAGTTTCTCCCTATCACAACAACCTACGATTAAATGTATGTTTGTGAGCATTTGTAGCCTAGAATATGAAGAGAAACATTTTTTGAGGAAAGGAAAATGTATGTTAATATTCGATGGGTACAGCAACAGTTTTATTAATAAAGAAACATCATTATGCTGATCTCAGTTAAAATGTGCATGCACTGACACAACCCCGTCAGTGACCTCAAGTTATTTAACACTGTTATAACTGTAATCACCAAATGATGCTAAGAAAGCAGGATTACTTGAGAAAGCCACTGTGGGCCTGGAAGCCTCTCAGCTTTCCCCAACTATAGCATCTGACCTCAGAAAAGACAATCCCTTTTTCTACATATCTTGCTTCCCCAAGATAAGATTATTCCCTCTCTTTATATGTATACATATGTATGCACACAGAGTCAGAATCTGGCCTACAGTTCTTTTGTTCACAGCACTTGCCAATGAGTGCCAATTATATGTAAAATAGGTAAATGCTAGCCACATTATGATATGAATTTCCTTCAGAAGGGAGTGTTCCAGAATCCTAATAGCTGCATTTTTTTTGTCTCTTTGAGTTTTACCCTTTACATGTAAGATTATTAAAAATAGTCATTATCTGACTTAAACAAATAATAATGCCTGTAATTATAGCAGAACCCAGTTCACTTAAGGTTAAGTTAAAATGCTATATATCAGATATGTCAATGTGATCTGTATAATACCAAAATTTAAACAATTAAAAATAACATTGCCAACATGAAAATCCATTAATGTTGGTCATTAGATTTTAACTGCTTTGAGGGCTGTTAATGTGGAGAAGAGGAAGACACTTCAGCTGACCATGCCTAATGCTGCAAGCATGCAGCAGAATTAAATTCTTTATTTTCTCAGTACTCAATAAAGAAAACTGGAGCATTGCCTATTAAAATATAACACCTTTGATGAAAAGATTCCTAGTACCTTATTATAGCTTCTATCCAGAAATTGTACTGCAGGTACTACATTGCATAAATAAGCTAACCTGTCAGGTTTTTGGCAATTTATGGGGCTGGTCAGCCTGTACATTCGTGCAGTTTTTTGTTGCAATGAGATGTAATGGCTTTTCAGCGCACCATAAGCACAGTTGTGACCACAGGCTCACTAGTGTCATTTTGTGTGCAGTAATGAAGCCTGACGAGTGGTCTCCTGCTTGCAGATAGCCGGCTGTTGTCCTAAAAATGCAAACCATTGCCTCAGGCCATGGAATCAGGAACAGGCAAAGGACAGTGGCACAGGCAGGGCTCCCCACTGCTCACCCTCCCTTTAGCACACTGTACTTGGATGCAGTAGAATAGTCTTTACCCTTGTACATAAGGACACAATGAGAGAAAGTGATAAAAGCAATTGTATGAAGGCCATGTTGGAAATCAGGTTTTGTGAAGTTGCTGAGCTGACGTTCAGGAAAAAAAAAATTCCACTGCCAATACGTTTTCCCCCACACACAGTGAGTCCTTTGAGCAAAAATGCTACTTCATCATCGTTTCCCTTCCTGTTTTTTTTTTTTTTTTTTTAAATCTGTATAAATATTTGTGCAGAAATGTGTGTGCGTGCTTATTTATATTTATTTATATTTTGAGAATATGTACTTACACCCACACTAGCACACACACACACATGTATACATATATACAGAGAGACAGAGTTAGCAGGCACAGCAAATCACAGGAACAAGCTTCGCTGCTTTTTTTTTGCAGCTCATCAATATTCCACGGCCCAGGAAGGCCAGGCGTACACAGGGGTTCACACTTCCCACGGCACAGCCAGCCCCACCACAGATCCCTCTCCTCACTTTGACACCCGAAGGTCACCAGAGAGCTACTCTGAGCCGGGTAGCACAGTGCTGGGGGATGGCTTGTTTTCTGGAGAAAAATGAAAAATAAGTCTGTCCTGAGTCAAATAGCAATTAGGCCTTATCCTGAAGGTGTGTGATTTCTGATTTAATTAAACACTTTTTGTACACCAGGTACTACCGAGCACCATGGGCACTCGTGGTAGGGGATTCTCTAAATGAGGGGTGGTTTGTTCTTCAAGAGGGTAGGAACTGCTTTTGTGGTTTCTGCATGTACACCCAGTGTTTTGTAAACAACTACAGGCAAAGGATATTGGAGCAAAAGTTATAAATCCATTTCAGTTATAATCTCGCTGTCATATTCCTTCTCACTGTTTCATAGTTCTCTGGAAAGTCATCCTTCCTCCCAAAACTTTTCACATGGTGGGAAGCGTCTTTGTAAAATGCCATGTTAGAGGAAAACATGGAGCCCAAGGCTCTCACGTTTGTCTTGGCTGAGACCTTTCCAATCTTCAGCCTCAAAATATTTGTCCCCTCATCTCACAGACTGCAAAAAGCTGTGGTTTACTTGGCATTTCTCGTGCAGAGGTAGAGTTGGGTGGTGCACCAAGCTGAGAAAGAAGGAAACCTGAGGGAGGCAAGATAGGGGATGGCTTGCAGGTACTGATCATCAGCTGCATTTTTGTCTTAGAAGTGAGTCCCTGGCCCTAACATATAAAACCTACGCTACCTGTTTTTACATTACCTCACTTCTGAAATATGAGGAAATATTTGGTGAAGGATTAAGTCTACTGCAAACTAGCACACTCGGCACAGTTCATCACATTATGAGACACAAAATGGCAAAAGCAAAATCAGCAGTTTCCATTGTAACAGCCAGTCAGTAACATGGCTTATAAACAACACATTACATTTGTCTTTATTTCTTAAATGTGTAGCTTAATATTGATATTTTTGAAATGTTATATATAAATCAGAATGTACAGCGTTGCCTTGGGAACCTTTACTTTCTTTTTTTTCCATTTGTGAAATTTTATGATAGAAACTCTGCAAAGTTAAGGTAACATTAACCCAGTCTTTGGGTATATATAATATAAAATTCTTGAACTTCTGGGACAGCAGCTATTTCTATGGATACAGTATGTTGAACAGACATGGAACAAAGAAAACCAAAACAGTTGGTTCTCTGCTGTCAAGGAAACAAGCTGCTCTTTCTGCTTAAATATCTCTTACCAAAACTAGGAGGAAAAAATCCTCCAAAACTCGAGTTCGCACTTAAAAAGATGAAATTGACTTACAGGCACTGGAATAAACATATTTTCAGATATTTTAGTAAGGGATATTGCCATGTTTGATACAGGTAAATCAACATATCTTCCTGAAAGCCCCTAAGGTTAAGGTTATTCTGAAAGGTAAATATTAAATCATTTTTTGAGAACAGTAGGAGTCCAAAAGGAAAGTGAGAAAACATTCTGGTTTTTGTGCTGCATGAAGATTACTTAGATTAAATTCTGTTATTTGTGCTCCTGTAATTCAAACTCTTCCCCCCCCCCCCCCCCCCCCCCGTTCAAGCCATTAGAAGCTTTGTGGTTTAAAATAATGAAAACTAAACCTCCTATTTGTTCAAAACCAGAAAATTTTAATGGGTATATTTCTTTCAGAAGTATTACAAGGTGTACTGAATAGAATTACTTCATCTAATAAACAGGATAAGTGAAGATGCACATATATGCTCTCTATGACACTTCCAATGTACAAATGACATGGGAGGCAGCAGCTACTCAGAAACATGGTTAAGATTATGTGGACGAAAGGGGGTACAGGAAAAAAATTAAATGGCTCATAACATTTTTTAAATCTTGGATTTACCTCCTGGTGATTGGCATTCTGGTTGTGGTTGGACTAAGCTTCATCTTGAGCTCCTGCACTTTAGTGGAGGGTACTGCAAGACTCTCAGGGAAGCACCACACCAGAAAATAAGTCTCTTCTAAAACAGAAAAATATCTTAGGAAAAAGATTGTGTTCTGACACATACCACATAAGCTCACAGCATTTCTAGATGTGTAAGTAGACCCAAAATGCCCAGCTAGCTTTGAAACAAGCTCACAGACACAAATCCTTGCCTATTCACAGCACTGTTTCTAATTTGAATCAGGGAGCACAAATGAGGTTGAAGGCAAATGACCTGTTGAGTTGAAGTTGGCTTTGTTTATGAGCCATATAGACTTTCTCTGGCGGGTTTTGTAACACCACTGGTGGGCTTACATGTATGATCACTGGATATTGAGTGTACTCCCAGCAATGGGTACTCTCAATGCACGTATTCTTAGCTCCCAGTAATGGAAAAAAGTATGCATATTCAGTACTTTACCCTTCTGTGAACAGGAACTGAGGTAAACTGTATCACTGTGCTCTTCCTGAGGGCTAGGAGTTGCAAAGGAACCCGGGTGTGTAAAACAATCTTGTGTCCAGAGATAACATCTGCCTTGGTAGGAACTTACAGAGAAATTCAGTGTATTTGGCCCATTGTGTACAAGTGATTAAGGTTGATTTTGAAGAGAATAGCCATGAAAATCCCCTCTCCTTATAAAAAGTGATCAGAAATAAGCCCTTTGCCTAGATATTCTTGCCTGCTATATTAGCTTTGTTTGTCTTGCAGGCTAGAATTAGTTTTTAGGGTGTTTTTCTTGAGAAAAGGTTGTGAAACATTTTAAAAACACAGCCCTTAAGGAACAAGAAACTGATAGATTCAAAAGGCATACTCTGAAATGTCATTAAAGATGCTACACACAACCCCACTAAAATAAGAATTACTACTGAAGACCTAGTACTCATCCATAATTAACTTCACAGTGTCTTCTTCACAAGTGCATGGATTATAAAATTCTGTATAGTAACCTTCTTATCTTTGAATTTCCTGGCTTTTCTTACTTTGTTTAGACATTATTGTAGCAGAAAAGAGGATTGGGTTTTGGGGGGAGGGCTAGTTTGTACACTTCTGAATATTTGAGCTGTGTTTAATCATTCTCATGTGTGAAATCTTTTATTAAAAAAAAATCAGTTTATCTGATACTTACTGCTCTTTAGTACAGCACAGCTTGGTAGCACTAGGTACGTCTTGTTGAAAGTATGTCCATAAATATGTCCCTTGCAGCACAGAACAGCTTGTTAACTTGGCAATCCTCAGCAATTTGCTTTGAAAAGTTTGCCTCAGTTTTGATAGTCCAAATGTAGGGCAAAAACTCAGAGTAACTTTTTTAGCTAATTTTACCAATTGACACTTTCATCCCAGTTTTAACTGCCTGTTTACTAGAACAAGGACTACAGTGCTTCTTCCTCCTCATTCAATAAGCTTTTTTGCAAGTTTTTTTTTATTTTTAATGGGCTGGGACTACTGATTTTCTGTTTTCCTAACGTACAATCTAAAAAAAGGGTCCATTGTCTTGAGGAAATATTCTATTATCTTAACCGTATGTAAACCCAGTGCCAGTATTATATAGGGGATGCTATTAGTATGAATTTGCAGTGCTTTCAATCTAAAGAGAATTACAAAAGCAGGCAAATGTTATCTGTCCCTATGTCACAGGCAGAATAAATGGGGCATAGAGAGGACAAGTAAATTGACCAGTGCCCAAAGGCTACAAAAGATCAGCAGTCTTGAGAAAAGAACAGATTTTTGTATACCTGGTGCTGTCAAAAATTTCTACACTCCTTTTTCATTTTAGTAACACTTTCGGCTAGCTTTGTTGGACATCCTTTTTAACAGGAGAATCGAAGTAGGATGCCTACATTATTTCTATACCAAATACATTAGGTTGTCTTATGGGAGAAACCCCAAAGTGAAAACTCTTGAGTCTGTGTTCTAATTTAACTACATGAGGACTGTGATTGGAGACACTTCAAAGTGGGTTACAATGGTTAACTAAGTGAAAGATAATATCCCTTTGCCATTACTGTCTAGTAGGTCTCATTACTCCTCCGGGCATGCTCCTTAGAATAAATTAAAAGGATCCACTGAGAACCATTTTGCTTTGGTTTTTTTTTCTTTAATGATTGCCAAAAGCCATTTGCTAGAATAGTACAGAATGTTTACAGATGCCTTAGGAAGAAAACAGCAGAATGTGGAACTAATTGTGTTTATTCAAGATAATTATGAAACACAAATGACCATTACTTACAACAAGTCCCCTGACAGCTAGAGTTTGACTCATGGGGCCAGGATCAAACTCAGTAAAGAAAGGCCTTAATGTTAAGTTATACTGTCCATATGGACACCACGTACCAGAACTAGCTATTGCAGTTATTGCTCACCCCTCAGTACTCTGGTACCCAACTGGAGTTCAGTACAGAATAACCACAGCTGCTACCTTTGAAAAGGAAAGGCAGGTGGAAATGATGAGTGCTTCAGAAGGAAGATCCTGCTGGGATGAGAAGCTCTGAGAAATGCAACCACAGACTTTTCTGGCAATTATAGTAGAAGTTCTGTTGTAGGAAAACGAATGAGCTTTGATGCACCAGCAATGGGCATTTAATCTCGTCAGAGAATGACATGCATAAAGCAAATCTAAAGACATGACTATTAATTCCACTGTAAAGAACAATGCTATACACACTGCATCTGTGTTCATCCCAAAACTGTTTGTCAAGCCATCTCTACATAACCCTGTAAAACTGGTATGTATACTTCATTCCTGAATAAGAGGACAAGAGGAATCCAATGCAGTGCAGTGTTGGAATTTCATAAAGGTACATAGAGAAGTAAAATAGTGAAAAATTTCATAATGAAAAAATGTAAGTAGATTGGATGCTAGGACTGAGAGGTGGGCCTGGCTGGATGAGGCTTTGAGCAACCTGGTCTAGTGGAAGGTGTCCCTACCCATGGCAGGGGAGTTGGAACTAGATGATCTTTAAGGTCCCTTTCAACACAAACCATTCTGTGATTCCATGATTCTATTCTATGATTAAGGGAGCTAGGCATAATCTGATTCTCTGGTTTTGTATGGGGCATTGAAGTATGGTTTTTTTAATTGATCTAGGAGGTTTTCTCTAATAATACTCAAATGGTTCAATATTATCATTACCGTTTCATTTCATTTACTTCATTCTTGCTGTTGTTGTAGTTGAATTGGTTTTGCTTTGGACAAAAAAGGAGCTATTTAGACTACCAAAAAATGTATTAACATGTGGTTCTCATAGAGAGAGATCATTTATATCCGTAACAGTATGAAAACATGATGCAGGCTGTACTGCTTTTGTTTATTTAATTTTCTGGTGACATACAAAAAAATACAAAGCTCAGTAATGCCCAGAGGGAAAACCAGCAAGTTCTTTATTGACTTTGAGTCTTGCTTGCCCATCTGGATGAGTACATGCCTTGGTGAAATCCTGGCCCTTAAATCACTGTGAGTTTTGGTTCAATGGTCGCTTAACATACCATGCATGTAACTTATGTTGAATGTTATAAATCAGCATTCAGTGTAGATTTCAAAATTTCAGGAAAAAGGATGAGTGTTAGGATGGCGCACTAATACACAATTGTTGATGAGCGTTGAAACCCACCAGCAAATACATTGTGACTGAAAAATGCTAGTCATTCAAGGGGACCAGAAATGGTCTCAACACACAAGTTGGATCTTAGCAGTCTGGGTCCCTGATAACTAAGCTTCCATGTTTCAGTCTTGATGCTTTTTCCCGGGAGAGAAAACTTCCACTTAGCTCAATGTTTAATATGGTCAGAAGAAATTGGACTGAGATCTCAAATTAATTCTCAAAAATTTTACAAATCATGCCTCTTGTGGTTGTTCAATTTCTGAGGTAAGTTCACTCATACCCAGTAATGAGCCCCTTGTTGTCATTGCTTTTCCTTACCCTTTTCCTTACTGTCTTCTCAAGGTAGTGCCAAGACTGCAGGCAGTTGGCGGTACCCCCAGGTATGTTCTGATGCCAGGCATGAGCGACCCGCCATGGGCAGGAGTCATTTCCCTGGGGGAGGAAAACAAAAGGGAATGAACCAAGACGTTGCCCATCCTGGTGAGCAGGCACAGGCACAATTCAGTTGTTTTGGGGCATGGTTGTGAGAGAGCAGCAGGAGAGCTGGCTTCAACAGCAAGGTCCAGGTGCTGCCAGTGTCCGGGGAAGCACCCCAGCAGGGTCCCCTCAGCCTTCCACCGGGCTCACGGCAGAACCAGACACTTCTCTGTGGAGAGTGAACGAGCAAAGCAGGTTGTTTCAGGTGGACTGAAACGATGTGCGGTGCTGGGTGGAATTTGGTGACTCCTTTTTGGTTGCTTTTAAGAGGTGGAGGATTAGGAGACTTCAGAAAACTTTCACTTTAACATTTCTGTTTTGACTTTTGTTTTTCATATAATGGGTGATCTAGTTGTAAGAAGGGAAAAATTATTTTAAAAGGATTGAAGAACCTCAGAATGAAATTAAAGATAGCTGTCAAGAAAAAAGCTTCAGCAGGGCTTGAAAAATTTTTCATGGGTTTTCATTTAATTGCTTTAAAGAGTGTTTTACTTAGACCCAGACCTACTTTTTCTCATTGACTTTTCAGTTCAGCCAGCTCAGACTGGAGGGTCAGTCCCTCCTGGTGACAGTTCTTTTCCCTGCCTGTTACAAGGACCAAGCTGTGCTGAGTTCACCAGTTTCCTAAACTGTCTTTTTAGACAGAAGGAAGCCTTACCTCTGCCCTATGGGGACATCATTTTCTTCTACCACTACACTTAATGGTACAGGTTGAAGAGATATGTAAGGGAAAGAAGGGGGAGAAGCAGAAGGCAAATAGCATCCTGAGGTGAGCAGTTTATACTAGTGAGAGGCCCTTGAATCTCTTGTCCAGTGCATCTGGGCAAGTAGAAGAGTGGGAATTAATTTTATGGGAGCTGCAAAATAATAACAATGCAAAAAGAATAATAAACTTTGGCTTGTCAAAATCTCCCCAGCAGTACACAGGACCTCTTAGCAAAACAAATCAAAACCCCAGCCTGATTAACTTGATGTCTAGGCCCACGTTTGAGTAGACTGCCTTCCCAGAGGTGGCTACAAACAACTAGTGATGCCAGTCAACTGGGCAGAACTAGAGAGAAAAGGACCTCTGCCTGCCTTCCCTTCCTTGATGGCCATAACTCATAAGGGTTAACTAACTGCCCACCAGCTGCCAGGCCCCCACAACCACCCTGCTCTCCTCTCATCCACCAGCTGATCCCCCCGCCAAGCCACTGATGTGGGAGTTCACTGACAGAGGTGGATGAGGTTAAACATAATAAGAGTCTAAATATCCATAGGGAGTTCAACTCATGTATAAAGTTGTAATTACATAAGCCATTACCATTGTCCTGGTGAAAAGAAACTGCTGCGAGCAGGGGTAGAAAACATTTGCAAAGACAGGCTTAAGAAGCAAGGATGGAAAATATCAGACATTCTCCAGTGGATGCATCATGGCTTTAGCTAGGCTATAAAACGAGGAGTGTTTGGTTTTTCAAGTAGAAACCTGTTAAATGGATAACCTTGTTACAACAAATTTTAATTTTTTTAGCAGGTCTGTTCTTTCAACAGGTATTGATTCAAGAAGCCTCTGCTATTTTTATCAAATGCATTTTAGAGGCACAGAAGATGCCACTGAGGATTTAAACCACCCAGTAAGCTGCACAGAGGCAGTGTTTGTAATACACTGCTTGCTGCTTTCACAAGCTGGACAAACCTTATACATTATGGGCCAAATTATGCCCTTGGATGAGTACGCTTGATTCCCACTGCTGTCAATGTGGCTGTCATAGAAATCTGTGGGAGACCAGCTTGTGCATCCAAAGAGGAATCTGGCCTAAAATCTATTGTGCTCATATTCCTTGTTACTTAGATATTTCTCGTGTCTGCCTGACTCACTCTCTTTTTTGTTGAGGTAAAATAAACACATTGAAAGGTATTCTTAAAAAAAAAAAAAAAAGGATAAAAGATCTCTAGTGCTACAAGCTTTTGTTTGTGTGTGTGACTATAATTAATGGATGTTCTTTGAGGTTTCCTTGAAAAGTCACTATATAGATGGGTTTATAGAAATCTACACAGTTTCTGCAACCTTTTGAATTTTGGACAGGCCTGGATGATATCTCCTACAAAGTAGGCAAACATCAGTGCTGCCCTTCCCAAAGAAAATGCCTGAAAAGGGCCATTCAGGAAATGTTCTGGTGCCTCTGTGATGCAGGAGCATGGCCCCTCTTCACTCAAGTGGCTTGTCTCGGAGTAGCTGACGGTCTGGATGAAAACATTTGCAAATATAAAATCCCAGGAAAAGACAGTTTTGGGATGGGTAGCCCCCATGAAACTCAGGCTTGACTCATACCTTGTGCATCTCCTATGGGTATTACCATGGGGAATGTGGACCTGAGGCCACATGGGTGACAGCAGGAAGGATAGTGCTAAGGGCCAGCTCCTCTGGAGGTATTCCCACTGTTCCCTCTGAATGTCTCCTGCTGTCCTGATACTTCTGTGAGCTGGATACCAAGTTCAAGATTTACTCCTCTCTGCATGGTTGCCTTGAATTTATTTTATTCCTAGGCAGCTAGTCGGAGTGGTAAATTTATACATGCATTCAGCATTGTCATAGTCATATCTTGCCTGAGGGCATATTGATCCTTGTTACCATATTGACTTGATGCTTTTACATCTGCCAGCAATAGGTCTACACATTTTTTTTCTACAAAGATTGCACATTTTCCTTCCCCTTCCCCAAATCTTCTTCCACACAGTCTCATTAAGGTAAAACACTTTTTTTTTTTTTAATTTTGCTTTTAGTGCAGCTTTTTAAAATGTGTCTGTGTTTGCTCAGGTAAAGGTTGTGCAATGATTTCTTACTCTAATGAAAAGAAAAGAAATTAATTGTCAACAGAACTTCCTTTCTAAATTATAAATACACAGAAAGCATGCTTTATGTTTGCTTTCAAGAGTGCAAGAAACAAAGCAAAGGGGAAGTCACCTGTTCATTTATAATTAAATCTCTGAAGAAAAGGGGAGCACCAGTAAGTTGGTCCTTGGCAACTGATACTCTTGCAGCAGCAGAATTACCACCACAGGCAGTTTCTTATTTTCACTCATGTTCTCCATATAATTTTAACTATAAAGGTCACTAACCAAAAGCAGATGCTAAAGTGGGTCCAGAATAGTTTTTGCTTAACTTTTAGCATTTACTTAACTGATTACTAGTTACAAATCTGACACACAGCAGACATAACAGTGCTCTCAAGGAGATTAAAGGATTAGTCACTCACTAGCTTAATCAGATTAATCAGAGATTTTGAACACAATATATAATTCTATCCACAGAGGGGATACATGATAGCCACATGCTAGCCTAATTTGTGAAGGGATACTAGGGATGGACAGACCAAGACAAAAGAGGGCAGAAAAAATTGCTAGTTATCACAAGGATTTTTCTACATACTGCACTCTTGCAATACCACTTAGAGACCTTATATTTTCTAGTGGAATTACAAATTCACAAAATACAACACCAACATCAGCTAGTAGCCTACGCAAAACGATAAGACGACTAACATAATGTCCTCCTATGAGCTTGTGATACTGGTATACAGTAAACATATGTCTGTTTTTCCTTATTTAATTTCATATTTGAAAACTTGTTTTTAATTTGTGGGGAGAAGTTCTTTTTTTTTTCTTTTGATGCCACAGCATCCAGGATCTGAAACATAAAGTGTGGGGAAGGACGCTGTAAAATATTAAATGCTTTGTGACAAAATTGGAAGATGCTGTTTGATACAGTAAGTTATTCTGGAGTAGAAAAAAAAAGATTCATTGTCATCTGTGAGAGCTGCCAAATCTAGAATTTAAATCTGGTTTTACCTGTGCAGAAATCCAGCATTTTTTAAGAAAACATGTCTTTCTCTTCCACATGATTTGAATAAAGGGAAAAGTGGGACAGAATCTCAGCATATTGAAACTGAGGTGTTTCTGTAGTAGAAGATACTTAACAACAGTAGCATTTCTACCAACAATTAATAAAGAGAAATCATAGACAACATCTGAGCCATGTTTTTACATGTAAAGAAAAAGAGCAAGGAAAAATCATCATAACTGATGCAATCTTAATCTATCACCTTCTTCTTAACAAAACCCCAGAACATTCTCTTCTTTCTTAACGCATTTTTTTTCATTTTCCTGGTTTTTTTTCCATTTCTGGGATAGTGACCTTAACAAGTTCCTTTAGCATTTCGGAAGGTGTCGGTCTCGTGTCTGAATCATGTCTCCCTGACATCCAGCCTTCAGAAAAGAAGCAGTTTTGAGAAAGAAACAAACAAATTAATCTCCATGTGCTTCAGGAAAGACACTGTAGTTGGAAGTAGGCCAGGTTTTCATTCTGAAGGATGCTCTGTGCTTGGCAAAGCCCAGAAATGTGTGTCTGCAATGGTTTTTCTGCTAAGATTTTAAGATTTAATAATTACAGTTCTTTAAAGGAGGAACTGCAGTTTAGAGGGAACATAGAGACTAACAAGGAAAAACCGTGTTACCAGCAATTAAGTGTTTGTTATGCAGAAACTGCAAAAAGAAAACTGAACTCTCAGAGAGAATCGCTCAAACTGTGCAATCTGGCAGCCTGTACTCGGGGTCATGCGTGCGGTACATGTATTAAACGAGTCGAGGTGAGCGTCTGTGCTACGTTCAGGCTGCTGACGCTCCCTTCTCCCTCAGCAAAGGGTGACTGTACGACCGCTCTTTGCTGAGAGGATTTAACAAACCTATTTACAGTGGTCCACCGGTACATTTAGCATTTGCCATCACCTCTCTGGTGGCTGCCCAGCTCTCTCTACCAGCCGGCCCCAGCCACGGCACAGCTCCCCGTGGCCCGTTCCTCTTCCCCCAGCCCTGGCAGCCAGATTTCAGCCACGCAACCCGTGGCAACCAGCATCCCATCACGGCTCTCTGACGGGAGAAACACAGACACAAACACAAAGCTGCCTTTGGAAAAACAGCAATCGCACGCTCAGGCTTTGCTTTAGAGAAAGAATGCACTGAATTAAAAATGTGCCAAGAACAACCAGGATGGCATTGCTTTATTTTCACAAAGAAGTCTCTCCTAATTGCACATTAACTGTCTTTTCGCGAACAAACTTGTTTCCACCTAACGCTGACAGTCGCGGGAGCCCGAGTGTTTGTGTGTGCCGGGGGGGGGCGGCTGCTTTGTGGCAGTGTCTGTACATCTCGTGCCTGCGCTGATGGAATTATTGTTTATTTTTTTAATTTTCAGAGGTAGGTTGATGACAGCTGAAGAAGACTGTATTTGCTGAAGAGCAGCATGATGGTAGAAAGGAGCGGAGCTCCTGAGGGAGATCTAATGGTGCCTCTCCTTCCTGCACAGAGATAAAGACTTATAATAAGCGTGTATGTTCACCATCTGGCTCTGTGCATGTGGTCCTTATGGAGGCGAAAGCAGCACAATCTGTAAATGATCAGGAGCCATCGCACTCTCTCCAGAGAATCCACGATGCAATCAAGGTGACAGATGGCATGGCCGCTGCTGTGGCCTCATGGAGAAGATCAAAATCACCTTCAATAAACTCTGACTGAAATGGGCATGAGCACCTCAAAAAAGTCAGTTTGTCAGTCAAACTGCGACAGCAAGCTGCATTGGGGAAACATAGCGGCCAGCTCTCTGTTTTCAATCGTTTCCGTCTGACTGAGCCTGAACTATGATCTTTCTCAAATTGTCCTTTCTGTTTAGCTGAAGCAGGCCAGCAAATTGCCAGATTCATAGCTTTATTGAAGGAAATTGAAAACATGATGTCCTCAATTCAAGGGACAAACAGCTGGCAGGTGCTTGGACACCCAAGCACATAAAATGGACCCCTAGTCTTTTGGACAAGTTTGTCCAACTTTTGTCGGAATAAATATAGATATATAATAAAATAGATGTAATAAAATTCCAATTTAGGCAGGGTTTATCAGGCATTAGCTGACAGCGATTATACGGCTGCAAATGAACCTTGCGCTATGTATTAAATGCTGGGTTTTCCCATTTATGCTAAAAATTCCACATCTACTGCTAATTATAGTGATTTTTGTTTCCCTGCTTTTTGGATGAATATCTCAGTTTAGCCTTTTTGCCACAGCTGCTTGTCAAGTATAGGCATGAAGGGCTTGATTCTGCAAGGTTCCCAACTTCCCTGATAAGGTGGCTCAGCACCTTACAGGATAAGCCTGCCGGGGCCAGATCCTCCAAAGCACTCAGTTGCTCCCTGGCCACCTGGCCCCTCCACCTCCACCCACACCACCAGAAACCCCAAATGACAAATTTCCACCCTCTCTCAGGTGGGGAGGTACCTACCAGGCATTTTCTGTTATTTGTGCAACTGTGTGAGCAGCCAAGGGATTAGGTAAGCTTCCCTGAACGTAGCGGTGAAAAAACTTATTCATTCCTTTCTTTTTTTCCTAATTATTTCTACTTTTAATACTTATTTTTTAGTGTTTTCTTGGCTGGATCGGGTCCTTTTTTAAGGGAAGCTAAAGTAATAACACTGTTTTCAAGCTTGCACATGAGCGCTTCCAGGCTGAAGCCCTATCGCCAGACTGAAGCAAGAAGGACACACTGAGAGGTGACAGAGAAAGAGAGCAACCTTCCTCCCACCCATAGGATCCTGCCCTGAGATCTTCCTGGGGCTCACCACAGGTCTGCTTCGGCATGAGAAGTGGCTGTGTCCCTGTTCCATGTGGCAGATGGTCACTGTCTTTCTCAGTTTGCTTGCTTGCATGTTTGGTTTTCTACCACCACATTTTAAAATGTCCCTGTCGCCCTTAGCTTTTCCAGCTACTCATTTTTAGCTTCGTTACTCATGAAATATTCTAGAAAGTCCTTTGGCCTGGTTCAAAGTCTGTTAATGGCAGTAAGTCTTTTCATCAACTTCACTGGGTTTGCATAAGTCCTTGGCACTTACTTCGCTCTACAACAGAGTGTTATCATCAAAGTTGATTTTTTTGGTTGGGTGTGGAGCATGGGTCACATTTTAAACTCCAGGATCCTGTTCCATCTGACTGATTTTGCACATATAGCTGACGAGCTGGGTTGCACATTTTGTCTGTGAAATAAATAAATAGGTTTCCTTTGTACTAGATACCCCTGTTCCTCTCTACCAATGTGACTTTTTGCTTGCATGGGAGAAGAGCTATGCTCCCTCTTACTAGTCATAGACACCAAGAGACTTGGACAGAAGTGCCCCAGGGTAAGCCCATGATTTTCACCAGGCAGAATGGTATTTTGCTACTCCAGCACTCTGGGGGTTGGATAAAAACGCAGTGGCAAAACCTTGATTTGAAAAACCAAGAGCTGCTAGGAGAACAAGGAGGGACTTTTTAGAGCTAAATTCCTGAGGGTTTCTGCTCCCTCTGCTGAGAAGTTTAATTTGGGATTAAGGTCTTGCACTGCTTTTTCCAGTAATGTGGTACCAGGAACACAGCAGACCAGGTATATGAGCAATTTCTCCCAGAGCTGAACTTTTTCACAGTTGACTGTGCTGCTGGTGTCCAGTTCATCCTCAGGGAAATATCTGAGTATTGCATGGATATTTCCTACGGTGTAATTTCCAAGACAGAGATAATGTAGCAGTGTAAAAGAATAAATACAATACTATAGGCTTGGAGTTCTTGCGTGGACCTTGTCAAAACATCTGAATATCTGACATCTTCATTATGGCAACCAACCTGTCTAGTGATACATTAAGGTATTTGGTCACTAAGATTTTGAAACTAAAGTATTTTGAAAAATCAAAGCACGTGCCACAAGCAACACTGAATTGGGGTCTCTCTAAACTATAGTTAACCACTGGTAGTTTTCTGTCCTGGACTACCTTCTCAATCTTATTTTATTTGCTATTTGTTTCTCACACTGATCACAAAGGGAGTAAAAGGGAAGTCTGCTTTGCTCCTTTGGTAAAGAAGGCAAAGTCCAGATCAAGTAATTTGGTTGACAAACCTTAGTCCACAGCTACACTGTGGAGAGTCCTCATTACAGAGTTTATTTTCCCCTGCCATGATCTTCAGAGGGTCCCTGCAAGGACTCTGTCTCCTGTTGGAGAAGAGACCTGAATGGGTTTCTGTGTGGGAAGATGAATGTGAAATCGCCTTCAGAGATTGTTTTAAGTATAATGAATGTTTTTACTTTTTGTTTATTGAGAGACATAATGTACGTCACATAATGCACAACAAATTTCAATAAACACGTACATTAGGTCAACAGAGAAAAAGCCAGGTCCAATTGAAATTTGCCACTGCATGGCTGAGAAATCTGGAGGTCTTTCCCCAATGGAGGGAAGTTTCACTTAATGCATAGAAATTTGCTGTTATATATTATGAAGAGAAAAAAAGGATAGGTTTCTAGATAATTGAATGAAGGGAAGGGAAATTTAGGGCCAGAAACGTTTTTGTCCTTGAATGTTCTTTTATCATGTTCCAAATAAGGACTCTGTGTCATGGACCTGTGAATACAAAGACTGCTTTTAAATCTCTACTTCTTGCATGACTGACACTTACAATTCAGTAACATCTTTCAAGACATCCTTTGTGCACATTTATTTCAAAATAATGTATCAAACGTGTGAAGTCTTATTAGAATATTTTTACTGCAATTACACTGCTATATTCTGTGATCAACATTTAAGTTGATTGTCCCTTGTTTTAATATGACCATAACATGACCATGACAGCATAAATACAATGACAGGCACTGTCTGAAATTAAACAGCTTTTATACTACATACTGTGGGTATTTTGTTACATATTGATGGAGGGGATAGTTGATTGAAAAAGGAAAACGTTTTGTTTTCTGGAAGAATAATACAGAATTTGGAGCCTAGTAATGTTGCCTGGGGAACATTTAATAATGTTGCCATGCCTGCCACATACCAAGGAAATGAACTTCCCAGCTATGCCTAGAAACCCAGGATCGCTCCTTAACCTCCTTTTGTTTGCTTGCTCTTTGACTCTCATACTAGTTAGAAAAACATATTGGTTCAATCTTTTTTAGAAATAATTTAAAATGGAAGGAAATCATGAGAAGGGGAATATCAGAATAGAGCAACCCACTCTCAAGAGTGGAGTCTCTTCCATTGGCAGTTCAGGGCAATTTCCATTCCAGTTCCCCGGACAGCTTTATGGGGAAATAGGATGTTCTACTTCCATGGTTATCATCGCAGCAAAGGCAATGAAATACCCCCTTAAGAGGAGGTCAACAGAGTCCAGTATCAAGAGCAGGAGGTTTCAATGGAGAAGAGAGGATGAGAAAATTGAAATAAAGGATTGATTTCAAACAACAATGCCAGTGTTTCATACACATGACTGTCTTTCATCTAATAAAAGTACCTCATAGAAGGAAAAGAAATAATTCATAAACGCAGCAGATATCTTGTGAATGTGAACTAACATGAATTTCTTGTACTACTCTGATAAACTATCACCATGAAAGGGGAATGACTATCATGATGTTCTGTGAATTTTTCTTTTAAAATTTATTGGACATTTTACATAGTCTGAGAGGTGGATATGCTGGGATCAGCAGTATGAACTGAAATATAGATGAAATCAAACTAGTACGGAGTGGCCATTTGGAAGTATTTGGGTGTGTGGATTAAGATTGCAAAAGCTGATGTGGGCAAAAAGATGCTTTGCATGTAATTTTTTCTTTTGTGCATGTGGGCACAGAATTACCATCACAAAAGATAGACAGATACATGTGTGGATGGTATTAAATAACTACAAAAAACATACCCCTATTTAGACAGGTCCGTTTACACAGTGGTCTCAGCCTGATTTCTAATTGTTCATATACATTATTTGAACATAAAATCCTGCAATTGCTCCTGTGGTGGGAATGGTCTATCTAAAATCAGAAACCAGGAGCTGAAAATATTCAGTATGACTGTGGTATATTTTGTGTTATGAATGTACCACAGAGCCCTCAGACCATTATGTACTTGCATTTTAACAGCAGTTGCTACATCTGGGTGGTATGTAGGGTCTGCTCCTACCTACCTGGAGCTCCACCAGAGCCACAGAATGGAAGTCTGATAAGAGAAGATGTATTGCTTTGTATGATAAAAGGTACTTTCTTTGTCTGGCAAACCACTCCTTTTGTATGCACATCAACCAGATGGCCATTTCAGTTTGTCTCCGGCTGTGAATCAGACAATATGGCAGAATTAAGGGAAAAGCAAAACCTTCCCCTCCACCCCTCCTCTCTGTACATAAAATTAGAAATCAACAACCTTTAGGGAGATTTAATCTTAATACTTCGTTCCTTTGGTAATTTAGGGACTTTTGACTTGCTCAGTCAGTTACTGTGCATCACTCTCGTTAAGGTATGACTAGTTAAATGCTTAAGGACCATGAGACAGAAAAAAAGGCGGTAAGAGATTAAGTAACAAAAGAGATGTGAGAGGCAGTGGTTATTAAAAAGAAAAAGAAAAAAAGAGGTCATTTTGGTGCTTTGATTTAATACAAATTACATTTTGCATGGTGAGATTCCTGATGGTGTTACATAGACAGTGATTGCAGTTCTCTTTCATGTCATATCAAGATGTCTGGGGTCTACACTGTTTTATCCTCTACTGGAGATCCTTCTGTGAATTTTGGGCAACCACATCATTACCCTGCAGAATTTTCAGAGAATTTGGAAAACCAATTTATTTTGGGACCAATTTGTTTTGTGAAAGGCAGCTACCACACTGTAGGCAGCTCCCACACAGGTGGGCAATGTTACATGCTCATCTAAATTTGATCGGTTCAGCTGGAGAGGAAGAAACAAGGTGAGGAAAGAGGGCCAACAGATATCTCAGTAAAACTAAATCTCAAAAAAAAAGACTGAAATCTGCAACAGGAGCCCCAAGACCTTGGCTGTTGGACTTCCAGGTCAAAAAGGCCTTATGAGGTTTACGGAGACCTACTGTACGCAACATGTCATTATTAACATCATTTAGAGTCTTCTGACACTGTTCATTTGACTTATTTGGCACAACTGTGTGCGATAAAATTTCACAATAGCTGGAAAGAGACCCAAAGCCACTATACCAGAAAAAAACCTGAAGTCCCTGATAGAAGATGACAGATCTATATTAAATCCTATATTTGACTGGGGTTAATCTTGCACTTTTCCAAATATTTTCAAGCATATACATACTGATTTTGGCACATCTCTCAACACAAAATTATCTCTGAGTACCAGTAACCTTTGCTATAATACAGTGATAGCCACGTGTAATTGTGAAGAGACTCATTCCTCGTTGAAGCACCTACCCATATCTTATCAACTGCTAAAACTAAATCCATGGTTTGAGTGCTCAGTTAGCCTGCTGTTTCCACCTACTAGTAACCAAGGTACCAAGAAACATGAAGGTATTTCTCTAATATGCAAGTAACATTACAGCCTCTTGGCTTATAGAAGATCTCCAAGAATGACCATGAAAGTTTATGTAAAATTAAGTCCTATGAAATAATGAAACTGGGTGCTTTCAGGATTCTCCCTACAGTTAGCAAGAATTCCTGCTGACTTCCATTAATACAGAGTTTTGAATGCTGTTCTAAACCTTTAGGTAGCAAACATTGTAACTGCATTCAAGTAACACTTAACAGCAAGGGCAGTGGAGAAGAGCACTTTCCTGTGCATCCCTTCTTGGCCACTTTGAATTGATGCCAACAGTGACAACAAGCAATCGTATTTCATGGTTTCCTTCATGTCATATATACCTGGTTTAAGTCTAACTTTAACAAAAATCACACAGTATTCCATTCATATATACAAATTTTGCTAGAAACCATGGGAATAAAACAGCAGTAAAAAACTTTTGGGAACATATAATTTATTAGTGAGTACCACTCTACACAGGAATAAGGGAATAGGTTATACACAACTCAATTTCAAGAGAATTTGGAATCTCTTACACCTTCAATCATTTGTCCTAAGGCTCTTGAAATTTGATTTCTGGCTGCTGTTGTAGTGAAAATAATTGTAACAACAGGCAAAAAAAAGGAGACATTCTGGAGTTTTGAAATTATTTGTTGCAATTAAATTGTGCTAAGAAAATGTCATGAGGCCAACAGACATTTTACTAATGTTTGGTGGGAGATAGCTTTTGCCCCCAAAAGTTTAAAGGTCAACTTACTAACAGAAAGACTGGATAAGATAGCGGAAAAAATTAATAATCATGATTTTACAAGAATGAAGGTTTGGTTTCACCCAAAGATACATGAAAAACCTCTGCTGGAACTGGGGCTGAACTCTGGAATGTCAGATATATACTACCAAAGAAATATCCACCATACAATATCTGCATATAAAAATCTCATGAATATAAAATTATGACTAAAATATTAGACATTTTCTGCTAATGAGGCAAAAATTCTGGAAAAGAGTTGCATGAGGGTTAGTTGAGTACTTTTTAAATTACTTTTCTAAGTGAGGAAAGACAAAAGGTAGAAGAAGCGAACATTCAAGTGGTTTATGAATTTTCTCTCCTTGTCTCAAGACTTGCATTCTGAAATTTAAGCACTCACACTAAAGGGGTTCAATTTTCAACAGCATTTGATACCTATTTTCAGCTTTATATCAGATATCTTTCACTTTACAAGCTTAAGTTTTATCTGTTCTTTACTGTGCTTAGGTCAAGTAAGACATCCATTATAGTCTGAATGATGTGAGATCCTTGAAAAATCGGTGAAATTAAAACGCCTCAGTGCAAATCTATGATCTATGGGGAATAACCTGTTCTGATGAGGAGTTTCTTTGTACATCAGTGTTCCTGTCTGCAGAAATGAAACAGTAATATGTAACTCCTTTGCAAAATACCTTGAGATCTGAAATCTTTGAATATACTATATAATAACAAGGTTTTGTTATCAGTTAGTAATGCATTGTTGGTACCAGATGTATTAGAGAAAGACAGAAGAGATCGTGTGATGTACAATATGGAATAAACTCCCCAAGGGAAATTCCTTCTTTATCCGTGACATTTTAACCTAAATGTAGAGAAAAAAAAATGAATGGTATTCTGAAAAGACTCCGATCAAATTGCTTTTTTATCCAAGGAGTGGTAGAATTAACATGCTATCTCGTACATGGTAACTGTTTTACTGGGAGAAAGAATACATCTGCCAGCATAATATCTACATTTTGATAGTCCTGCCATATAAATCTGATACACTAGATCTTGAATGCAACCACAAGAATCTACATACCCATCTTTATCATAATGATTACAATAAAAAAGAGGAAAACTCTTGGTTTGCTTGATAAATTAAAAAAAAACACCTTAATGGGCAGGAAAATTTTAGCAAGGTAGCTGTAAATCTCAGCACAGTTCTCTTATCAGATGATCTGTAATCTTACTCTAAAGCCACTTCAAACTTATGGAAGAAAATCCCAAAGGTCAACAAAAAAATCTTTTTTCTTCTTTGAACTGGCATGCAATTTTTACGTTAAATAAAATTTCTACCCCTATATAAACAGATTGCTCAAAATTAATGTCTTCCTACCTTTATCCAGTTATCTTCTCAAGCTTATAAATGATCAGAAGTCATAACTTATGGTATATGAAGACTTGAGTGTTTTGTATGTTGTTATCATTTCTGAGCATGGCTTCCCCAGATGTATGTATAGCCTGCAGTGTGTGTATATATCCTCTCTCTAATAACTAGTGAGCCTCTGGAGACAAAGCCACCTCTTGTGTGGTTCTTAAGTACATGAATAACCTTAAGCACATGACTCATTCTGTTGACTGGGATATCTCATGCATTTAAAGTTACATATGTGCTAAAGTGATTTGATGGATCAGGGCCAAAACAAGTAGGGACTATAGAACTGTGGGGCTAAAGATGCTCCTACTGTAAGACTCATTATCCCTGTTTTTTTATGAATTTTAACAAAGCAAAGGGTTTGTGATTAGTGGGAATTCTTTAAGGTTTATTTTAATTTGTTTGATTTCATTCCATTGTGCATGGCCCATTTTTATGCCTGTGTTTCCAAGGAAACAGTTGTAAAATGGAATTTGATATGATGTGTTATCAGGTTCCTTGTCAGCAAGTTTCAAGTGATAGTTATGAACTTGACAAATTAAGTTAAAAAAAATTATGATACAAGTATTAAGACAGAGCTACATGTATAATGTTTGTTGTGATACGAATTCTGTTCTAATGCTTTAATTTGTTTGAGGACAGAGAAATTGTCCTGATTGTTGCAAGGAGGTCATAGTATCGATAGCACGTATACCATGTACAATGTATGCGGCGCTGAAATCAATGTTTGAGTCTGCTGCTGTTTTGATCCCAGTAATATAATCTCATGAGGAAGTGCACTGAATTAAATCAGACTGACTCCATTTAAGAAGTCCTTTATCTTTACTGGAAGGCTAACAATAAAAGGAAAGTGAAATCTAATCAGGACCCAGGTCCTATGTATCAAAATCCAGGTAGGGGTTGTACATACAATAAGTCTAAGTGGATGCAGTACTTTCAATGGTATTTGCAATCTGTTAATTGCTGTGCAAGCACAAACATAAATGTTTATTCCAAAACATTTGTACAAATGTATGTGTTTTAGAGAGCAACAAACAAACTGAAGTTCTGTTCCTCAGCTCCTCAGCTTCTTTATTATTCTTATTGCAATAATGAGGGTCCCTTGAGTAAATACACTAGAAAAAAAAGGCATTGCTAGGGAAAAAAAAAAAGGCTTCATAAAAAAGACTGTAGATCTGAATTTCTATCTGTAACATTTTTCACAGTTATTGATCTCAGGAAAAAGATGAACAGGAAACTCAAAATCATACTGAGGACTCTGTTTCACATAATACTATTTTTCAATGATGCTTGCAAGATGAAATATTTTAGGAATAGTTCAGTGTTCTACTAGGAATGACTTTTTTTTTAAAGCAATCTCTATGGGCCAGTTACCTTGACTGAAGCCTGAGGAGCTAGGCAAGACCCTGAAAAACCAGAAAGACCTCTGTTAGTGATATGAAATTATTTGGTTTGAGGGAAGGAAAATAGGGATTTGTCACTGGAGTGTATTCCAGTAGTGCTCCCTTTCAAAGTGGGAAAATTATTTGGTTTAATTTTTATTCAACTAGTATTTATGTTTCAGATATTTAATAAAAGTCATGTCAGGACTTGCAGAAATTTTAATATCATGTTTTCTTTGCCTTTTGTCAGACCATCCCTGTGAGGTATGCCAGGAAGAGACACAACGGTGTGTGGACCCTGGCTTCTGGTACTTGACATGGCCTGCCCTGAGGTCATGGTCTCCCAGTTGACAAGATGTGGGACCACACCAAAGTCCACCTCTGCTCTCTCTGGCATCTGTGCTCTCTTTTCCATGAAACTTAGGGTGCTGGAAAGAACAACGGGGATCACCAATATGGGCATTTCTACAGCATCAGGATGCAGACAAGACATGCATTTGAACCCACAAGATCAGAAGCATTCCTGGTTCCCCACATTTAGAGGTTGAGTGTGAAACCTTAACAAGTTAAGGAAGGGGTGAAGGGCAGTATCTTAATTAGAGCCTAGGAACAGGATTGTGCAGGAGACTTTAGGCCAAGCAAGGAGTCAAACCTAGTTTTCTTCAGCTGTAGGCTATTGCCTTAAAGCCTGAGCTGACCTTCCTCCCCCAATTTCAAATGATATGTAAATGAAAATTAAAAACATCTAAATGGTGATTATTGAAATAGCAGAGAATTCTCTCTGTTATTTATAGTTCCCAGTCTTGTAAATTTAGGGAATAAGACTCACAAATCCTAGCTTTTTTATGAGAAAGTAGCTACCTGCTCCTGTCCTTATCTTGAAACTTTGTAAGTAAGTGTGATCTCAGTGAATCTTAACACTGGAAAGGAAGAAATAATTTCTCTGTAGACTAATCTAAAGTGTTTGGGACTGCCCAGAAATGTGGCGTTTTTAATGTTCTTGAAGAGAGAGAATTCTGACCAAAGGTAGGTGAGGTGTCATAGGTGAATTAATTTCAAACATGGCCCTGCATGGAGAGATCAGCACTACTTGTATAGTTGTATGTGTGTGCGCACACATGTGTGCACACTTGCACATACACATAGTGCATTTTTTTGTTTGTTTTTCGTATATGAAGCCTAAAACCAGTTTATGTTTTTCCATTAACAATCTGAAGTTAGTTCATTTAAAATCACAGTAGCTGTACTTGGTAAGGCAAGGTTGAAGTGTACACTCTCAGTCATAGAAACAAGTCATTTCATTTAAAAAGTTGCGTGATTGTAGTTACATTTGTCTCAGCCTTTTCCCTTTAGTAACAGTTTAAAAAGAAAAGGAAAACAATTCATCTTGAAGGCAATTGAACCTGACACAAAAGACTGTAAAAGCTTGAAAGATGGTCTAGTGTGGAAATACATATTTCAACAATTTGTAAATTGTGCATTATGTACTCAATGAATAATTGTGGTCTGTTTACCAAATATGAATGTAGACAATTGTTAATCTACTATCATATCAGTCAATGCGACAGAGACATTATACTGTTGATACAAAAGCGCACATTAAAGAAACAGTACGAAAGAAATAAATACTTGCCACTGTTCAAGCATTAATAAAAGAGCTGTTTTAACGTTGTTAGAGGTTGGAAGAAGTCTCATTTTGAGACAGCTAAAACTTTTTAAGATTCCATTCCCTAAATGTATATTATAAGAGTGCAAAATGCATCCACATATGATGTGTTGTTATCTTGTCTGTCTCTTTTTCTAATTCCGTCTTCTGATGTCATTTAAAAATGGCTAGGAGAGTGTTTTGAAGGCTTGTAAGAAAAAAAAAAAGCTGCTCTCATTTCCAAGACAAGTCTTGCTATGAAGTCTCAGGAATCAGTTTGGGTGAGTTATTGCAAATCCTTTAAGAAAATGGGAATACACAGGCTATAACAGCTCTATTTAAAATAGAAAATCTACTCTGTGTGTGTGTGTGTGTGTGTGTGTGTATGTGTGTGTGTGTGTGTGTGTGTGTGTGTGTGTGTGTGCAGGCAAACATGGCATTCAGGAGAGTGAAATGAAATGAGCCAGAAACTTCTCACATTTTTCTGGCATCTGTGGCGTGTCGCCATATGAGAACCATATGACTGCTGGCAGATTGGCATGTCAGCTCAAGCATGTACAACTTGACCTCACTGAGCTCTGTGTTTATCAGTTTATAACAGGAATATTGATACAATTTTAGCTGCAGTCTTTCTGTGCAAGGACACTTCATCCTTTCACAGTCCTAATTCTCCTTTGCTAAAATGACAGCACCTTGTTTTTGAAGTTGCTTTTCCACTTGGGGAAAAAAAATGCAAAGGCGGCAGAAGACAGCAGAAAGCTGTTCTCTGTGCCAGAATGATGTTTCATTCATTGTTTTGTTAACTGTGAAGTCCTTAGTGAAGTTTGTCATGGGATTGCCTGGCTGACTTTCACTGTCTTTGTGGTTGAAAACTGCAGTGGTATTAAAGACAGAGGTGGAGACAAAAATCTGGATTGTTAAAGCTGAAAGTCAATGCTGAAGTGTATCTGCACAAAGCAGACTATTATCCCAGCGTTTATTCACTCAGAAGGATAAAAGGATAATACATGCAAATGTGAGTGGGCAGGTTTTCACCTCAAGTTGGCTTTAGCTGTCCTGATCTCCAAATGAGTGGAACGTAAG
Source organism: Strix aluco (assembly GCF_031877795.1). Classification (NCBI taxonomy): domain Eukaryota; kingdom Metazoa; phylum Chordata; class Aves; order Strigiformes; family Strigidae; genus Strix; species Strix aluco. Next base: position 38,806,082 of record NC_133931.1, read on the forward strand.
CATATATGTAGTTGTCACAACTCATAGATATGCAGTTAAAGATCAGAATGGTGGACATGATATAAAATCTGAGACAAATAGCTCTACATTAAGAATGAGAAACTGGATGGAGGTGTAATCATAAATCTGAGTTTGCCTCAAAAAATCAGACATCATAGAAACTCGCCTGGCTGTTTATGGCTGGGTGCGAGTTGATAACAGTGAAATGATGTAGGTACAGCCCAACCATGATCTGAATTGCAGACAGAAATAAAAAGTACAGAGAGCACTTCTGACCATATGATTTCATTTAAACTGCCGTTGTCACCATCATTTCCTTCAAGAATAAAAGTATATCTTTGATCCTCAAGCACTTAAACATACTCTTATACTATGACTTGTTCCACTTAACAGTGTGGAAAGATGTCGTAATGAACGTGCATCACTTCACATTAGCGTCTGTAACTGCACTCACACCGACTTTCAGAAATAACATTTTTCATATCTGCTCAAGCTTCCTTGAAGCTTAAGCTTTAAACTGCTGTGATTTTCTAATTTTCTCTATATTGGCAACCTAATTAGAATTTAATCAGGGTAGATTCTAGGGCTGAAGTTGAAACTTTCTCACCCAGTGTCTTGGCCAGAAACATTATAGAGATGCTACTATAATGACTAGTTCCTTTGTAAGGACTGACATGAAGGGTAGATGGAAGAGCAGTAAAGAACACTATAAGGAAATTAATTAAAATGTTCTGAAGACAAAAAAAGAAAATGAGAGCAATTTTTCTTGTTCAATTTTTTAGAAGAATAGGAACTGAAGGAAAGTGAGATTTAAAATTTCAGTTCTCCAAGACAGACTATGGGACATTATGGGATACAAAGAAACATCCTGTCACATGTAAATATATAAGTCTATATAACTCAGATAGGCAATCTGTGGTGATGAAAATTGCCATTTACAATGTCCTTGAGGGAATTTATCAGAAAGCCCAAAATATTTGGATATATTTTCCAGAATTTCATTCAACAGTCTTTTCACACTGACGGATTGGAAGAAAAAGAAAAATAGAAATAAAAAAGGGAGGGAAAATGGCTCTGTTCTGCTGAAAATGGAGAGCTATTTATTTCTAGTTTGTTTTGGCAGGTGATGTTTGGCCAGCAAATCTAATGCTGTGGTAAGGCCAAACGTTTTTGAGTTTACCCATCTGTAACCTACACACAAGGTATGAAATTTTAAAAATTCGAAGTTTCAGAATCTTTCATGCATGATGAACTCTGATTTAGTTTTCATTATCATCTGTAGTCTGAATCTCTGTTGATAGCTTGAGAAAACTTGCCATATCAAATTACTGCAAAAAGATGTCTAGACTCTGGAAATGAACAATGAGCAACATCTATTTGACAATTGTCTTTTCTGCTGGCTGAAACATAGTCTGTCAAAAGCACTAGTATGGATCAATGATGGCATCTAAAGGGGCAAAGTGCATACTCAGAAAGACTACTGAAAATCAAATATGATCACAAATTCTCGTGGATGTGTCAGTTCATTGATCTACACACACATTTGCACTGTTGCACACTCATATTCGGACTTGAGAACACATTGACGTTTATGGGTGGGCTAGACTCTCTCCAAATTGTATATATGGGTCTGTGGTTCTTTTCCTCTATTAGGGGGGGAAAAAAAAGATTTGCAACTACAGCCAGACTTTCTTCTGTTTATTTTATATATAATTTATTATTATGAATGGTAACAAAAGTACTTTGAGAAGCAGTAAAAATTGAAAGTGTGCCTGTGGTTCATGGTGGTTATATGTCTTGATGGAAAGGTAAAACCACTTCTAAGCACTGAGCTCGCCTTAAGCCATGGGCCACAAATAATCAAATAGTAGTTGTCTGGAAAGAATGACATACATCTGCATAAAACAATATAATATATCTTACAGTCGTTACAGTATAAACTTGACTAAATGGTAGATTTATACATGAACAAGCAAAGCCTCTCATTATTAAATTGTACTTAGTGTAAATGGAGCAGTCAAGCTGGTTGAGCCTTTTTGTTTCTTTTCATAAAAGTGTAGTGGGGGGTTCTTAACTGTATGATTCAGAGGGTGGGAAATCATTTACTGCAGAGTGTGGACAGGTTTGAGTGAGAGCAGATTTCCATGCAGAAATGAAATATGAGCCAGGGAAATCACCCCTTTTTGAACACACTCACAAGTCCTGATTACATGGCCCACAGCTGGAGTTAATCCAGATTCCTGTTTAATTAAATAGTAGCAGGCATTCTGCTGCATTACATCAAAATACACAAAGATGGAGGTGAAACACGAAATGTGATATCCACTTCTCTTCATTGTTACTGAGAAGATAAGATTTATTTTAAATCTTTTAATGAAAAGCTATTAACTGTGCAGCATAAATTCTAACTGCATAGAGAAATGTGTGTGATAAAACGATGCCTTGGTACCAACATACCAAATTTTGATATTGAATAAACTCTGTATCAAATAACATATGCTGCGATATAATTTGCTGTGAGAAAATCCATCCTACCCTGGGACCACATTATCAACCTGTTTCTGAAAAAGAATAGTTCAAACTTTTTTTCCTTCATAGCAACAAGAAGAAAAACTTCAGCTGAATGATCTCCATATGAAAAAAAACCAAGATGCACAGTCCCATTTTAAAGCTGGGTACTTAGTTATCCCATGTGCAGCACCTATCCTTTAGCATCTATCTATCTATCTATCTATCTATCTATCTATCTATCTATCTATCTATCTTCAACTCTTTCACAGGTGAGAGTTGGAAATTTCTTCAGTCTTTGGAGACTAGCAACTTATCTATAACGCAAGTTAGAGATGTGAAAGGCACCATCCAAGGTTAAAGGATATGATAGAAGTAGCAAGGTGAGAACTTTCTTACAAACTTAAAATGAATATATATGTTTTACTTCTCCTTAGAAGATCTTTTCTTTATTAATCTGTTCATCTGTGGCACAGGTACCCTGATTTCATTGCATGCCAGAGGCTTCCTGATTTAGAAGACACAGATACTTGGGGAAACACAGACCATGGATATTTCCTTTCATTGAAAAATCCATTTTTTTCCAGCATATCATCTCATGTAGGAAACAGTACGGATAGATGTTATGGGGTCATGCATTTTTATAGCATTGTATGGTAAACATGGCTAGCATCCTTGAAGAAATAACAACCACCACCACCACCACCTTGGTTTCCTCCTGTCATGAAATATAAGGGTTGAGTTCACTTTGTTATTTGGCTGAAGTCAACAGCAAAGAAAATTGTTAACCATAGACAGCAAAGATGTTCTGGCACCTTGAAGAGAAAGACGACTATTGGGTGGGAAAGCAAAAATTAGAGGTTAGAGAAGCAACCCCCAGAAACACATGTTGGCCCACTCATTAAATAAATATTTCTTTCTACACTTTTCCTTAAAAGCATAAAATGAGATCAATAAATGAACCTGAATTGCAGATGATTTAACAGTGATCGAAGTTAAATATTGTCTTTATGTAACTCCTTATTAACTGGTGTAACTCCTTTCACAGATACTACAGAGCCAAAAATCAGCAGGATTCAGCAAATGTATAAAACCTTTCTGTGGTTATTAAGAACATTGTCACATTAAATTAGAATAAATTATTTTGTAACAGTATGAGGATTCCTATCTTAAGGAATGGAACGCCTTGCCTGCCTGCTCATCCTGGCTGGGACATTATTTCCAGTGCAAGCAGATGACTTAATATGGGTTTTTAAACCTTGCTGTGACATGTCAGAGGCCAATTAGATGGACTATTGATCTGACCTGGCATGGTTATCCTTATATCCCTTCTGATGTTCCTTATCTTTGTGTCTGTTTTAGCATCATCCTTCCTATCACTTAGGCGCATCTTTGAGCATGTAAAAATATATTATTTACTTCACATACCTTGGCTGCCCCTATCCCATTGCCCTCCACTCTGTCTTTGGCAGTCTGAACACACCATCTCTCCCCAGAGTCCCTCTGTATGTTTCTCCTCAACCCTTGACATCTTTCAACTCTGTGATATATATATATATATGTGGGATATATATCTATATATTCTTTATTCCTAAATACTTATAATATATAATATATATTTTAATAATTTATATATTTATATATTTATATATTTTTATATATATATATTTTTTATATATATATATAAATATAAAGACTGAAGTAGTAATTTATTTCCCCCTTTCTCCTCACTTTCCTTCTACAGGCTTGCTACTGTTGCAGGCTTGGCAGGGATGGAAAGGATGACAATAAACACATTCAAGGTTTCCTGACATGTAGAAAAAAGAACAGGCTTTCAGAAGAAGAAGAGGGTTGCTCTAAATTCTACTTAACATATCTGCAAAGTCTTTCCAAGGTACCTGTCTGGTTTCCAAATCCAGCCTCAATTTACCTGTTTTTCTTCTCTGGTTTTGAGAGCCCAGGGTTGCCTCCCTTCCTAAACACCTGGAAGAGGGTCCCCAGAAGTGATGCTTTGCTGCAGGTTTCTTCTCCCAGGCAGCTCATGGAGGCTAGGTTGCAGCTGGCCTCGGCTTGCACTACCCCTACTGACCCTGGCTCCTGTTTCACCCTCCCTGATGTTCCTGGCCATGGAGCTGTATTGGAAAGAAGCTTCTGGGCATCATGCTCTGGGCAGTGCCTGTTAGGATACAAACCACAGGTAAATCATGTGCTCTACCAAATGAAGCATTTGGATCCAAAAGTAGAGGGACGTCATCTCCCATTTTCTTGCCAGCCACATCACAGCCTGTGCAATAGATTTACTTTATGATGTCTAAAAAGGGCAAGGATTTGCCATCACAGCTGCTTCATCTGTATGTATTTTGTGTGTGCTCCATGCATATATAGTGTGTCTGTGGCCAGTCTGGGACTCCCAAGAAGCCTTACAGAGCTCCCATGCTGGCAGCATCTCCCATGAGAGACGGAGGGGTTTCCTGGCATGGGGGATGCAGGTCACATCCCTACTGCAGGAGGGCAAGAGCAGGCAGGGGTGCCCCAGACTGGTAAGGCTGTTGTCCTACAGCTCAGTCCTGCTTCCTGGTGCTTCTGGGGGAGGCCTGGAGCACCCTATCTAGTTAATGTTTTCTCATTACATCATCACTGGTTTGTTTTGTTTTTTCTCTCTCTCTGCTTGTTTTTGCTTCTTCAGACTACATTTGACCATCTTTCTATCTTTCTCTATTTATTAGTCCTATTTCTTTCCTTTTCCTGCAATGACCTTATTTTTCCAGCTGTTTGTTTATTTCTGCGCTTTTACAGCTCCTTTTCTGACCAAAACAGAGAACTTAATTTCTGAAGGGAAACCAGCCCTAGTTTGAGACCCCAGCTTTTGAGTTGGTGGAATGGAGTTTCCTCTCCTCATGGCAATTTCCCTCATTCTTCCAAATCCAGCTTTAAAAACCATTGGAAACATAAGCCAGGCAGGACTAAAAAGAAGCCTAATTTTAATAAAATGTCATTCAGGTTTTGAATGACAGAGTGAGGCTGTGCATTTGGTATACTATAAAAATCCTTAAACAGTATATTATGTGGAAAAGTAACTGCTATTCTTTGTGGAGGTGCCATTTATCAGCATCTGAGGAGGTTATTCAAGTGAATAGATTAACAAACATGAACTAAAGTGTAATGTTTATCAGCTGTCCGGTTTAACTCTAAATAACATAGCAGAAGATGGCTCTTAAAAATGAAATGGCCATCAATCAATCCGTGTTCCCATGTTACACAAGAGGTTATATATAGCCCTATGGAAACAATGCACATGTGAGGTGTGCCGCCAGGAGTCACTCCACCAGGCAAAGGAGAGAGACTGTATCACACACCTTGGGCAGGCACAAACAAGCACCCCATCTTTTTAATAAGGCTCTCACTGCAGAAAGTTTCACCAGTTATGGCCATGATGCTTCATCGCTCTCATTTATCTCCCTAATAAATGATATCATTTATTTAGAGCTGTTGTACAAATACAACTGGCAAGTCAGTAAGTAAACCTGCTATTCACGCCTGCTGATGAGAGTGGGGGAATAAATGGGAGTAACAAATACAACAAAGGTCTTAAAAATATAGATGAAATTTAGGACAGCAAAGCAGATGCTGCCTTCTTTCTTTATTTTTTCTGAGACCATCTAAATTTATTGAGCAATAATAAATTAAAAATGCATACAAAAAATGCCAAATGCTCTGAGTGGTGAAGTAAGCCTATTTCATAATGCTGGCTTGAGAGCTTGAGGGGTGACAGTTGTCCTTTGGTGCTGATACATCCTTACACAGGTGAAGATAGCTGCAAGGCTGTACAGTGGATCCCTCACTCTGTGCATAGAAAAAAAGGCTTTCAGCTCCATATTATCCTTTGTAGCAAAGTTTTATTCTTGCATGATGTGGAAGAATGAAAGCAATAAAGTGAAAAAAGCAAACAAACAAACCAAAGCAAACAAAAAGCCCCCCAAATGGCTTTACTCAAGCTGAGGGAACAAATAGAAAAAAAAAACTAAATACATTCTTAGCAGTGACTCTGTTTTATCTCCATAGGGTACAAATCATTGCCATTTCCAAGTCTTTATCTCCCTTGCAGAGGTTACCACCTGCTGCATTTCCAGCAGGTCTGGATGGTGTTGCTGTGGCCTGGCCAAGGGCCGTCAGAACTGCTGTGCCCAGGCAGGATGATCTGTGAGCGTGCTGGAGATGTGTCCAAGGTGGCTGGGGTTTTGTTTGCTTACTCATTTGTTCTCCTATATTTCTAGGGGAAGAAACTATCTCTAAAAGGAATCTGTTCTGACAGAGCTCAGCTTTTGGAGCCAGTCTGGACTTCTCATCTCAGCTCTGCGCCTTAATGGGAGGAAACGTGAGAGGGCTGTTAATGTCCTTCCTAGAAAACCTACTTTCCCAGGCTCAGGGATTAAATGGCTGGAATTTGATAATTAAACGTTTCCTAAACTCCGTTAACCTTTGTGCCTACAAAGGCAGCAAGCAGCAGGACTTTACAAGTCTGAGCTCACTAAAAGTGGTCATGCAAGATGATGGGAGTCTTGGGGCATCCTGTGATGCTTCATGCAGGAAATTAGGTCATTACTGGAAATCAACTTCCTGGGAATTGCTAGGTTCTTCAACACAGGATAAAAAAGATGAAAGCTCCTTTAAGGAAAGCATAAAGGGAGTGAGGAAGGCAGAGTGTGAGCAGCGAAAAGCCAAGGGGTTTCTGCAGGGACAGAAGGAGCAATCTGAGAGGTAGAGTGGGGAGGATCGATGACCCTGCAGCAAAGCTGGGCTCCTCAGGCTGCTCCTTTCTTGAAACAGTTTGTTTCTCTTTCTATTATTCCACTGCTTTCCAAGTTAGGGAAAACAATTTTTTTAAATGGTCCCTGTTTATGGCATGGCTTTAGACTTTTTTTTTTTAAGGTCTTGCACCTCTATCTGGAGCGCTCAAACTGCCAGTGGGCAGATAGCTTGCCACCACAGTGCTGAGAGACTTCCTCAGCAGAGTTCACAACTGCGGCTAACAGTTTGGGTGGTTCTACTAAAAATACATTACACCTGGAGATACTTGATGACTCTTTTCCCAGAGCTGATGAAAATTACTGTTACTTTTTTGAAGGGAATTTTCAGGAAGTGTTAAAAATATCTATAATAAGAGGAGTTAGCTTTAAATGTAATATTCACCACAGCTTTGAACTGTTGGTAAATCCAGTTTGCTTCCTACAATATCCCCACATTTCTTTATGGAAATAACTTCACACAGTTGGAATCTGTGAGAAAGAAGGTGATACGGGTCACAAAATGATACCAGATTTTAATTTCTACTGTATGAAATTCATAGCGTGCAGGATCTCAAACAGCCAGCTAACAAGTTAGATTGTATTCTTAATATAGACTCTCAAATTTTTTATGATTAGACATTGACTTTTCCTACGTGAAAGCACAAAAGGTTGATGCTGTGTGGGAAGTTCAAGGCACCAGATTAGAGGGTGTAAAAATAAGGAGAAAAAGGATTTTTTTTCCATTTTAGAATCCTTTTAAAATGTTGGAAAAATGGTTCAGGCCATTTCAGAACATGTTTTTGAAATGCTGGTAGCATGATAAACTATTAAAAAAATATATGGAATGAAACTTTTTTTTAAAAAAAATGGCCCTCACTGGTGTTAAAGAAAATTGTAAAACAAGAAGAATTAATTATTACAAACTCACAAATTCAAATTTGTGTTTAAAAATACTGAAGAAAAATACTTCAGTTTGTTCCACGTTATCTTTAAAGCCTTTTAATTTTCTTAAGTGAATAGTTTGGTAAAAATAATGCAAATTTTACAAAATGCTTCAGTTTTGCTGACACAAATTTGTAAAGCTTTCACCCAAGCATTTGTGGTAGGGACAGACACTTGGTCTGTGAAGGCCTAGGGGTTTACTAGGACCAGAAGACTGCAGTAGAAGTAGGGAATAGAGACACGAAAGTCAAGAAACTATTGCACAAATCAAAGTAGTGGAAAATGGAGGCACCGAGAAGTCAATAACATGAAAGGAGACTCCGCAACTGAGATGAAGGAGCTATTGAGAATATGAATTATAGATGGAAAGCCAATGAACTGCATTGGCATCTTGAGAGAAATATTAAAAGGCTTTAGGACAAAGACATTAAGAAGCAAAAGAAGCAGAAGACCACAGCAGGGCACTTGGTGACAGATCAGAAAGTAGACCTGAAAGAGAGTGGGGCTGTGAAAGAAGAGAAATATAATATAGAGGTAGTGGAGAGGGTATGGAATGACAACTGGAAATGTCTGTGCAAGCCAACTGCCCATACGTGTTCCACAATAACACATATTCGTTTATTCACTCTGGGTGAAATTCTGGCTCAGTCGCAGACCGTGGGAGTTTTGCCATTGACTTCACTAGGGCCAGGATTTGCTGGTTTTGGTTTAGTTCCACAAGAAGTGTCTGTCTCATTTTAAGTGCAGAAAGATGTTTAAAGATTAAGAAAATGAAGCTTGCAAATCAACAATGTCATTACTTGAAAGGTTGGACCAGGACTACAGAAACCCCTTGCTCAGAAACCAGTTGGGCAGGCAACTTCTCATTAATGAATTAAAATAGAATAGACTATTTCAGTTGGAAGCGACCTACAGTGATCATCTAGTCCAACTACCTGACCAGTTCAGGCTGACAAGTTAAAGCATGTTATTAAGGACATTGTCCAAATGCTTTTTAAACACTGACAGGTTTGGGGCATCGACCACCTCTGTAGGAAGCCCGTTCCAGTGTCTGACCAACCTCTCCATAAAGAAATGTTTCCTAATGTCCAGTATAAACCTTCCCTCGTGCAGCTTTGAAGCATTCTCGTGCGTCCTATCACTGGATCCCAGGGAGAAGAGATCAGCACCTCCCTCTCCACTTTCCCTCCTCAGGAAGCTCTAGAGAGCAATGAGGTCACCTCACAGGACATTCCTTCCAGCCCTTTCACCAGCTTTGTTGCCCTCCTCTGGACACATTCAAGGACCTTCACATCCTTCTTAAATTGCGGGGCTCAGAACTGCACACAGTATTCAAGATTTCTCATGTCTGTGCCTAGAAATAGTGATAAGTGCACTAGTCACTGGCTATTTTTGTCATGTTTATGTATGGCTGTACGATAGGCATAAGGTATATTCTTCCCCTCTTCTATTTTTGTGTTCTGCGGGAAAGTTACCACTAATGTGAAATTTCAATAAAAGTTGCAAAGCAATATTTTGGGTTTTTTTCTACTCAATATGTAGACAATATATAGTAATAAAGGAGCAAATTTTTAATAACCTGTGAACTAAATATAGTTTTATGATGAATGAAATATCAAGGTATATTTTAAACTAAAGGAGCCAAATCCTGGTCTTTTGGAAAGTAATAGAGTTTCTTAGCTAGGTTTCAGTGAAGTTGTTCTTGATGCCTAAATAAGTATCAGATGGGAATATTAGCGTAACCAAGGAGGATATTATTTGATTCAAAATATAGATATATTATATACCAAATGATATCATGCAAATAGAGCTGCTTCGGGTGTTATCAGGGTAATGATGTTGTAAAACATTATTCCTGACTGGTAACCTTATCTTTCACACCCTTTGCAAGATATCTAAAATGCCATATTAAGAGAGTTTTAAAAATAAATAATTTCTTCCACTTCCTGAAGAGAAGTGCTTTTCATCGGAGCATAAATTCAGTATAAAAATAAAAAGAAACCTTTGCGATTTTTCTGCAAAATTAAACACTGCTATCTGAATCACTGACAGAAATATATTTACATATTTCAGGCTAAAGATCTTTTGTAAATGTTTAGTTACCACATTCAAACCTTTCAACACTTCTCCTGAAAGCACATTATTCTTATGAAGATACAACAAGAAGTCAAAGAATAAAATGTAAAAAGCTCCACTTCAATAATATGAAGGTTGTGAAATGAGCTGACAGCATCCAGGAAGCTCGAAGTTACGACTGACAGTCTGTCCTTAACTCATGCTGTGTGAAAAAAGCAAATGGCACTAACGCATGTTAGCTGAGCTAGAAATTTGAACCCCTCGGCCCATCTCTCCTTCTCTATTTGAGTTATGGGAGCTGTTGTTTTGAGGTCTGATTTTCAAACTTGGCTTCGGTGTTGCTGCTAGAAGGCGTGCGTGGCACTTACACACAAAATAAATCTTTGCTCCAAAAGCTCCGTTGTGTCCAGGCACGTGCTGGTGCAGCAGCCAGAATGCAAGATGTTGGTTACAAACATCAATGCCTTTCCACAGGCTTCGAAGGCTTCAGCAAACATGCAACAGCTTGCTGTACACCTATTCAGAAAACATTTGCTTTACCTGCTTTCTATCTTTTACTCCCAATATAGTTTGTTGGTCTTTTACGTATTTCTAACTTGTAACACTCAATAAGGATAACACTTCACAAGCTAAGTACAACATATATGTTTAAAAGCTCCTGGGAACTCAGAGATGACCTACAGGTGAAATCTCCTCTTCATGAACTGGTTGATGCCTAGGACAGAGAACACTTCCTATGATGGCTCCCTTCCCAAAACCGGCTCTGGTGATGCTTGGGGAAAATAGCTGCATTTCAACATGATATGCAGCCAGCTTAAAGGAGGCAGGACAAACTTGCACTCATGCCTTGGGAATTTTAAGAGTAGAAATAAGTTTCATGAAAAATGAGTAAAGAGGCTTTTGCTAGTCCACAGCCTAAGAAATCACAGAATCACAGAATCAACTAGGTTGGAAAAGACCTTGAAGATCATCTAGTCCAACCATTAACCTAACACTGACAGTTCCCAACTACACCATATCCCTCAGCGCTATGTCGACTCTACTCTTAAACACCTCCAGGGATGGGGACTCCACCACCTCCCTGGGCAGCCCATTCCAACGCCTAACAACCTGTTCTGTAAAGAAATACTTCCTAATATCCAGTCTAAACCTTCCCTGGTGCAACTTAAAGCCATTACCTCTTGTCCTATTGCTTATTACTTGGTTGAAGAGACACATCCCCAGCTCTCTGCAACCTCCTTTCAGGTAGTTGTAGAGGGTGGTGAGGTCTCCCCTCAGCCTCCTCTTCTCCAGACTAAACACCCCCAGTTCCCTCAGCCGCTCCTCGTACGACATGCGCTCCAGACCCTTCACCAGCTTCGTTGCCCTTCTTTGGACACACTCAAGTAATTCAATGTCCTTTTTGTAGTGAGGGGCCCAAAACTGAACACAGTAATCGAGGTGCGGCCTCACCAGTGCCAAGTACAGGGGTAAGATCCCTTCCCTGTCCCTGCTGGCCACGCTATTTCTGATACAAGCCAGGATACCATTGGCCTTCTTGGCCACCTGGGCACACTGCTGGCTCATGTTCAGCCGGCTGTCAATCAACACCCCCAGGTCCCTCTCTGACTGGCAGCTCTCCAGCCACTCCTCCCCAAGCCTGTAGCGCTGCTGGGGGTTGTTGTGACCAAAGTGCAGCACCCGGCATTTGACCTTATTGAAACTCCTACAGTTGTTCCTTAGCCCATCGCTCCAGCCTGTCCAGGTCTCTCTGCAGAGCCTCCCTACCCTCGAGCAGATCAACACTCCCACCCAACTTGGTGTCATCTGCAAACTTACTGAGGGTGCACTCGATCCCCTTGTCTAAATCATCAATAAAGATGTTAAACAGGAGTGGCCCCAAAACCGAGCCCTGGGGGACACCATTCGTGACCAGCTGCCAACTGGATTTAACTCCATTCACCACTACTCTTTGGGCCTGGCCATCCAGCCAGTTTTTTACCCAGCGAAGTGTGTGCCCATCCAAGCCATGAGCAGCCAGTTTTGCCAGGAGAATGCTGTGGGAAATGGTGTCAAAGGCCTTACTAAGGTCAAGGTAAACAACATCCACAGCCTTTCCCTCATCCAATAAGGAGAAGGAGATCAGGTTTGTCAAGCAGGACCTGCCTTTCATAAACCCATGCTGACTGGGCCTGATCATCTGGTTGTCCCGCATGTGTTCTGTGATGGTACTCAAGATGAGCTGCTCCATCAGCTTCCTGGGCACCAACGTCAAGCTGACAGGCCTGTAATTTCCCGGATCATCCTTCCAAGCCTTCTTACACATGGGCATCACACTGGCCAATTTCCAATCTGTCAGGACCTCCCCAGTCAGCCAGGACTGCTGGTAAATGATGGAAAGCAGCTTGGCGAGCACCCCAGCCAGCTCCTTCAGCACCCTCGGGTGTATCCCATCCGGTCCCATAGACTTGTGTATGTCTATATGATGCAGTAGGTCACTGACTATCTCCTCCTGGATTGCAGGGGGGGTCGTTCTCCCAGTCTCTGTCTTCTGGCTGAGGAGGCTGGATTCCCTCAATACAACCAGTCTTGCTATTAAAGACTGAGGCAAAGAAGACATTAAGCACCTCAGCCTTTTCCTCATCACTTGTTACCATGTTTCCTCCTGCATCTAGCAGGGGATGGAGGCTCTCTCTGGTCTTTCTTTTGCTGCTCACATATTTATAGAAGCATTTCTTTTTGTCCTTGATTGATGAAGCCAGATTAATTTCCAGCTGGACTTTAGACCTCCTGATTTCTGCCCTGCATAGCCTCACAGCATCTTTGTAATCATTGTGAGTGGCTAGCCCCTTCTTCCAAAAGCTGTAAATTCTCCTTTTCTCCAAGTTGCAGCCAAAGCTCACTGTTTAGCCAGAGTGGTCTTCTCTGTCGCTGGCTTCTCTTACAGCACCTGGGGACCACCTGCTCCTGAGCCATTGACACTTTCTTCTTGAAGAGCACCCAGCCTTCCTGGACCCCTATACCCTTCAGGACTATCTCCCAAGGGATCCTGTCAAGCAGGTGCCCAAACAAGACAAAGTCAGCCCATTGGAAGTCCAGGATGTCAGTTCTGCTGCCCCCTTTCCTGGCCTCCCCAAGAATAGAGAACTCTATTATTTCATGATCGCTGTGCCCTAGTCGGCCTCCAGCCGCCACATCATCCACCAGTCCTTCTCTGGTCACAAAGAGGAGATCCAGCAGGGCACCTTCTCTGGTTGGTTCTCTCACCAGCTGCGTCAGGAAGTTATCTGCCACACATTCCAGGAATCTCCAGGACTGGTCCCGCTCTGCTGTGTTGTATTTCCAGCAGATGTCTGGGAAGTTAAAGTCTCCCACAAGAACAAAGATCTCTCTTGCACTTCCTAATATACTATCAAAAACACTGTTTCAGCTAAAATGAAGCACTTTCTCAAACTGTTGAAATCCTGCTATACCTTTTAAAAGTAGAGTTTAGACTGGGCAAGATGGACAAAAGTCTGTGTCTATCTTACAGCATTTCTTTTTCCCAAACTAGTGATCAAATATTCAATACCTGAAATCTATAAATCGGAAAGATTCCCCGTATTTCAGTGTAAGAAAGGTGTCTGCAGGATTTTGATGATTACCTTCTTTGAATGCTGTTTTTCTTTAGCAGTGTTTCCCAAGTTACTGTGTACTTGTATTGCAGATTAATCTGAGCAGTTTCCATAAGAGTGAGCCTTGACAATGTTCACCCATTCTGTGGGATAACGTTTCTGTGACCCCCTATTTGTGAAACCTTCCTGCCCATTCCTGACAATGTCTCCTTAATAAACCTGAGCTCAACAACTAGTGGAAGGTGCTGGTAGCAGAATAATAACATTTTGTAAAAAAACCCAACCAACCAACCAACTCCCCCACTAGAGGAGGTATTTAAAAAAATTAGAACATCTGAGATAAAAAGGTGTAGACAACATGACAGTCTGTCAGTAGAAGTCTGAGCTGATAAAGCCAGTGGTTTGTTGAAATGTTATGGCCTTCTACTAAAATGCTAGGAGAGTAACAAGGCACCCATGCAAAAAAAAAAAAAAAAAAAAAAAAAAGGCTGAATGAACATTTTAATTAACTCATGTGCAATTTTAATTAAAAACATAATGTATCAGGAAAATGAATAATGCCTTGGGGCAATAAAATAGCTAGATTTTTCTGTTCAGTCTTCTGCTTCATATCTTTTATGGAAGTAGGATATTATTGTTAAAGGGAAAAAACACCCCCTCCAGCTTCCCATCCCTTCTCACACATCCAACTAAGAACACGTAATGTAATCAAAATCAAAGGTGTGGACAAAAGGAACAGGATTAAATCAGAGTATGGTACAAGATATTCTGTGTTGCCATCATGTTAGTTGTGTCACAACATTTCCAGCTTTTAACACAAAAACTTTGACCTTCAACTTCAAAGTCAGTGCTTTGGTCTTAGTAAAGTATGCTCAGAAAATGTGGATGCCCTCATTTTTAGGGTGAAAAATTGATATGTCTGAGTATTACCAGGACTTGATGAAGAAGTGGTGGTTCCCACTCATGACTTTTTAAAGTCACATGACTTTTAAAGTCACATGACTTTTTAAATGAGAAAAATGAAGCTTTCAAATATTAGAAAGGAAAAGGAATAAAATAAACCAAGGGGAACAAAAGTTGAAGAAAGTTAACTTTTCCCCAAATGGAAAATGTGGAATGTCCAAACCTATTTATTTCTTTTCTTTGCCCAGATACCACTCAGCCCTCACTAAAAGAGATTTGAAATTCTAGCAGCTATAGCATAGCCTGGGGCAAAGGCAGGGTCACAGGCACCATCATGTAACACATTTTAAAGGCTGTCAAAGATGTTTCTTCAGTCTCTGTGTCCTCAGCAGTCCCAGAGTTGCTGGCTTGCTGCAGGGACTTGCTACCTGGTCATACCTTTTCTGTGGCTCACATCATTTTGACCGTAAATCACTTCTAAACTGTGAGAAGGCTGTTTTCCTTAATGCGCTCTGAAAGCACATGAAGCTTTGTGTGCAAACAGTCCTGGGCCACATTCAGTCTGCAGCAGATTTTGCAGAACTCTGGTCCCAGGGGCTTCAATAGGAAGTCTTGACACCCCAGATCTCCTCTAAATGACCCCATATGTATTTAAGACCCTAAATTTAAGCTTCTAACTTTGAAATTCTGGTGTTAGTTAAAAGCAAAGTTTCTGGTCTAATTTTCATTTTGCTCTTCTGAAAGCAAGCACGAAAAGAAGGTGTGATACTGTGATGAGCTGGTGCCCATGGGTGTCCGGGAGAGAAATGCTTCCCACAGATAGTGCAGCACAGGCAGCACCAGAGACCACTTGCCATCTGAAAGATGTCCTCTCTGAAACTTTGGACAAATGAGTGATTTGGAAGTGTAGGTAACAATACTGAACTTGGGCAAACGCTTTGAGAGTAAACATTGTTCCTCAGCATGAAGTACCACTGCTAGAAATGAAGCAAAAATCCCCATGGAAGCTGCACATAAGTCAATCTTAACAGCTCGCAATGCGTAGCCCATTCCCCAGCGCTAGCATCAGTATTTGCCTGCATGTTAGCAAGCACAAAGGAAGCCCTAATCCAAACCCCTCAACTTTTATTCACGAGTATCAAACCCTTCATACCATAGCACTGCTAAAACCAACTATTGCATTGACCTTACAAATCAGTGTCTCAAACGAAGTGAAAGATTGCTGTTCAGGCTCTGTAAGGAGCAACACTGACAACCAGCCCGGCTGGAGCATCATAACACTGATGTGCTGCTTTTGCTGGACCCTGCCAAAAGAGGTAACGGTGAGCAGGTGTAGCACTCTCCTTTCTGAACTTTTTGTTTGAATGGGATTTGGGTAGACAAATTTTAGACAATTGGAATTCTGGATTTCAAGATGGGATTTTCAGATTTGGTAGGCAAATCCTGTAATAGGGCAGGATTTTTGTAGAGAAGGAGTGGAGTCTAAGCTGATTCCTAATTTCTTAAGCGCAGTTCAGTGTGTCACTCCACCAGTTACCTGAACATATTTACTGATGTTTGCTACAAGAAATGTATTGAAGCAGTCTATATTTTAGGCCTGTGACAGACTCGGGGGTTTTATTGTCACACTTATTATATTGCATCTATCCTAACTGAGTACTTCTGCCCTATCCACTGCTAAGACATTTGAACACTACCTCAGACCAAGTTCTTCAGCCACAATTAAACCCTGTTTCTGTCTTTAAATACTTTGATTTCCAAAAAGCAGTATGGAAGTCACAAAAGAGCCTTTACCATGTTCCTTCCTATTTAATGTAGGAATTCCTGGTTAAAGGGAAAACATCTGTGATTTAGCAACGTGAGTGACATATGTTTGGGGGTGATACCCCTGGGTGCCCTTAGCACAGACACTTGGAGGGGCAGTGCCTGGTCTCCTGCCTTCCTCATGTTCTGTCAAAGCTGTGGCTGGCCCTCTTGTGTTGTTCATTCCTCCTGCTTCACTGTTAGGGAAGGTGGCTGCAATCAACACAGAAATAATCATATGTTCTCCAGGAAATGATGGACATTTCAAAAGGAGTATTGAAGATTCAAAAATAAATCAGCTTTTCAACTGGTTTGTCTTAAGAAATAAAAACAGCGGAGTCTTTCATACAGCCCTGGTTTTAATGGTGAGCTCAAGAGCCACAAATGAGTCTGATCTGGCCCGTTTTCTTTTTTGCCTGACACCAAATTCACAAATGTTCAGACATGGTACCTCCTGCTGTCCAAGTGGGTCCCACAGTTCAAATCCCATGTGATTAATGGATTTGCTTTGGACTCAGAAAGACATTTCTGCTAGCTGCAAGCTCTCTGAAACCCTAGTGAAGTAATTTTTTTCTCTCTGCCTACCTGTAAAGTAGCAAGCATAGCATTTCCCCAACTCCCAAGACTGCTGTGAGGATGGATAGGCTACAGGGCCCTCACACCCCAGCATCGTGGAGACACGTAGACACACAGGAGAGACACAAGTGCTGTGGGGCCAGATCTGCCAGAGTCCCCAGATAACATACTTGTAAAATCTTCCCGGTCCATTTAATTTTCTCTTCCTGGTCCATTTACTTTCCTGTAATTGTGTCATCCCTCCAGCTTTCCACTGTCAGTTTCTTTTTCCAAGGAACTCCCCATACTTGTTGAAGGGTTATGGATCTTCACTGAAGCTGCAGCACAGGAGTCCCTCTTGGACCAAATGTTCAAGGACAACCAGTTGCAGTATTTCACGGCAAGTTTGTTTCCTCCTCAGGGCAGGTGGTGGTGGGAGGTTCATTGCACAGCCTGGTGCCCACCCTGCAGAAATGTCTCTGCCTCTGGAGCTGCAGCGGCGTCAGCTGTACCCTCAAGCGCCATCTCCACATTGCCACCACTCACAGGCCAAACTCAAAGAGCCAAGCCAAGCTGCGGTTTTTAATCATCCAGAAAATAGTGGAGGGCTTGCTACCGAAACGTGAAGGGTTTAGATATTTAACAAACAAATGGGAGGTAAGGATCAGCCTACAAACACAAGCCTCTGAGGTCACTTGATTTAGAGCATGTATATGTCTGCATTCACTTAAAACACTGAAATTCCTGAGTGCAATGTTGCAATGTCTGTTTTCCAGAGACTGGGGGGGGGAAACCTAAATTGATTTTCACTGTACAGAAAATTTCTTTGCAAGAAATGTCTTTTTAATGCCTCCTCAGACCTGTTACTTGTCTTTTCTCCTTTCTGTTTCCCATCAAATTATAGGATATAGCACATCTAATAAATAAAAAGTATAATTCCAGGTTGTATGCACTATTGCTGAACAAATATGTTTTAACAATATGCTTGACATTTCTGTTTATTTCTCATAAATGAGCTTGATTTAGTCATGGCAGGAGTGCCCACAATAAGAGTCAATTTTATGAAAATTCTGGAGAATATTCCAGTTTAATAATTTTTTCTTTTTTTTCTTTTTTTTTTTTTTTTATGTCCCCACAGTCATTCACTGGTTTCTAAGACTGTCATTCACTGAAGGAATAGTAACACACCATTTGATTTAGGAGAGCAATCACAGTTCATGTTTTAAATCCTGAATATTCACAATAACCTGAGACAAATTATTACAGAATTATTCATCAAACTGCTTTGAATAACAAATAAATGCTGTGGAATTACAGTCTGAACGCAGAGGATTCACAAAGGTGCAAATATGATAAAATGAATTAAATATTTTTTTCAGTGCTAATTAGGGTTTAAACTGCTATACTCCTGGATCCTCTGAGCAGCAAGTTACTTTGTAACTTATCCCATTGATTTTAGAGGGATGATCTGTACTCGTATGATTTGCAATGCAAAGATTTTGCCATGGAAATGCCTGAGCAATAGAAAAGAAAAATAATTTGATAGCTTGACCCGGTGTCTTTGTTTCTGGCCATAGGCTAGAAGGACCTGAAGAGATGTACTTTTTCTCACTAGTCAGAAAGCAAATTCTTTGCTTGTGTCTCTGAGTCTGTTTATAAACTTACACCAAATGTTGAGTTGAAGTTTGTTCACTGAGTATTGTGTGCCTCTCTTGTCATTCGTCTCTACGCTTGGCCAGCCTTAGAGATCTCTGAAAGCCATGTCTGTAGGTCAGCTGGGATGCCCAATTTGAATCCGTGTGTATAAGGGACATGCTGCCTCTGATGACAGCAGGGTTGTGTCCCCTAGCTACAGTGTACTGCCTAGATTTGTACAGCCTGAACCGAGCAAGCAGGGACTGAGCAGAGGCTCCAGAAGACTAATTCCAGATACTGGCTGACTGTTATTTTCTCTCAGTTCCTAATCACTTTGGTTAATTTATTAATAAGTGTTTAATAAATTAAACACTTAAATCACTTTGGTTAAAAACTATTAAAACTATTTATTTGTATTTTGCTTAGTAAGGATTTATCTGCATCAAAACTGGAGCCAAAATTCAGTTGGTCACGTTTGTTTTGGTAGGAGTCCACATGGGGACACTGCTGCAATAAATGTGCCTGTTTTTGAGACAGATCGGGATTGAAGTGAAATAAAAGTATCCCTAGTTGCAAATTCAGTTTTTTTCACAGGCTTCTTCAAGAGGTACAGGTATAGCTTATAGTCAAATTAAATAACTTGTTCTCAGGTTCCATATAGACAAGGTCTGTATTGTTTTATAGCCTAAATATAAGATCTCATTTCTAAAAGTATTCCATGGGAAGTGCTTCCCAAGCCCTTTAGAGTACCAAACAACAGACTTACCTGCCTAAACATCTGCTGAATTGTCTACCAGTTCAATGATGGTTAGCAGAGACTTTCCTCCTGTGTAACAGAGCTATCCCTGGTGAAGCTTCTTTCTGTACCTGACAGCCACTTGCCAACAGGTCAGGAGTGGAAATGCCACTGAAACACAACTCTCTCCTCTGATTTAGGGGCCCAGAAATTTTTCAAACCACTGTGGTAAACCAAAATTGATTATGACAAAAGCTTTTCTCACCTCGTTTCTCCCAAAATACTTACATCATGGCCATGAAACAGCTTTTAGTCATACAAATATGATGGCACTTGGCCTTCCAGGTTATGTGGTTATTAGTCTTTTGTAAAATGTTTATGAACGTGGTGACTATGAATGGACCTAAACATAAGTGGAAGAGATCCACATACTCTTTACAAGGAAGTTTCATGCCTTTAAGAAAATCCAGATCACTTTGACTCTTATATAGATCCCTACAAATGTTTTGTATGACAATTTAAGCTTGTGAGCCCTAAAATTTTACCTCTAAAGGGATGGGACTAGATCATTTACAGACAAGCATTTACATACATTATCCAAGTTTTGTATACAGCACTATGAGCTCTGGTGGTCCATAAATATTTATGTGTTTGCATGTACATAAAGAGTACCTTTATTTTGGCTAGTAGATGTAAGTCAACCTTCTTGCCTCAAGGTATCAACTAATCCTTATATGATTTATGCTTTCTGCTCTACACTCAACATTTCCAAACTGTTCAGGTAAGTTGCATGGGTTGACAATATGGTGTCTCAAAGCTCTTTGAGAGGTGATGTCACACTTATAATTAGTCTGCAGCAAAATGAAAAAAAGTGGTCTTGCAGGTTCCTGCAACAAGCTCTGCCCATCCTTCTTAAATTTTCCTGTATGGCAAATACACATTGTCAAGAAAAAAAAAAAAAGAACTTTTCAAAAATTCAGAGGAACGAGGTTTGCATCCACCATTAATGTTCTCTGTTGCAGATGCAAAGATAATTAATGTAATCTAACACATCTTGAGGTAAACTAATGTGCACACAGATATAAACAACAATTCCCATCTTTTAAAGAGCGCAAATCTGGTGCTTATTAGAACAGTTCATAATCACTCCCATTTCAAGTTCTGCATGAGAATATGCTGTAATGAGGAATTTAAAATCTTCTAATTAGACATGATTTTATAAAACAGACAGATAATTAAAATGGTGAGGGTTACACAGAGAAGGATGAGAAAACACTGTAAAACAGACAGAAAGGAAGAAAAGGGGTATAAATAAAGAAAAAATAAACACAAAGCATCACTGATGTATCAAATTTATCCTACAATATTTGAGGTGTACTGCAGTTTTAGATAGTGCAAAAAGCTACTATCAAACATTTTTTATAAGGTTATGCTAGCATAGGTAGATTCATGCTGACAATTTTATTTGATTAAAGGATGCTTACTAAGCCTTGGGATTTATTTTCTTAAGTTGTAGGACTGCAGAACAGGAAATTGAAGTCTATAGACCATCACTGTTAAAACTGATCAAAACACATAGATAATAGTTCTTAGCTGTAGAGACATTACAGAGTATATTCAGTGAGAGATTGGAACAAATAAAAAATATTTTCTATATATTTTAAAGAAAGAGGGTAATCTTCTGCTAAAAGACAGGAAGAGGTAAGAAGTTGACTCTACAGTGAACGATCCTTCCTCTTCCACCACACAGTGTGGGTGCCAGGTGGGATGCTGAAGGCTTGTGTATTCCTCAGCAATACACAAAAAACACTCTGCAGAACTGTCTGAGGATGAAGGTGACAGAAGACAGCTAACACTTGTTAGCAGGATACATTGCACCCTAAGAGAAGAGTCATCCTATCTCCTTTTTAATGCATTTAGGAAGATGAGTTCATTTTGCCTTTGTAGTTTTAACAGAGACATTTTGCAAGGCTTGGGAATGAAACTTTAACTGGGAGACTCATTTTGTTTTGTGTTGTCAATGAACCAACTGATTTTCCCCGACGGTTTAAGCAATTTCCAGATTGTAGCAGGGGATGCCACACACTAGTTAGATACTGAGCAAGCGCCTATCCAAAGAGTCACTGCATTTCCAAATGCTCTATACCAGTGGGACAAATTCAAGGAAGTACATATGTTGCTTCTAGTTTCCACAATATTTTGGGTGTGACTGACTAGACTCATATGTTCCCGTATTTCACCAGCAGATATGTATTGGACTGGCAAACAATTCCACACTATCAATATGAAAGTGATGTGCGAAGCCAAGAACGCTATTACTTAAGATCTTGCCAACTACCCTTGATCAATAGAAGAAGGTCAGCTCACTCAAACTCATATATCTATTTCTGATCAACCAATTCTAGCTGCATAGCTGGGAAATTGTTTATCAGTTAGGAGCTAATCTGCATATATTAAAAGAGCAATGTTCCTCTTTACTGATAAATAAATATCCATCAATGTTGCAAGTGATAATGTTTATTTTGTGAGAAATTATTCAGTCTTGACTAAATCTATGAATGATAGCAAAGAGAAGGCAGATCAAAACTCATCTAAAAGTGAACTTGTTGAGTAAAAGGATCTTAGTACAATATTTTGATGCACTTGTTCAGCAAGAAGTGACCAGTATGTCATAGCAGATAAAAACTGCCTTTCTTCTTCCTCTTGCAAATAAAGCTAAAAAATTTACTTTCAAAGAGAAGTCTGAAAATTGACTAAAAAGAAAATAATAGCTAAACCAGATCCTTTCGAGAGAAACTAAAATGATATGGGTGAAAACCTCCTTTCCTTTTTCATACTGTGGCAGATAAAAAGTAGAGTCATTTGACATTACAATTTTTTTACTTTCAACAAGGATATGGGATTTTATGAAGCAAAATGAGTAGCAACATTATTCCCCATTTGCAAGCTAGTACTGACTTGCCATTGTCTTTTCTCTCTTCTCTTTTTGCCTGTACACTGAAATGATGTCTCTGGCTCCTAACGCCTTCATCTTAAGCTTCAACAGAAATAAAATTATATGGATCTTGTACTGATACCAGTTAAAGTGGAAGTGGTGGCAAAGGTCATAGCTTTCTACAGGTGCAATATCATCCAAGGGTTTATTTCACTTTCAGTGGTCAGATCTTGTGGATTGTCTACTTGTGTATGTTACTGCACCAGACTCCATCACATATGGCAGAAGGACCATCAGTTTCTGCTCCAGCATCACCATATCAGGGATGTTCTCTCAGGTCAGCTGTCTTCTTCATAGAAGGAAAATAAATTTTTCAAAGAAAAAAGATTGGTTTAAGTTAGTCAGCTCTGCTTCTCTGCTTGGCTCTGCAGATGCTGCAGCAGAGAAGATGGCCATGTTCACACCATTATTTTAAGCCTTTGTCCTGTTAGAGTTGATTTTGTGTCTTCAGACTTCATTGGAAGTCAATCACTCATGAATGCTAGTGAACAGTGAGACCTGCTCACTCCTCAGTATCAGAGGTAGGATTAGTTTGAACCAAAAAGATTCCAAACAGAATGCAAAGCATGACTTTTAGCAAATAATCAATGCCCACATTTTTCTGACAGCTTGGTAATGGAGGAGCTTTAGCTTTGAAGACATGGAGCTGGAAAGAGTATTCTATATACTTATGATATGTGTCTTTAATCAAAACTGAGATCAGGAAATTGTTCCTTTACATAACCTTCATCATGTTCAGATTTGTCAAAAGTTTTAGAATTTATGAACACTGAAATTTTCTGAGGCACTAAGGTAAGATCATACTTGCTCTGTCTCAGCAGGCTTTGATATGAAGTAACTTGAAGCGTGGGGAGTGGTCTAACAATGCCATACTTCTTTCTGTCATAACAGATGGATTCTCTTGTTTTATTTCTTCATTGAAAATCTTTCTGCCTCAAAGAGCAGAACAGACTTGCATATCATGTATACCTACTTCCTCTCCTTATTGCTGAGGTGTATCTACAATGACCTTTCTAGCGATCCAGGCCACTGCTGCAGTGGCTTGCTATTCCAACATGCCTTGGTCTAAAAGCAAGTGCCTGAGACCACCCTAAGAGCCATAGTTACCTGCTTTCCAATTTTAAAACCAAACATTAGCGTTTTTAATCCCCAAAACTGAGAGATGCCTCACTTGAACAGAGGCCACCCATCTTAACTTCTATGTACAGGGCTGTGTGCAGGGCTGATGAATGGCAAAATTGTCTCTACAGAGAGAGATGCAAAATATATCTATATCCAATTGCTCACAATTGATAATAGAAGCTACCTGTCGGCTGCAGATTTGTGACTGCTGGACCAAGGAAGGAAACTACATAAGATAGTAAATGGGAAGTAAAGAAGGTAATCAAAGATGTGTGATAAACTGCAGTTCTCATAATTTTGCGGTTTATCGCATTATGTGTGTTTATGTGGTAGGGAGAGTAGAAAAGTAAGTATCATCCTTCAGTAAAGCATTGTTTTACAATATTTGGGAATTTCAGTAAGGCCAATGAGACCTAAATGAACTCCATGATGCCAACAGCTCATTCATGGCTTGCACCATGTTAAACTTGGTAAACCAATGTTAAAGTATCATAAGCTTTTGATGTTTTTATTTTATTAAGCAAAAAGATGAGTGAATTCTTGTTTATTTTCATCCAAAATCCAAATATTCATAAATTAAGCTTTGCTCAAGGCATAAAATAATTTTTAAAGGATTTTTCTCCTTAACGAATACCTGATCTGTTCCTGTCAGAACACATTTTTAGACTGTCTCTTCCTGCATTTTCCCAGTAGATAGTTTAAATTGGAGTATGCTCTGAAAGATTTTCACACTGCAGGTGGGCTATCGGGAACTTTAGAAGGTAAGACCTGATTATTGAATAGCCATGGAGAATGTGTCAGCTCCACATGGAGAAGAAGAGGGAAATTAATAGCAAAAAATCTTCTGATAGAAATAATTCTTAACTAGAGAGACTGGCAAGGATTATCCAAGAAAGAAAAATGTTTAGTCTTGGATATTGAAAGTCAGAATTTCACACTGTAACCACAAAGGACTCCAGTTTTTAGCAGAACTGAGAAACTGGCTTTCACTGCAGCTGTAGTCCCTAGTTGTATAGGTGTGAAATGTTTACTTAGGCAGTGCAATTCTTCAGAAACAGCAATGCAAAAACATTCATACCTATGAGAAAACCCTATTTCCATATGTGCATGAATATATCTAAACCTCCTGGATTATATCCACTGAGTGATGTAGGAAGAAATATGTTCTGGACCAACCTCTTCCCCTGTGTCTCACTGGGGACTTTGCCCCCATGGGTGGAATCTGATGTTGTTCCTTGCTGCTTCTGCTCCCATCAGGAACTGCACTGAAACCCAGTGACAGGAGTAGATGAGCCTGTGTACTATTGCACCACGGTATGGCCCTTCTCCTTCCCCCATGCCATCTACCTTGGGGCCATGCCGACTTTCTCCAGCCCTACTTCAAAGATATTTTAACTGCAGGCAAAGACATTCTAAAAGGCAAAGACTAGTGCAAATTTCAGTAAGACCACTGTCGTACTCATCTGTTTGCTTGAGACCTTTGAGAGCAATGACAACCCAACTGGCCTTGGATTATCCATTCATAGCAACATTTCGCCTCATAATTGAGTTAAACAACTAGTTATTCCTATAGCCAGAAAGCATGAACAGGATGATAAGGGAAGACTGATTTATGATCACTTGGTATCTGAAAGGTGTAGCGTTCTATTTAACAAATAGTATTCCTCTAGATTGGAAAACATCATAAACACATTGGAAAACCTTCAGCCCAGAACCATAAACCACATGTATTTTTTTAACATTTTAATTTAGCTATCTGTTTTGGATTACATAAATAAAAAAAATGAATTCTGTATTTTCTTTCTAAAATAAATCAATTCTGCTACATTGGAATTACTGATTAGATTGAGCATTAGGGAATGTATAAAACTGCATCTTTAACAGACACGACAACATTTCTCAATGAGAATCAAGCAGTTTGCAGTGACCTTCATGTTGATCAGTGGGGGGTCAGTACTGGCATTAAATCATTTTGATTCACAGATGAGATCAACATATTCATATTTGTTTGCCAAATGTGTATTTTAATTTAAGCTTCCTCTGATTGATGCATGTAATTTATGCTGCTTAGAACTAAGGCGTCATATTTTTCTTTTTTCCTAACTAACCGAGGGAGACTTTCTTGGAAACAGATAAAGGAAAGAGTCCAGTAATTTGTAGCAATGTGACTACAGCCACACATGTTCTAGAATTAATGTACTTCATTAGGGTGAGGAGTATCAGCTGTATATATACATCAGGATTTTAATTAACTTGGTCCCCACAACAGGACACATGACTCAAACTGTTTTCCCTTTATTCCTTATTAGATAAAAAAAACCCGAACCAACATGATATAAAGTTGAAACAGAAAAAAACCCCCACGCACAATCCCATGCACATGCAACAATAAGAAACAAAATCTAGGAGATGAAGTCAAGGTCAAGAATATTTCTATAAATCAGAATTAATCACCAGGAGTAACTTGGCACTGACTGCTCACAGACCTGTGCTCTGACAGAGAGATTAGCTGTTCTACCTACCCTATGTAACCCAGTCTGACACAAGGGTAGTGACTCATTCATGGAATAGTTTAAATTATTTTCACATATTTTTGTGATCAACACAATTTCATTTGCAAGTTACTTGTAACTGGCTACAAAATTACACCTGCTGAAAAAGAAGAAAGATTTGGACTCAGAGATAAGGGTATATTTTGAGAAAAAATTACTAATTTATAGAAAAAAGTTTCCAAGGCCTGTGAACCTTACCCATCAGGCACTTTCTCCACATCTCCAAAATTTCCACAGATATTTCACCATGTAAAAGTCTTCCACTGAGAAAAGGAAGCCCTTTTTAAAGTGACATGGTCGAGAGTGGGGCAGTGCATTTCATGCAGTTTCAGGTACAACACACATCAGACCCCAGATGGTTTCATACGTTCAGGCAGTCACACATGGAGCTGGGTATTAGGTTAGGTAAAACTGGTACTGACTTGACATAACTCAATGTCTGCGAGTATGGAAACGGACTTACGTGAGTAGATCCACCACTGCACTGCGCTGTGACAGATGGGTTGTCCTTTAATCTGGCACTGAGCACACCATCAAGTGAAAAATGTATCTTAAGCTGTGAGTGACTGGTTCACATTTCCCCTGTCCTCTCTGCAACCAAACTGATGACCAGATTTGCTGCCATGTTGGCTGAGGTTTCTGTATTTCACTCGGCATGAATTATATATATGAAAAAAACCTGATGGGTGAACCTCCATTGAAAGCATTTCCATGAGTTTCAACACATAACTAAAGTCTGGATGCTTTTATGAACTGTAGTTGAACAAATAAGCAGGGACTTATGCATACATGGAACTTCAGTACACAGTTTTCAAGGTGGGTTAAACAGATGTAGCAAAACTATTCTTCTTCCAGAAATAAATGCATCTGACTGGAGACCTTATGCAGAACTGTCACTACTTTTCAAATCCACACTCCCTCGATTTTCTATTGCTTCTTTATACAGTTCATCCTTCAGCTACGTAAATAAGGTTATGAAATTTGGGGAAGCAAACTTTGTTATGAAATTTTTTGTACCTCTGCCTCCAGTTTCAGAGAAGTAGGACTTCCAGATGAAAGTAAAAATTAAGCAGAAGTTTGTAAGATCTTTGAGGTCTGAAGTTTGTCTATTCATGTGCATTGACTGCAATAGTGTTACTATTTGGTAAGGAATGAAAAAACATTGAGTTAAAGATAAACAGTTTCAGAAACTCTCCTCCATCAGATTTTATTTGTCTAAGCTAGGCCTTTGGGGGGGGGTGGGGGGGGTGGGGTGGGGGGGCGTGTCCTTTATTTGTGAACCATATAGCGTATGCCTGAAATTGCTTTTTTAAGGCAAGTATATGCATTACATTTCTCTCATTTTTAATTACATTTCTTAATTTAATCAAATGCTTAAATGGCTGAAGTGGAAAAGCTGAGAGTTTGAATGAAGATATATCACTTACAAGAAAACATTTCTGAATATTCAGTTTTCATTTTCTTCTGATTTGACAAAAACGCTGAAAATCACAAGAACGGGGGTGATTTTCTTTTGGAGCTGTAGGAATGTGCAGCTGAAGTAAAACTGGACTATACAAACTTCTTGTCACTCCATCTTCTACTGCTTTCTTAATCTGACCAGCATACAACAGCACATGAAGAAGCATTTCTGATGTGCACTGCTCTCTCCTCCTTTTCCCAGAGGGGGAAGCTATAGGATATTTTTTATTTTTAAAAGTAACAAGAATGGTGATATATAATATGTATTATACGTCCTACGCATGTTTGCGTGTGTGTGTATTCAAGGGAGAGAAAAACTCACATACAGTGCCATACAGACCTCCCCAGAGAACACTTATTGCTGGTTAGAGGAAGTAAAGTCAGTGAGAAGTGCCTTCCTCACTGAATGCAAGGAGCCGCATTTGATGCTCACTGGTCCCAGACCAGCTCTAGAGAAATTTCTTCCTTCCCTGCAAATATGATCTTTATCCTTTCTGTAGAAATTGTTGTTGTGCTAGAAGACTATTCATGCCAGCCACTATCATAGAATTTACCTAATTTATACAATTTGTGTAATATTGTTGGTCAGGAATCAAGGCAAAGTAAGCTGAACTGTTGCACCTTTTATGATTTGTACAAGAGCTCAGGTTTGAACACAAATGTCTGCACTGATGTCACTGTGATCCTGTCCTTTAACAAGGACTGCATTGCAATAGTGAGATACAGTTTATTTAATTAAAGAAATTCAGAAGACATGGACAAAGTCTGCACGCAGCTAAATCTTCTGGAGTTAGCTTTAGCATAATTTTTGCCTTCTGACAAATTCAGGCTGGAGTATGACTTCTGATTGCATGCTTCCTACCCCATCTATTTTAGACATCCAAGATGTAATTCAGAGCAACTAATATTCTAATTTCTTTACACAGTTAATGGAAGAGGTATACTGCTAGAACGAGGTGGATTTGATGCTATAGTTAGGATGGATTCCCATAGCTCTGAAACAGTGGAAAACAGATATGCTGCAGAGAAACGTGAAGGATCCTAACACGCTGACAAAATATCCTAGAGATCTTGGCACAGACTCTTAAACAGCATAATCATGGTAAAATAGCACTAGTCTTTGTTTGTTATTTTCCAGTAAGTCTTCTTTATTTTTTTCTAGTATCTTAAACTGTCCTATTAATCAGAGTAACAGAAAAGATGCCTTTTATCAGTCTGGAGCCACTGGAGCTAGCCGATACTTTAAATCTGCATTTCTGATAAAATAAATTTTATATTTAAAAGACAACAAATTACACAAAGTTGTGTTTCACTATATCACGGTGATTTAGAAAAGCACTTTGGATTATAAACTGATTTTTTTTTTTAAGAATTAGGCATTTTGCTATTATAGCACACATTTTCAGTTGGTAATAAACAACTAAAAGCTATTTATTGTGAGTTTAACACAAATAGGTTTGAGGCTTATCTGTCAACAGGACAATGTCTTCATTTTATTCTATGGGAATGATGTTATTAATTGTTTTGAGGGTAAGCAGAAATCTAACTGGGTGGTTATGTCTGTTATAAGATGTTACAGTAAACCTACTATACTTCTAGAGATGTTTGCCTGGAAGCAGATCTGGCAGTCAAAAGCCAGGTTGCACTCCCCCCTTTGTTTATGAAAAACACAGGCCCTCAAAAATTTGCCTATTATCAAAGCCATTTATCAGCTGATTATTTCCATACCACTATTTCTTACACCATTCCAGCCACCAATAATAGAGAAATATTGTCAAATATTAAAAAAAAAAAAAGCTCACTCTGTCTCTGCAGGTTGATTGGATGAGCTCTCTCTCATACATTGGAAAGCTGATTACTTTCCAACAACTTGATTTCACAAATGGAAAAACAGCATCTGTTTTCCTGCAGCTCCACATATGGCTCTCGCTGTTGCTGTGCGGAGCTGAAGCAGGTAGTTCCCACGAGCCTGGCTCTCCGGAGCCCTGCGGCCCCCCGGGACCGGCCAGTGTCGCTCGGCTGTGAGGGACACCGGCTCCCCAGGCAGTTGGAAGCCAGAACTTCATCAGCATCAACTTGTGGGAAAGATGCTCAATCGTGTATTTAGGGCTCCTGCACTTGTCTTTTTGGTGTGGCGATTTCAGTATATCTACTCCAAGGCATGATTGCTCAAGGACTTTAGAAAATGTCTAGCTGTCATCAACAGAGCGTGAGGGGGCCTCAAATAATTTGCAGGCAGAGTGGTGTGTGCATATGAAGAAAGGAAACAGAGCATCTATGCTAGAATTAAGATTAAATGCATTTATTTTTTCTCCATGGCACATGATTATTTCTGGCTCTATAATGTATGCTATCCAGCAGCTCTTGCTGGTCCATTCGGAGGAGTTTGAAGCTGAAGTCAGATAAAAATAGCCAGGCTTTTTTTTTGGTTCTTTTTTTTTTTTTTTTCTTTTCATATGTTTTGGTAAGCATGTGTGCTTGTGAAGGTCAAGGGACTGGCAGCGTCAGAAATTGAATTTCTGAATACATCCACAGTCCAGGTATATTTCAGACAGATGCTCTCATTCTCAGACTGCCCTGCCAATGACCTTAACCCCGATTTGGAAGGACAACTCAATCTACTATAAAGAGGAAAGGTGATTTAGTCTCCAGCCATGCTGACAGAGTCTTGGACCTCTTTGAATACAGTTTGTCATTTGTGCTGAAACATCAAATCATTTTGTAATGTGAACTATCTCTCACTAGTGATTAAACTGAGACTAATCACTAGCCTTTTCCTCTAAAATCTGGCTCTGAATAATCCCAGTGATAAAATACTCTGTATTTTCCCTCTCCATAACAAAATGTAACGCATAACTATCTATTTAACCATCTATCTATACCATTAGTTCAGACTTCCTGAAAGCCAGGCTTGGGAAAATAAAAGACTATTTTCTGTGGCCATTGCTGGAGACTGCATTACAGGAGGTTATAGCTTGACAAAAATCTGATTAGTTCACATCTATCATTCCCTTCTTCAAAGCATTCATCCACATCTTCAAACCTACCAACTGGACCCCAAAATCCTAAAAGCAGTTTGGATCAAATCTAACAATATTAAATAACTGTACAGACTCTGGTGAGGCAGCATCTCAGCTCATGGCATCAAAGGCACCATAATCCAGGAGAAACACTGATGTGGCTGCAGCAAGGTGTCTTTATAAGGGAATAACACAACCCTGAAGACTGCATGCAGTCTGCCTTTGGGGCAGGAGGAAGTAAAAAAAAAAGCACATGGTTGTAGTCACCACAGGAGACAGACAGCCAGCAGCACTTCAGAAATTACTTCAGAGAGACAGGGCCAGCAGGTGGGTCTGGAGAAGGTGAAGGTAATCAGGTAAGAGATGAAGAAAGAGTGATCACAAAGAGAAAGTGGAAAGAAAAAGGAAGACAGAAGAAAAAAGAGAGGAAAACAGATTAATTAAAGCTGGTGAGAGGATGGATAAGGGGGAGATATAGTTCCAAATGTGATATTTAGAAAAATCTGACATCTCCTCTGATCTCTTACATATCAGCTGAAGGAAAACAAAACTCAACATGGTTTTGTTTGATGAAGGGAAAAGAAACATCCCATTACAGCAGCCTGTGATAGCATACGGCATTATTCCACTCCTATGTCAGGAAAGAGCTGCTAGTGCTTAATCAGTCAGGGCAGACATCAGACTGTGAGGGAGAGAGAGAAAGAGAAATGCCATCTCAGCTGCTGGTTTGCAGGATGGTAAAACTCTTCATTTGCAATAAAGTAGGGAGCCGAGATAAACTAGGTCTTACCATGGCTCCATGGCAAAAAGCCAAGCAGACTGCTTTGCTTGGCCTCTCCTGGCTTTAGTCTTGCTCTAACTTAGTGAACTGTGTATTGTGAAGCAAATACTCTCTGCATGCTCTGCAGACCTGGAGAAGATGAAAAGTCCACTGATGCCCAAGCCCAGAGGGAGAGACAAGTTCGAGTTTTAGGGGGTTTCACCCTCTCACATCAAGAAGGTGGCAGAGTTTTCCTATCACTATGTAGATGTCTCGGTACCTCATTTGGAAAAATTCTGGGACCCACACTGAAACTAAAAGGTCAGGAGGGAAGCAGAGTCCCGGCATGCTCTGTGCCTGTCATGGACAAGCATCATGACAAGCAAGCCTCAAGTGTCTGCTTTGCATGGCTGCTGAGTATCTTATGTACTGAAAGACTGATACATGGAAAATTATGTTGGAGTCATTTAGTAGTTATCTTCAGCACTTAGAGAGTAAATGTGCTGTAAGGTAAGTACAGAAATCCAATGCTTTCCAGCAAATTTGCAGACTAGCACAAACTGCCATTGTACAGCTGTCCTCTAAGAGTCAAAGTTTCTGTTTGTTTGATAACCT
Source organism: Strix aluco (assembly GCF_031877795.1). Classification (NCBI taxonomy): domain Eukaryota; kingdom Metazoa; phylum Chordata; class Aves; order Strigiformes; family Strigidae; genus Strix; species Strix aluco. Next base: position 38,838,145 of record NC_133931.1, read on the forward strand.
CAGTTGTGAACTTATTGGTAAAGATATGTTTTTATTTGTCTTGTGGTAGAGGTGGCACATTCTTTGTGTCAGGCTAGTTTATCCAGAGATAAAGCTCTTCAAAAAGAAAATACCCAAGTCCTGTCAAATATAACAACTGCTAATAGGAAAAACACTGAAATATAAATGATGTAAAAACAAGCATTGTGACATATTAAAAAATCTGATCCCCCTTTTAACACCAAAGTCTGTGTTTTTATGTTGAATCAGGCTTCCACGTAGTGCTTCATTTCACTCAATGAAATGCCATGGATGTATTCGAAATGAAGAACAAAATTCCTCCCTCACAGAGCAGTAAATTTTCCAAGTGTTTGCAGTTTGTTCTTTTCAGATGGCTGAAAAAAGGAGGGAATCCACCTCGGAAATTATTAGAATACTGTCATAGTATCATTCATCTTGGCAAAAGTTGACTGAGCAGATGATGAAGATCCACTTAACTTGGACTCAATCAAAGGTTTTGCTATTTTCATTTCACAGGCCAGATGTAGCTCATCACCAGTTGGAGCTGATTTCAGAAGAGGTGTTAGAGTTTCCTGGTCCAAGAGAGGATCTGATCCAGGCATCAAAGGGAGCCATGAGAGAAGTGTGTGCTCTCCCCCAGCTCGCAATTGTCTGCGGCTCCGGTTGCTCACTTCTGACAACCCTGTGCCACCATCCCAGAGCGAGGACTCCTGTGCTTCCCTCCTCAACCCTTCCCTCTCCATCCCAGTCTACCGTCCTGCCGGCAGCTGGCTAAACAGCACGGACTTTGTGCCTGCACAAAAGTGAGGCAGGATTGCTAATAAACACAATCCTATGCACTGGGAAAATTAGGAGCCAGCTTCCTGCTGTGTGTTCGTTTGACTCATCCACACCCATACACTGAGCAAGGAGGGAGCTATCTTCTCGCCACTTCTCCTTTGTGGCTCTTAAACTTTTTCACTGTTTTGTGGGGAACACACTCCAATTTATCTGTGCAGCATCTGTTGCCTGGTCTTTCTGACCCATGCAAGAAGCTTTGTTAGTTTAAAATGACTGGAATGGTTTACTGGTGATGCCCACAGCACTCAAGATGCAAAAGGTTCAGCAATACCCCAGCAGGATGCAAAGTGTGTGAAAATTCTTCTTACTCTGTCTTATGTCCTTAAAAAAAAAGACTGTGCCTGAAACATTATTGATGCCTATTTTCCCCTATTTCTACTGCTGATTCTAATCAAAGTTCAGTACATCTCTTGGAAATGAAAGGCCTTGTAAGCAGTGATAAATAAATAGTGTCAATTATTGCAGTATTCACGCAGTACAGCTTTGGTTTGTTAGGCTACGATTCAGCCTCATACAGAGGGTCTGCCTGAGACCCACGCACCACATTGTGAACTTCAGAACCTAACCGGAATTTCTCTGGGTGTTACATTTTTTCCTGACACTTCACACAGGGTGACTATTCTCTCCCTTGTAGGTTTTCTTTGAGTGGGTCATGGGATTCCCAACACATCTATAAAACTTTGTCAGCATTCGCAACTTAAAGTTTTCTATCTGATAATGCTTCTTCTATTTCCAGTCTCTGATTGGATAATCTTAAAGTGACTAACCAGCACAGCAGGAAAACTTCATAAGGCAGTTTGATGCCAGTACCAGCAATATATGCCCAGAGCCTGGAGAGGGATCATGGGTTAGCAGGAGAGCACCTGAAGAGCAGCACAAAGGAGTTCCAGGGAGTAAGTCAGCTTCATCGGGGGCCCAACTTAAATGCCTCTATGCAAACACACGTAGCATGGGGAATAAAGAAGAAGAGCTAGAGATGTGCACACGTCTGCAGGGCTACGATCTTACTGGCGTCGTGGAGACCTGGTGGGATGGCTCCTATGACTGGAGTGTCAGAATGGAAGGATACAGGCTCTTTAGGAAGGACAGGGAGGGGAGACGAGGAGCAGGGGGTCGCCCTCTATGTCAATGACCAGCTGGAGTGCATGGAGCTCTGCCTGGGGATGGATGAGGAGCCGACCGAGAGTTTATGGGTCAGGATTAAAGTGAGGGCAGGGACAGGAGACATTATAGTAGGGGTCTGCTACAGGCCACCCGACCAGGAAGACTGAGTGGATGAGGCTCTCTATAGGCAGGTAGGAGCAGCCTCATGTTCACAAGCCCTGATCCTCATGGGGGACTTCAACCACCCCCGTTATCTGTCAGAGGGACAACACAGCAGGGCACAAGCAATCTGGGAGGTTCCTGGAATACATTGATGATAACTTTCTTCTGCAAGTGATAGAGGAGCCAATGAGGAGCAGTGCTTATGCTGGACTTTGTTCTTACCAACTGGGAGGGGCTAGTGGGGAGTCTGAAGCTCAAGGGCAGCCTTAGCTGCGGTGACCATGAAATGGTGGAGTTCAAGTTCCTGAGGGCAATGAGGACAGTGCACAGCAAGCTCACTACCCTGGAGTTCAGGAGAACAGACTTTGGCCTCTTCACGGATCTGCTTGGCAGAGTAGCCTGGAATAAAGCCTTGGAGGCAAGAGGGGCCCAAGAAAGCTGGTTAATGGTCAAGGGTCACCTCCTCCAAGCTCAGGAGTGATGTATCCCGATAAAGAAGAAGTCAGGCAGAAATGCCAGGAGGCCTGCATGGATGAACAAGGAGCTTCTGGACAAGCTCAAACACACAAAGGAAGCCTACAGAGGGTGGAAGCAAGGACAGGTAGCCTGGGAGGAATACAGAGAAATTTTCCAAGCAGATAGGAATCAGGTTAGGAAAGCTAAAGCCCTGATAGAATGAAATCTAGCCAGGGACATCAAGGGCAACAAGAAAAGCTTCTATAGGTACGCTGGTTTTAAAAGGACACTAGGAAAAATGTGGGCCCTCTCCAGAAGGAAATGGGAGACCTGGTTACCTAGGATATGGAGAAGACCGAGCTACTCAATGATGTTTTTGCCTCAGTCTTCACCGGCAAGTGCTCCAGCCACACCTCCCAAGACACGGAAGGCAAAGACAGGTACTGGGAGAATGAACTGCCCACTGTAGGAGAAGATCAGGTTTGAGATGATCTAAGGAACCTGAAGGTGCACAAGTCTATGGGATCTGATGAGATGCATCCATGGGTCCTGAGGGAATTAGCAGATGAAGTTGCTAAGCCACTAGCCATCATATCTGAGAAGTGGTGGCAGTCCAGTGAAGATCCTGCCGACAGAAAAAGGGAAATGTAATCCTCATTTTAAAAAGGGGAAAAAGTAAGGCCTGGAGAACTACAGGCCATTCCGTCTCACCTCTGTGCCTGGTAAGATCATGGAGCAGATCCTGTTGAAAGCTATACTAGAGCACATGGAAAATAAGGAGGTGATTGGTGACAGCCAACATGGCTTCATTAAGGGCAAATCATGCCTGACAAATTTGGTGGCCTTATACAACAGGGTTACAGCTTTGGTGGATAAGGGAAGAGCAACTGACATCATCTACCTGGACTTGTGCAAAGCTTTTGACACTGTCCCGCATGACATCCTTGTCTCTAAATTGGAGAGACAGATTTGATGGATGGACCACTCGGTGGATAGGGAACTGGCTGGATGGTCGCACTCAAAGAGTTGTGGTCAACACTTGATGTCCAAGTGGAGAGCAGTGATGGGTGGTGTTCCTCAGGGGTTGGTACTAGGACCAGTGCTTTTAACATCTTTGTTGGCTTCATGGACCATGGGATCCTCAGCAAGTTTGCCAATGGCACCAAGCTGTGTGGTGCAGTCAACACACTGGAGGGAAGGGATGTGCCATCCAGAGGGACCTTGACAGGCTTGAGAGGTGGGTCTGTGTGAACCTCATGAAGTTCAACAAGGCCAAGTGCAAAGTCCTGCACATGGGCCAGAGCAATCTCAAACACAAATACAGGCTGGGCAGAGAATGGATTCAGAGCAGCCCTGAGGAGAAGGACTTGGAGGTGTTGGTTGTCAAGAAGCTCAATGTGACCTGGCAACGTGCATTTGCAGCCCAGAAAGCCAACTGTATCCTGGGCTGCATCAAGAAAAGTGTGACCAACAGGTTGAGGGAGGTGATTCTTCCCCTCTAGTCTGCTCTCATGAGACCTTACCTGGAGTATTATGTTCAGGCCTGGGCCCCCCCACATAAGAAGGACATGGGCCAGTTGGAGTGGGTCCAGAGGAGGGCCACGAAGATGATAAGGCTGGAGAAGCACTCCTATGAAGACAGCCTGAGACAGTTGGGGTTGTTCAGCCTGGAGAAAAGAAGGTTCTGGCAAGACCTTATAGCATCCTTCTAGTACCTAAAGGGAACCTACAGGAAAGCTAAAGAGGGACTTTTTACAAGGGGATGTGGTGATAGGACAAGGGGTAACAGTTTTAAATGGAAATAGGATAGATTTTGATTAGATATAAGGAAGAAATTCTTCACTATGAGGGTGGTGAGGCACTGGAACAGGTTGCCCAGAGAAGCTGTGGATGTCCCCTTTCCTGGAAGTGTTCAAGGCCAGGTTGGATGGGGCTTTGAGCAACCTGGTCTAGTGGAGTTGCTCCCATGGCAGGGGAGTTGGAACTAGATGATCTTTAAAGTCCCTTCCAGCCCAAAACATTCTATGATCCTATGATTCTATGATGTTGCAAACAAACTACTGAAATAGTTTTTTTGGGGTTTTCCAGCACAGATCTATGCTGGGGTCAAAAACTGTCATCCAGTTACAGACTTTACAAGGTCAAATCTCTGCCTTGTCATGAAAACAGACTGCATGTTTGTTGCTTGCAATGTTCTGTTCCAACAAAGACTATTCCAATCCACCTTCTCCAAGTGTGTGAAAGGATGAACCAATTGAAATTCCCACTGTAAAAACATGTTATAAGATATTAGAATAGTAAATATATTTATCAATGTTAGAAAAGATGGGTTGTCAGTTTTGTGCTTCTCCTTCCACATTTCTTCATTTTATTCCCTACCATCATGCCAATGACAGCAACCAATAAAACATTTTAAAAACAAAAAAACCCACCATTGCCCCAGAAATCACCATTTGGAACATTTTCATAAATGTTCTTTTCAAGACATGCCCTACTCAATGAAATAGATGCCTGAAATCATGCATATTTCAACGTATTTCCTTTTCACATTCCTTCTGGACATGTATTTATATGCCAACTCGTCTTCATAAATTTCATACTGGCCTTATAATAGCACAAATTAATGATGCCACTAGAAAAGAACTCAGCTGCTTTCAAAGGAGCAATAATCATGTCAGAGGTGCAGTTGGCATGAAGATGATTGAGTTGCACCTCTTCTCTGAGATATTTTCAGGGATGAATCATCCCTTACATAACATATAGCAATGGACAAATTTTCCATGTTACTCTGCTACCTCATGCCATCACATTTAATTGTGTAACAGTCAATCACTATCGCATAAATTTGCTTCCTCAATGATTTGTTGTAAGACCATGGTAGATGTGTTTTCGGTAAGCTGATCTGAGATTTCAGGAGACACGTGTCTGACACTACGCTGAATTGCAGGAACCTCAGAATAGCGATACACCTTTCTGGAAACAAACTCTCCTTCTGACTTCTTGATGTGAGCTAATTGGAACTCCTCTCTCGAACATTAACTCCTCCATTGTGAACAATTAAAGGGGAAAATTACAGACAATAAAAAGTCACTTTACTGTAAATAAAAGGACCTTATTACACACTTTGCCTAGCAGACTTTTTCATATCCTCATATATCAAAGATTTACTTTGCTGCTTTTGACACTTTTCAGGTTATGCCTTGCAACTCTCCTTAAGAGAAGTTTAGATTAATTATTCATCTGATATTGCAAGCTAAATACACTCACCAAAAGCCCCATGCTTTTCCTATATCACAGTACAGATAAAGCTTTGCTGATGTGATACAGACTACTCGACTTTCAGACTTTCAAGCCAGTCTTCTAGAACATTCTTTGGATTACTAAACATTTTAATAAATCAGAGTTCATTTTAACAAAATTAATATCTTGAAGTTTTTCATTGTGGACTCTGTTGAAGAATGAAATTACACAGAAGTGATTTAAAAACAATAGTTTTATATTAAATAGTTATTATTCATGTGGGTTCCAAACTTGGAAAGGCCTGGAATGTTAGCCTTCCTCAGAAAAATGTTTTCAGTAGAAAACTGTAGATCTGGCTCAATGCATCAGGCTACTGTTTCACAGTGCTTCACAGAATATGGAATATCTATAACCCACCCACTCTTCAGGGCTGATAATGTTTCACATCAGCTTAGTCCATGACACCCCAGAATACCAAGGAGTGGTGAAGTGGGTTTATATCTACATTGACTTTAACCTGACCAAGAGTGATTCATTCCATTTAACTTTAGACATGTAATTGAAGTGACTAAGTTAGCAATGCAGGTATCCTACAATTTAGGCTGATTAGGTTTTTCATTGGTGTATTAAGATTCACAGCGCTGAGCTGCCTCTCTCTCTCCTTCCACTGAGCCTAGCTTACCTCAGTGAGGTGCCAAAAGCTACATGAGATAAAGTAAATGAAAATTGAATGACATTCTGAAAAAACATAAGACCTGCAACTATTAAAGGAGAATCTCTGTTAACAATAGAAATATCAGATCTTAGCTCCTCTGTTGAGGAGGATGACTGATTAGGCTTTTAGTAACATTGATATTTCAAAATCTTCAACAGATACCAGGTTCTTTCTACCAGAGGAGAGGGGTGCACACACACATTACCTAACATATTCCATCCCATTGACACCTCCATGAAAGACCACAGATGTCATCAAGTCCTGGTAGACATTTATTCTGTGACAGTGATTTTTAGAAAAATCTTTACTGAATGGGTTCTGCACAGAGTTGTAATATTCCATTGTCCAATTTGAGTCAATTGCTTTGGCTGTGCTCCCTCCCAGCTTCTTGTGTACCTGTGCATGGACACAGGAAGTTGAAAAGTCCTCGATTTCTTAGCAACAACTGAAAACATCAGTGTATCATTAACATTCTTATACAAAATCCCGTACTGAATACAAACCACAGCACTATTCTAGCTACTAAGAAGAAAAACTTAGCTCTATCCCAGCCAAAACCAGGACAGTATCCACGCCTTATTCCATACCACTTACATTGTGCTCAGATGCCATGTTTTCCAATACATTCTAATTAATCACCATCACTTTTCCTGGTTTTTATATATATGCACAGATATCATTTTCTTAGTCTATGAGCAATCCCTTCAAAATGTGTAGTGAGTTCATTTAGTCCATAATTTTGGGTTCCATCTGTCATGACAGTCTTTCAAGGCAGAGGGATGAGGTGGAATTCACTCAGTTGGTGGAGTGGGTGTTACTGGATGCAGCCGGAGGATGGCATGTAGTCTCTGTTGTATGCTATGTTTGGAGCTCATAGCTGGTGTATCGGGCATTATCCATGCTCATGGTCTGTGGGTTGATGTTTCAAACTGTGTGATACATTTCCCTTCTCTCCAGTTATACTTTGTGTGCACTCAACATGCAGTTTAGCTGCACCCTGTGTGATTTAAGCCTCCATGCAGAAAGTCATGTTGTTCTTAACTGGAACTGTATGAAAGGCTACCATATATTGAACTTTTCCCTCAATACAATCCCTTTTCCTGCCAGAAATTTTGTCCAGATAGAGTTTAAGGATCTTGAAATTCTGCCTAGAAATTCCAGATGTTTGGCAGCCTGGCTGGAGTAACAGCTCTGCCTGGGACACACTGGACATTCAGAAACCCTGACTGTGTCTGCTGTGGACGTGCAGATCAATCCTGAAAGACATTTAGGATATGGCTGAGGTTCTGGGAACACATCCATCGACGGTACAGCTCACGCTCAGGAGACAAACTGAGTCCCACTGGGGCTTTCTCTTGTACTTCACACTTAAAGTAGCCTGTGCAATAAACCTTGTCTTACCAGCCTTTCCTGTGTCTTGGTTGTTTCAGCATTGTCAAGGGGATGTAGTTTGATACCCGTCAGTTTGGGGAACACAGGTTACCCATTGCACAGAATGTGTTCAAGGCTGTTGGCTTGTCTGTTTGGCCATTCTGCCATGCCTTGTTGGGTCGGCATGTTCAAATTGCTTTGAACACAGCCACTGAACCCAACCCTACAAGGGCTTCTGCTTCACTCTGACCAACTGAGCTTCAGAGGGCACCAGCTAGTGAAGCAGTTCTGGGCACCCACAGAAGCAGAAAATGTATAAAATGAGGGTATTTCAGAACAAAGAGGGAGGTGTCTAGCCAACACAGTCCTCTCCAGTATAGAACTTTTGCACAGCAGGCTTTAATATCAGCTTTAAATCTGCACATCTCAGGCCTATTTAGACCTAGACCTACCAGAAAGGACTTCCAGAGTCTGACAGAGGCAAAAGAAAAGTCTCCTAGGAAAAACACTTAGGGAGAAAAGGTATTTTGTGTTCTTATTTTCTGCAGGATTCCTTCTGGGTAAATGAATTGTAGCTTTGAGTGAAGGGCCTGAAGAAGGCTTTGGCACCACTTTATGCCTACTGTCTGAATTCACCCCTTATTTGATACTGTGGCAGACCCATGAAAGTCAAAGTATTTGCTCATGTGTGAGCCAGACTGAAATCCAGGATGTGGATGTACAATTTTCAACTGATTCAGTCTGTAAGATTTTGGACTTGTACAGAACATTTATTCCATCTTCATAAAGATCCAAACATACACCTTTACCTGCCTTTTCCAGTGCCACTTTGCAGAGCAGAACATCAGGCTTAATCTTACATTTTTACAAAAGATCTTAGCAAACCTAAGTTGTTTAGTGTAGATGGGACCATATGTCAAATCTTTTATGTAACTCTGGATAAGCAGAGAGAATTGAGGTGAAAGCTGGTTACAAAAGACATCTGACAATAACTCATGTTCTGGGAAGTTACATAAAACAAAAGACAAACCAGTAAAGAGTTTCTTCACTTTTAAGATGTTTCTAAAGTAATAGACAATTGCCTTGACTGACCAGAGACAAATTTCTTTGGTAGCTTGCCCACAAAAACAGTCCAAGAACAACTGGTGAAAGTAACTGGACAATATTTTTCTAAAAACTATTAACAGAGCGAACAATCATGCTTCTATAAATGACCAACATGACTTTATATTCCCTATTTAAATAATTTGGTATTCATTTCCCTACTTTTCCTTCTTTCTGAGTGTCCTTCCATGGAAATTCTCTCCCTGCTGACGGGAAGCTCATGTATTTCAGTACCTCTGTGAAAAAAAAAAATCTCTTTTTTTATAATAAATTAGAACAGGATTCTGCATTTTCACTATAGTGGTTTTGGCTCTGTCATGATGTAGTGAAATTCTGTAACTTTCTATTTTTATGTCTTAGTGGATGTTACTGTATGCAGAAAATGTCCTAACTTCTAAATATTATGGATCTGAGTGCATTTGTTGACAATGTAATCAATCTTTCATCCAGGTTTGTTTTGTTTTTTTTTTTTTTAGCAAGAAAAGGCACCTTTTTAAAAGAAAAGGAAAAAAAAAAAAAAAGAAACCTTATTTGAGATCTGGATTCACACACAATTTTCTTTGGGGTAAGGATGTGGAAAGACATAGAGCCTGAGTGACAGCTACATTATCAGTTGTGTGAAATGGGCTACTCTTGCTAGACTCTCCCAACCAAACTGTTAACCTCCCATAGCACAGAAATTGAACATTTTTGTGTAAACAAAGTGTGGCTTATTTGTTTCATGTATCCTCTCTTCTTGGACATGCTATTGCTTTGCTTTTTTTATTTCCTTTTGTTCTTTATAGTCTGTCAGTTTAACAAATATATTTAAAGAAATTTGTAATAGCCTCTTTGCATACATTTATCAAAACTTTGGGTGTTAAATGTGATAAAACTTTGGGTGTTCATTAAAAAGAAAAACCTTAATGCTCTTTGGCATTCCAGCCTCTTCATGTGGCCTGTGAGACATCAAGTATTTCTATCCCCAGTTTGTGGAAGTCTGTAGAAACTTGGAAGTTGGCACTCAGGATCTGATATGAGGTGCCTGGTGTTTATAGTTTTAACCAAGTTTTAAACATCCCAAACTGATTTTAAGATCTTAAACCAGAAAGGATTACTTTGGTGACCTATCAGATACACTTACCTAAGCAAAAGCATATACAAAATTGTTATTCAAGAATTGGAAAAATTGCTTCTTTTTCTCTTTCCAAAGAAAATTTACATTAAATCTCTAAAGTGAATCTTATTCAAAAGAGCTGATTTTATTTCCTTGGAGAAATAAGATTTCCTATGAATATTCATCACATAGTAGATATTTTCCCTTCTGCGGTGGGTTGACCTTGGCTCAATGCCAGGTGCCCACCAAAGCTGATCTGTCACTCCCCCTCCTCAGCTGGACAGGGTGGGGAGAAAATAAGATGGAAGGCTCACAGGTCAAGATAAGGACAGGGAGACATCACTCATCAATGACCATCATGGGCAAAACAGACTCCTCTTGGGGAAAATTAATTTATTACCAATCAAATCAGAGTAGGATAATGAGAAAAATAAAAACTATATCTTAAAACATCTTGCCCTCACCCCTCCCTTCTTCCCAGGCTTAAATTCACTCCCAATTTCTCTGCCTCCTCCGCACCAGTGGCACAGGGGGGTGGAGAATGGCAGTTGTGGTCAGTTCATCACACGTTGTCTCTGCTGCTCCTTACTCCTCAAGAGGAGGACTCCTCACACTCTTCTCCTGCTCCAGCATGGGGTCCCTCCCATGGGAGACAGTCCTCCATGAACTTCTCCATCATGAGTCCTTCCCACAGTCTGCAGTCCTTCATGAATTGCTCCAGCATGGGTCCTTTCCATGGGGTGCAGTCCTTCAGGAACAGACTGCTCCAGCGTGGGTCCCCCACAGGATCACAAACGCTGCCAGCAAACCTGCTCCAGCGTGGGCTCCTCTCTCCACGGGGCCGTAGGTCCTGCCAGGAGCCTACTCCAGCATGGGCTTCCCATGGGGTCACAGCCTCCTTTGGGCACCCACCTGCTCTGGCACGGGGTCCTCCCTGGGCTGCAGGTGGAGATCTGCTCCACTGTTAACCTCCTTGGGCTGCAGGGCACAGCCTGCCTCACCATGGGCTGCACCACGGGCTGCAGGGGAATCTCTGCTCCAGTGCCTGGAGCACCTCCTTCTTCACTGACCTTGGTGTCTGCAGACAGTTTCTCTCACATATTCTCACTCCTCTCTCCAGCTGCAGTTGTGCAGGGTTTTTTCCCCCTTCTTAAATATGGTATTCCAAAGGCACTACCACTGTCTCTGATGAGTTCGGCCTTGGCCAGCATTGGGTCCATCTTAGATCTGGCTGGTATTGGCTTTATTGGACACAGGGGAAGCTTGTAGTAGCTTCTCACAGAAGCCACCCCTGTAGCACTCCCATTACCAAAACCTTGCCACACAAGCCAAATACATCCTCAATATTCCAAACTAAAATTACTGTTGTTAAAGGCTTACTGAAGTCAAAAGGCATCCAGTTATTTGGGTTTTTTAATTGAAGGCTAGAACTCAGCTAGTATGGCATGGAGATTTTTGAATTAAGTTTTTGTCAGAGATTTGACTCTGACAGCTAGGGGCTGTGTAGTTAACTGCTTTTAATCATATCATTCTCACAACTTGTGTCAGCATTGCCTAGAGCTACAGAAAGCTGCTCGGTATTGTAGAGATTGAGATTCAAGTAAACAAAAATCAGTGTAAAATGTGAACAAAACTACATCCATATGGATTTAGACAAAAGGAGATGGGCAAGGGTAAACTCTCACTTACCCTCTACCCCCTAATCTGCAAATAAGAGGGGGAAATGGATGTAACACAGGCACTGCTAATAGGCAGAAGTGCGTATGATTTACAGAAGCAAAGGTGAATGGAGGTGGGGGGGACGTGGTAGCCAGGAAGGCGAGGAAGCCAGAGCCCAGCTGCTGTGTAACCATGGGCAACTACACGGACTCACAGGGAATTTCAAAGGTGCCAGCACAACTGTCTTTGGGGTCTGCCAAAGAGCCAGATGCTGGTGCAGAGTGAATATTTTAGACCATTTGCCATACTGTTTTTAGAATTCTACCTGATCATCTTCCCATCTCCTTTGGAAAACCCAGTGGTGTGTTAATTACCAACTTCATAAAAGCAAAAAAAAATAGTCCATGGTAAGCTTAGTAATTTACAGAACTTTTGCTGAAATTCAAGACAAAAACTGTACATTGTTACAATCAGTATGTTAAAATTCATGGGCAATGTATAACATTCATGGCTTCTTTGATTAAAAATGAAATTCCTTCTTTCTGTAACACCCAGGGATTTTCATTAAGCAATATGAAGATCTTAACTGCACCTACTAAAAGCAGCAGCTGGCATTTCTATTGGTAGAGCTATACGGCCTGTGACACTTTCTTTCCCTACGTCTCACTTTTAGTGAGGCAACACATATCTACTCCATCTTCCCTTCTCCACTGGAGAAATATGAGAGTCCTGTAATAATTCGTGGTTAAGTCATTCTGATGAGAAGGGTAAACTGAAGGTATAGATTTGCAATCTGTAGATGCTTGTCTGTTGATTAGATATAACTGTGTTTTTATTTCCATCTCTTCCAGATTAGAGGATATAAAAGCAGTCACCTGTCAACCCAATCCAGCAATGAAATTCAGCAGCCTATTGTCCCAATCACTGCTTTCAATCACTCTAAACGGTCTCCAGAGACAATCATTATTATAGGACATGTTCCTAAGAGTAGATAAATGGAGCTCAACCTGCCAGCCTGCATAGGGAAAGATGGACAGTCTTGGCCAAAAATATGAAAGGGCCTGGAGCTTTATTGACATTTACATCAAAAATAGTTAGCAATGAAAGCAGCTGTTGTGGAGAGCTTTCACCACAACGTGTTTGGAATATGCTGTGAATTGAAATACAGACCTCCTGACAAGCAATTTACCTTCTGTCATTCTCCATGTGCTTGCAGCATTACTGGGTACTTGCTGTGATAGCCCACTTAAAGCTGCACATGTGTACAGTTTGGATGAAAGATTAACTGCAATTTGAGGCAGGAAGTAACGAATTGTGGAGTGTCATTCATAATGGCCGACATTGTCATCTGCAGGATGACACCACAGCAAGAAGGTGCCTCTGTTGTGACGAGCTTATAGATTCAGATGTCATTCATCCTAATGAAGATCTGCCTACAGTGCTAATAAGCAGAGTGTGAGACAGCTCAGGATTATAAGCATTAATCTGCCTTGTTTGTTGACATTAACATGATGACTAAAATGCCATTATGCAAGAAATTCTTTCGAAAGCTATTAAAAAGGGGCAATCTTAATATGACTATTACAGCCCAGAACAAAAGATGTGCCAGGAGTTAATTTCCATGTTTACTCTTGTCATTTTCTACACTGTATTGATTTTTTTCTCTTCTGAATAACTTATGCTGCACAAAAGTTTTGCTGTTTCATGAATATAGGACCACTTATTGTAGCTGAAATACAACCCACATGCTGGTTTCCCCTAACACAAAAGGTAAATCCATTAACCCCCAGTGCTGACAGCAGGTAATGTTAAATAGAAATAACAATACAATAAATAATTAGCTGATATTTTGTGAAAATAACAAACCCAAATCATGCCAAGCACACTTAAAAGGAAGACTTATGATAATATTTAATTTAAATAATTGACCTAATATATAAGTAGATTGGATTTTCTTTTCAGCCACACAAACAAGCAGTTTTCAAGCTGATGTGGTGCTCTTGACTATGGGGGTCAATGGAGAACTGCCAAGGCTGATTTTTCCAAAGACATCAAGACTCTTACAAGTCATTATCAACTGGAATTGAAATAAATCTGTGTGTAAATCTCTGTTTAAAGAGGGCTAGAAGAAGGATATTAAGGATTTTGATCTTTATCCCTGCAGAAGTGGATGACATATATAAAAATGGATTTGTGTGCCTGTCTTTGCAACTAAGCTTAAATATCATTTGCTATCTGAAAACTGTGTTCACTGGCAAGACTCAGACAGCAATCTAGTATACTTAGATATGCGATAAAATATTTTCTTTCTAGATGCACCTAAGAGACTTGGGGGACAGATTTTAAAGGACAGTGATGATGATGGGGGATCTCTTTGCACTTGCAGATGCCTTAACATCTTTTTTTTTTTTAATGCCTGGTTCTTAAAACCAACTTGAAAATTCTTAATTCTTAATTTATTTAAGACACATTTCACCAGAACATAGATATTTTTGCTGTCTGGATGTGGATCAAATTACACTCAGCAGTAAGAGATTTGGGTTTCAGCTAGGTTAGTAAAAGATCTTCTAAAAAGGTTAATCAAATCTAGTGGCAGCTGTTATCTTTGTAATGTGTCAGTGGAGAACAAGATAAAAGATTTATCTTGACATATGTTTGCTTATGTATCAATGGATGCAGGTGAAGCAATTTAAAAACAAGGAGGACCTGGGAGACATGCTGAGGGACAAGAAGAATATGCACTGTGTCTTCTTAGTATTTTATATCTCTCCAAAATGGACAAAACTAAATAGTCATATCTACCAGAGTCCAGCAAGAAAGGAGTGGGAAGCAAACCCATGCTATGTGTGGGACCACTGTAGGCTGCTTCTAATGAGAGCTGGGACGTGGGAGCCTTATTGTAATTCTGTGAGTTAGTGACTGAAAACTACATGCTACAGCAAAACTAGGCATGGATTTTCATTTTTCCTTCTCACAAAGACTCTTTTTACTACTAAGCTGTGACACCTTTACAAAGGTCTTTTTGTTACACTAACGTAAGTACATGTAAAAGGGAAACTAAAGTTGCCAAGAGGTGCATTTATTCCATGGGAGATCCAGCTTCCTTCAGGAGGTAAAAGAAGTACCCATTTAAGGTGAAGGATAAACTGCCAGTTTACGTCAGTTTTATATTTTTGGCCTATACCCCAAGTCTAGTATTGCAGCTAGAAATGACAGAGGCCTTCAAACTGGGAAGTCACTGGACTCCAAATGCAGTAAGTGGGATGAGTTAAATGTCTTGGGGTTTAAAATGGACACTGCTCAAAGTAAGGACCTCCCAGAAGTCAGCAGGGGCATGGCACAGCATTTTAAACCCAGACAAATAAGGGAATAACACTGATGGGAATAAACCTAAGTATCAGGTTATGGAAATCTCTCATGAAAGCAGGGATTTTGTCTCCTTTCAAGCAGTCAAGCAAGGTACAGATTTATTAAATGAAAAGACCTGGAGAAGGTGGCACTTCCCTTCTCCTCTGCTTCTGGGGCAGAGTAGAAGCTGACATGTGGGGGGCTCAGATTCATCACATTTTTTCCATTTGATGGGTCCCTAAATTCTCCCCAGGCCTCTTGGTGGGTCAGGATTTTTGGTGTAGACTCCCTGTCTCCCTGTGGATGCATGGGCTTTTTCTTAGCAAGGTGAGAGCACTATTTCAGAGGA
The DNA here is from genome assembly GCF_031877795.1 of Strix aluco. Lineage (NCBI taxonomy): Eukaryota > Metazoa > Chordata > Aves > Strigiformes > Strigidae > Strix > Strix aluco. Next base: position 38,853,589 of record NC_133931.1, read on the forward strand.
GAGGGTTGTGCTGAATGATCTGAGCTGCTGGGCATGAAGCTCCCTTGTGCCAGGGACTAGCAGCAGTGCAGTGAGGAAAGCCTAGTGGGGGAGACAGGGGGCTGGCCCCTGTCTGCCCCCCACTGTCTACTTGGGCTATGCTCTGAGGTTCTGAAGCACAAGACTGCACTCACACAGAGGCATCCTCTGCTGTTCATTGTCTTCTCCATCCCTTCACGGTGTGACTCCCCTGGCAGCACTGCCAGTCATTTCCCGCTGGCTGTTTCAGCTGGGTGGGACTTCTGGTTCAGCTAGCTCTAACTCCCTGACATATTTCTGACTAGATATATGCTCAGTCCCAAGGGGAACATACCTCAGAGAGCAGCTGTTTGCTGCTTGTCCTACCCCCTGCACCAGCTGCACATCTCTGGAGCACCAGACGCACACAGGAGCTTTCACAGCATCTATGCAGTGGGCTGAAACGGTACAGTCCTGAACCATTTTCCTGCTTTATTTGAACAAGGCTACTATTCATTTCTTAAACTTGCATCAGGTACATGAGGACAGCACACAATTACAGTTTCAAATCCTTCTGAGAGAATGTCCCTCTTGCAAAACGCTGTGCTCCTTCATGGTGGTACTTGACTGTTGTGTGGGAAGTGTTCTAGAGGTAAGAGTGAAATGCCAGTTGTAAGGGTGCTTCTAGACTTCCTCAAAATTATCATCTCATTTACATGGCCATGAGAGTTATTCCAAGCCATAGAAATCCCACTTAGGCTGCATTTAAACTGATTGCCTACACCAGGATCCTGGTCCTCTGAGCAGGGGAGGTGCTTGGAAGCACACTCGGTATTTTGCCCAGCCTCTGCACACAGGTAGCCTTTCTGTGGAAAAAAAAAAAAAAAAAAGAGGCTTTGGGATGGTGAGGTAGGGAAGATAAAACTCCTGAATCTCACTCAGGCAGAGCCAGCTCACTCCTGGAAACTGCCCACATGCAACAGGCTAGGCAGAGGCTTGTTGAGCCCAGATCAGCTGAGGGTTAACTCCACTGAATATCAGGCCCAGTCTAAACCCAACAGACCAACAGGATCTCGATTCAGTGGGAACAGTATCTGCAGATTCAAAATCTACCTCTGTGAATGTTTTGGGGAACCACATGTTGGAACTTTTTTTCTTGGACTTTATTTATCACAAGCTTGTAAACAAAAAGACTTTTGAAGTGGGTATGTACTTAGGTTTGTTTGTTTGTTTGTTTCCAAGGAACAAAATGAAGCATTTCAACAATCTAAAACCAGCTGAGATTTGGGACAAAATGGTTCTTTGCTCTGAAGAGCTTTTGCTTGTGACGTATTTGTATTTTCTGATAGAATCTAGCCATCGAGAAATGTCCACAAGCTCTAAGTTTAGAAAGACTAAGTCTGCAAGAACAGCGTTCTCACCAGACTTTTAATTCTGGACTCTGAGAGCAAAAATGCAGATGATTTATTAGACATTTCTAGAAGTGTGAGCTAATTATTTGCATCTAATTACAGATTTTGTGGACATAAATGTCCCACAGATCAGACTGACTGAAGACATGTGAACAGGTGAATAGTGTCTGAATTATTGATTACTTTCCATATTTAAAATAAGAGAGTGGAACATTTCTATGAGGCAAAGGAAAGAAGGAAAGTGATAGCTGAAAGCATGAGGAGAATATGAAGGAGAAATAAAAAAAAAACTGAGGGGGAGATTTTTTAAGATAAAAGTAGATAAAAAACTAAAGTATATGTTATTGAACAGACCCATAGTATTTTTAACTAAGAGTTTCAGCTATTTTAAATTAATTCGCTGAATAAAAACATTGCCTTTTCTAAGCAAATTCTCATGCACAGTTTTCATGGAGTTTGCCAAAATTTCCATCAGATCGCTTGTGTCTTTAATTAGACCTTGTGCTGGGAAGAAGCTGCCTGGGACTTTAGGGGTCAAGATGAAGCATCTTATTTTTAAGAGACAATAACAGTGGGTCATTGAACCCACTAGATGTTCAGAAATCAGGAGTATTTGACTCCCTATGAAATTTCCATTTGGATCTAGGAGTAGATCAGAAAAATTCCATGGAGTTCCATGGAAAATCATCAAAACTTGTTGCAAGGTTAATGGAAGTAACCGAGAGAAGTTCTCCTGGTGATCAGACTGATCTGAGAGAAATTCTGGAATGGCTTTCAGTCTGTACTTTGATTTTTTCACATCAGAGAAAAGTATTGGCTGTAATAATGGAAGGGAAGAAAAACAACACTAAAGGTTTGAAAATTGTTTATTTTCCCACAAGTATTAGGAGAAGCAGCCAGATGAATACACTGGAGGATTATTTTTTTCTCTTTTCAGACTGCATTAACTTTCAGAGAGAGCTATGTAGGCTTATTTCTAGCTCAGAAGCTGGACCTACTTTTGCCTCCTCTAACACTGTCATTAAACAGTAACACTATCTGGCAGCAACAAACAGCACAAAATAAGTCTAAGATTATCCAACAGCACACACAGCTGAGAACATTCAAAACCAGCTGGCAAATGTTTGGAATTACTCCATATTCTCATAGTTGTCTTCTTTAATGCAGACAAAGGTAACAATGTGTAAGAGGGACCAAAGATCCCTGCTTTGCTCCCATCCTGTGCTTTAGCTGTCAAACTGATTATCAGGTGATCTTTGCTAACAAGGACACACTGCGATTTTCTTTCCTTAAATCCCTTGAATTTTGTTGAATTTCAGCAAATGAGAGAACAAAGTTTAAAAAAACAACATCCATGAGCACAGCATGTGACAGAAAGGAAATATTCTTCCTACATTTCTTATCAAAACCTTGCAAACTGCTTATGTTGTGTATGATTTTCTTCATTCTGCTCAAAGGATGACACAAAATCAGTCCTCCAAAACCTGAAGTCTTGGTTTATTGCCATCAGAAAAATCCAGAGCTGGAAAACAAGTCCTTAAGCAGAGGACTTGTCTCTTTCATACAGCTCTTGCAGGAGAAGGAAAGACTTCAGACAGGCATTGCCTGACATTAAAACCTGCTTGTCTGCCTAGTCGTAAATCTGTGCTTGATACACAGATGTGGATGTCCCTGTGCTTGCCTTTCACTTAAGACTGTTCATTACTTGTAGCTGAAATTCAAACCAACAAATGGAATAAAAGCTTGATTGCCCCAAACGCACCAAGCACGGGCTCTGGTCCCCTTTCTGCAGTAAGCCTGTGCTGCTGGCAGCAGGCGGCTGCTCCACGTGACACTGGTAAAAGAAAAATTGTGAATGTTGTATTGTTATGTATTTCTACTATTTCTATTTGCCCTCAAAGGGGAGGCATGCTTTTGAGCTCAAACACAGCTGCTTCTCCCCAGTCTTCCCACCCTACCAAGTTCCTCCCACAGACCTGGGAGCTGCAGAAATCACATTCCCTGTGAAACACCAAGGTTATCGGTTCTTGTGAGCTCCTGCCATTTAGCCAGACAGTGTATTTTCCCTGTGAGTAACTACATGTAAACATAATTTTCTAAGTTCAGCAGTGAGATGTTGTTAGAAAGTGTAAGGGAAGTCTTTCAGCTCTGATCTCAGTGTTCTAAAGAGCAGAGGTGAAATGTTGCCTGGTCAGGGAGGTCTTGCTGCTCTGGAAAAAGGTGTCCTATTTGGCATGGCTGAAGGACCTTTGTGGAGACCACCTCTGCCCCTTTCCGAAGGCAATCTGGACAGAACCCACTGATTCCTGGGGGTGGGGTAACACCCCACTACATACGGTGGGGAGAAAAAGGGAGTGCTTCTTATTTTGATGTGTACTTTCTCTGAACTCTAGGTATGATTAGGAGCCCTGTCTTAGCATCTGTACAGGCAAAAAAACTCTTGAGAGGAGCTGTGTATTGCAAGACAGAGGGAAAGCTAAGCTGTTGCTTAATATTCATAATATAGCAGAACCCAGGAGCCTAAGTCAGCCTCAGGACTCCCTTGTGCTAACCTTCACTCAAACACTCTTTGTCCTTTATCCTATTTACCTGTTAATAGGGGTCCTCTCTGATTTATAGCTTCTTACAACTTTGCTTTTCTTCCTTTCTTTCTCAGGGGCTTGTCACTGCTTTCTTTGTCTTGTTTCTAAAAATCAGTAGAGAAAACAAAATAAGTATTTAATTTAATGGGCTTCCTAGATTTTATTTGGTGCCTAAATTACAAAGAAAACCCCCTGCTAGGGAAAATTTCCTTTGAGGTCTTCCTTTCTCACAATAGGTTTCAACAGGCATTATTTTTTGTTTCTTTTTAAAGGCGTTTTCTGAATAAACAATTTAGTTGGATTTTTTTTTGCTTGACTCCCTTATGACTTTGGGAGTACTGGTTGTAAAAGTTGCCCTCTAATTAATATCTAATTAATAACAAACACATCTTCATTCTGACCATGTAACTTGGCTATCTCCACAGACAGGTGAGTGCTGCTGCATAGCAGGTATGAATTGCCCCAAGTCTGAGTGAGGAACTGGAGGAGACAGAGAGAAATGGGCAAGAAAATAAGAGAGGGCTAGTTATAAATTTGGCTGAGGCATCCAACAAGACATCATTTCCAGGCTTTCATTCCATGGTACAGATGCACAGTCTGAGAAAAACCCAAGTACAGTGGAACCAGTCAGCTCCACTCTACTCTAATTTGATTATAGCTATAAATTGACAAGTCTTTCGGAACAAAACCTTTCAAGATAAGTACTGTTGAAGAAACAGCTGACTGTGATGCTGTGATGTCTGTGATGTCCATTAGACAGTCATGGCCAGGGAGCTTCAGATCTCTGTTTTCACCCTAGTGAAAAAGAGGTGAAACTGCAGTGCCTCCTTCCAAACCTGGTACCCTCCTGCCCCAGGGCTGAGTTTGCTGCTGTTTTATGAGTTGAGCAAACAGGGTGAGCAGCAGCTCTGGATGGCAGGGGGCCAGCGGGAACCCAGGCTCTGCAAGAAGTATCCCAGTGAGTACTGGAGGAGTGGGAAAGCCCTTGAGATGTGCCGAGGCCATACTACTTCACCCAGCTGTGGGCTTCCCAACTGCATCATCCTCCTCCCTCACATCTCATCCTGTCCACCTGTTCACCTGTACATAAACCCTACTACCTGTGCCCTCTTCGATCCAGACCATCACTGTTTTAGGCCCAGGCTGCCTCTCTCCCCCAATGTCCAACAGAGCCTGTCTCCAGCCATAAATGACTAACAACAGTAAAAGGGGGGGTGGGGCAGGAGCTGGGTTTCAAAATCTAAAGTAAAGCTCTGAGATAAGGGAAGTTGTGGTCATCTGAGAAAACAAACCTTGGACAAGTAAGGAAAGTTCTGGGGAGAACAAATGAATGAGTAAATAAACAGATAAAGTGCCTGTGGGAAGTTTTAAATAAAGAGTCAGCTGCTCCATAAAAACTGGAAGCTTTTAAAATATGAGGAGAAAGAAGCATTTGTTTTCTGTACATAGAAAACCAAAGCCTTGCCGAGATGGAGAGAGCAGGGGTTTTGAATCTGGGTACTTTCATTTCTACTTACAGTGCACGTGAGTGTAGGAGCAGGTTTCTGCTCTAACAAGACTGGGGGAGAGTGTTTTAGCTTGTAGGTTGAGCAAGTCCCTATGGACAAAGGGTATAGCTGCATGTGGGTTAAGATGTAGCCTGAACCAAGCCTCAGCACTACTGAGATCATTCCAGCTTCCCTTCTTGCCACTTGCTTCTTATTTTTTCTTAATTAACTTTTCTTCAACTGAAATACTTTTTAGTAGCAGGACTGGTTATAAACAGCTCCAAGTGATTAGTCCGAAGGAGTATGAAAAAGGAGAGGTATCTGCATTTATCTGTTTTTTCATTTCACTGGTCTGCTTCTAGTTCAAGTTCAACATAATTTCCCAGTTTCTCATTCATACAACAAAAGGAGAGTCCTCGCATGAAGATATTTCAAATATCTTATTGATATAGACTTGATATAGACATATTGATATGTCATTTCTGACATAAAATGATATATTTCTTTGCTTATTTATTCACAAGAAGAGCAAATAAAACTTAAATTGCAAAGTGTATTGCATTAAGAGATCCCAAAGAATCTCTTTAAAAACATTCACAAGTGTTTCCCTGTGAAGAAAAGTTTATGAAATGTGTTTAAATATTTATGGAATGTTAAAAATGAGGCATTAATTGGCAAACAACTTAATTAAAATGCTTTCTCGAGTAATTAGGAGCAAATACTTTCGTCTCTGTTTTGCATGCCATTTGTCTTGTTCTCTGTTTGATAAAGCCTGCCTGTCAGTCAAACTTTGCTGCAGGTAATTTTTTAGCTCTGTGGGGAAAATCTTCAAAAATTACATCTGAATTTAAAATATTTTGATTATCATTTTTGTCTAACAAATTCTCCTTTTTACTTCATCTTCTATATGTCCCAATAAAGCAGCATCCTGGGAATTTAGGGCCTGAAGATGAAATTCTGCATCAAGGCATTACTGAGTTTCCAAAAACGCTCTCCTGAGAACAAACTGAATCAATCTAGAATCAACAAACAGTGCAGTTAATTAATGAGTACACCATAAGGGAGCTTTTTTAAACAATGTTGACTGCTGCTGCCTCAGGACCAATAGCACCAGAAGTTATTGCTGGTTTCAAAGAAGTGATTCTTAGGGTTCCCCCAAGGCACCTTTTGCTTACATTAGCTATTTACTACAACTTTTCCTCTTATTTGCACCCTAGGGAAAGTATACTTATTTGCTAAATTACTTTTTAAGTGAAGCTTCTTCATGCCAGTAGCCTGAGGTATATGAGGGAAGATGCTACAGTGTAAATAATAGCAGAAACTGAGCTGCTTTACAACAAAGTGCAAGGAAAACCTTTGAGCTGGACACCACCCAAGCAGCACTTCCAAGGCAAGCTGAACCTGGAGGGCTGAGGTGAGCCCCAGAGACTGATTGCTGCCCCAGCTAGCTGCACGCCACCAGTTGACACAGACCCACAGAAGTGCAGGTCTCCCCAGAGGGAAAAGCCCTGAAGATCACTTTGGAGAATCAGGACAGAATAACTGAGAAAAAAACATATTTCCAGCCACTATGAACCACGGAATTTGAATCAGTCTTAGGAGACTGATGCAAGTTTGTACCAGGTGAGATCCTGGCTAGCAGACTGTCTCCAACAATAACCAAAACGAGCTGAATATTCCAACTACAGCCTTCCATGTAAAAAAATACAAACAAAAGAATATAAAAAATGCAACTGCATTTTTTTAAGGTCACAGTGCTACACAATGGCAACACAGTGATTATTTTTCTTGTGTAACTTTTGGAATTTCCCTTTCAGGACACTCTGTAGGAGGAGAAAAAATTATCTAAAGTAGGAGCTGTGTTTACCAAACACCTTTCAGAAGATAAGATTAGTTATAATGTTCTAGCAAAATGATGTTTTGTTATTACAGACATGCGTTAAGAGTTTAAAATTATTAGTAAGTAGGGTCAAACTATCACTGGCCCGAGGTAAAGTTCTATTTGTGCATAACAAAATTCAGATGTTGGATACATTTCTGAAATTCCTTTTTAAAGATCCTGGCTGGAAATTGTCCTTACCCCAGGCACACTTTGAGCTCTTTAAACGGTAACAGCATCTGTCACTCACCCAATTTAAAGTGTCCCATGAAATGAAAGTGTAGAAATACTAATCGAAATGGCAGCATTAGATATTAATAAGTCCAAGAGTCTGTACAAGCATTGGGGATAGCAATAATCAGTTGGCATTACTGATTGGATCTTCCTGGAAAGTATTGCCAGTCTTTACATGCTTTTAGCAGCATTTACTTACAGATTGCCACTATCATAAATATTTCAGTGGGGATTCACTGATGTAATGTAATCACTAAAAGTTAGGAATAATTAATGTTCAGGTTTGTTCCTGCTATAGCATTCTAGCCACTTTTTTGTAGGACCAAGGAAAGTGTGATCACCTGAAAGATGGGGGCAAAACTGGAGAAACCTCATGTTTTTGAAGAATTTTCTCTGCAAAGAGTTCAGGCAGTTCAGAAAAGAAAGGATCCTGTAAATGCAGCCTTTGTTCCCAGAGAAGAAAGACAGTGATATATGCTGCCAGGAGGGCAAGTGCTATCTAAACCCAGGAAGTTAAACTCAGTCATTTAATACTCCTATGTTTATGTCTGGTTTTGTTAATTCACTGTAAATTCGAAGGGACTTTGCAACACAGACACCATGACAGAGTTTGACCTGGTCAACAACCATCTGCTGGGAGGGAAAGACCTATTGCCACCAAGGCTTGAGCACATGGCATGTGAGCCTTGTGCAGCCAGCAGCTGAGTGTGACGATGCTGTTTCATTGGAGCTTCTCTTGGCATCGCCACTATTTTTTGGGGGTGGGGATCCTGTTCCCCCAGGTGAGTGCTGCTGCGTACTGCATACCAGAGCGACTTTGCCCAGGGACTGTGACCAGGGGTGGGGTGTGAGGTGGCCCCAGGATCTAATCTCAGTGGGCTGGTGCTCTGGCAGGTTTGGCTGTGGTGAAAGATTCACAGAAGTTGCAATTTCCTTAATGTTGTTTTGGGGTTAATTTTGATTACTTCAGACTGCAGTCACTTCTGTCTTGACACCAATGAGTAACTTCTAATGTGGTTTTGATGCTAATAAATGATATCTGATCAAAAACATAAAGCAAAAGCCATAGATTGCTTAAATATGAAAGAAAAATTGAACAGAAGCGGATAGTGAGGTGGGAAGCTGAAGTACTTCCATTAAAACCCCATCAGATTTGTACTGTTACTAGTGATGGTTCTGATTCCAGGGAGCTCTCAACGCATCTTTATGAAGCAGCTTGTACATGCTGTTTTAAATTTCTCAGTAATAAATGTTGCTCCTCCCCTCAAACCTCAAATATAAAGTTTATTATACTTAAAGGACATGACTTTGGATTAGGTGTGTTCATATCAAGCCTTTTTATAAACATATTTTGTATCAAATAGAACAAAAAGCAATTCACAATTGGCATTGATACATTGAATACTGCCTCAGTAGGAAAAAAAAAAAAAAAAAGGATCATCTCTATATTCGTTTGTTCCTTGATAAAATCTGCCTATAGAAATGTGTATCAGATTGTTATATGCAAAATTTGGAGATGTTTCCCTGCTTATCTTATGTAGTATTCTAGTAATATGAGCCACCAAAATCCTAGGACAGAAGTTCTGCTTTGCAAAAATGATTGTCATTATCTGCTTTCGTTTGTGTCATTACTGTATCAGGCAAAGTACAATATTGTCTGAATACCCTGATGACCAAAACCCAGGACTGAACTAACAAATGATGATTCTTATTTCTACAGATTAAATTTTGTTACAGAAAAAAAAAAAATAGCTCTTTTCAGCTCAAGGGTATAATTTCATAGAAGCTGGTCTAGACTGCAACCCTGACAAAGTGAATCAAGGTGATGTGGTGAAGTAAATGTTCTACCATGATCCGTACTCACACTACACATGCAGTTTTTCCTATGGGCCAGACAACCACCAGTACAAGGCGCTGGGCTTAATTCTCCAACGTAGATGTCAAGGAGTCCGTTTATCAAATCACTCAGAATTCCTAGTAATGTGAAGAAGACTGTTGACAACATACTTTGTAGCATTGACTGTTGGCAACATGCTTTGTAGCATCACCTGATGTCCTGTCTAGTCTGTTTATACCTCAGCAATCCCACCTCAACATCTCCAGGCTTCTACAGTGAACCTGATCTATTCATATTCCCAAATCCTTGCCTTTTCTCCCACTGGATGTGGGATTCTGTTACCTTCTTTATAATGGCTATAATAGGTTGACTTTCGCACAGTGCTACAAGCTGTGCTTCTGTACTTCTGCCTGACTGTGTTCTTTGGCCTATGTTAATTGTAAAGCCTTGGAAGAATATTTATTTTATGTGAAACTTGGCCAGCTGATTCACGTTGCTTTGTAGTGGATCTGGTTCTCAAAATTACCTGTCAGTTTACAGGGATGTTTTCCTCCCTGATGATCTTACCAGCAAACTGTCTATCTACTACCAGTACACCTTGCTTGCATCATGCACTCCAGAAATAGTGTTCTTCCCTGTCCACAGTAACTTTATCTGGCATGCAAGATTCATTTAATGCTTCTTGAAGGGTTTGGACTTAGGTACTGTTATTAACCTGCATGTGCACGGGGAGTATATCTGAGGTTTCTGGATATACTTCAGTATAAATACTTGATAGGGCCAAATGATAGCTCTCTGGACTGCTCTACCTCCAAAACACTTAGAAAAGTGTGAAGGTCTCCATATCCTCATGGAGAAGATTTCAGGCAGAAAAAAAGAAAATCCTGGATTTCTGACTCTGCAGGTCAGGTACCCAAAAGTTAGGTATGATGCTGGATCCAGTGCCAGATCCTGTATGGATTGACAGTGCTTCACGACCTTTGGAGTGCTTAAGGATCTGGTTCTTGACTGAACCCCAATTCTGGGTCCCCTACAACTTTAGAAGTGCTGGCCTAGTATGAACTCATTCAACCAGTTCAAACTCTCTACAAATTTTTTGAAGAGTTGTCTTTGTACAGCAGGTTTTATGACAGATCAAGTACTGTCTATGCATGTAGCTGTAATTGCTTGCTAAATCAGGCATCACCTAGCCTCCTCCAGATGACACAAAGCTACATAAAAATATATGGACAGAATGGAATCTGTATTCTGACTAATTTGGCAAACAATTGTGAATCCACACTTCACCTGGATCAAGCTTGCAGTAGCACTTTACTCTGTCATGAAGATGGCTGGTATGAAGGACTGTGCAACACAGTCTCTGACCTGTTCATGGCGAAGTTTAGAAAAAAACTTTTTCATTTTTTCTAATGTCAGTTTGTCTGAATTAGTGGAAGATGATGTCTAGTTTAAGCTGTTAGCTGAACTAACATATTTTAATTACCAACGTAAGTGAATATGAATATTGACACACATCTAGTCTCTAACTGAACCCTAGGAAATTCCTGACAAATCTGAGCTACAAAACATCATGATATTTCTGGAACATCTGTCATCATTGCCTGGATTCTGGAAGGAGGGGGTTACAAAGCTGGATCAATTTGGGATAATGTAGCAACAGAATTTGGGACCGCTAACTTCCATCTAGTCCTTTGCTGTAATCCCTTGGCAAAAAGAGTTTGAGTGGTGCTCTTTCTGCTTAACCATTTATTTTATTTTTTTCTTTGTACAACATCAGAATGCTTAAGGATTATAGCTGCAAGAGTTTGAAATGCTGTTTGCAAGTCAAACTGTTTCAAAGTAGCCCTGAGGGGAAGGAAAACAAATATTCCCTTAACCTTCATTCTAATTATATCAGTCATTAAAATACAAGGAACAAAGAACAGTGTTTATTAAAATTTCCTTCTGTTGTTAGTTTCTCCTTATAGTGTTGTTCATACTAGCAGATGTTTAGTGGAAACATCTTTGTGGAAGGAAGAGAACATTTATGAATTGAGATCAGCTAACCAAATATTTTAAAATATTCAGATACTCCCTACAATCTTTTATACTATCTGTAGGTAGAGGAGTTATTTTAAGAATGCATTTCCATTACAGTTGTCTCTGTGATTGTCCGACTTTGCACAGTCCACTTAAATGTACGATCCTGATGAAATAACAGTGTTTGATAGCTGCTGACTAAGATCCAGAACTGGTATTTTATGCTCTTCAGATAAGCAAACAGGAAGAATAGAAACGGCTGTTTCCCATCGAAGACTTAATTTCCCTTTGCTCTTGATTCTGTAATCATAAATTAACTAGGTTAATTTTGAGATTATTAGTACAACTGCCACCTACTTCAAACACTGAATCCATCTGCTTTTATAGGGGCATTGGAGAGGTGCACACTTCTGCTCTAGATCATTTACCTTCTTTGTAGTTTTTTTCTTTTCTATTGCTGCAAGTTTCAGGGTGGGCTTCAGAGCAGGTGCAACTATCTTAAGTTTGTGACAAAGGTGACTATTGCACTGGGTTCAAAATACTCACACTGTGCTTTGGAAAGATTGATTTCAGGCTGTCTGATAATCCATAGAGACTACCAGAAGAAGAGGAACATTCTGCTTTTCAGCCAAAATTTGCACCTGAGTGGGTACTTCTCTGTAGATTAAGTGGCTTTTCATGATGATGACTACAACAGGCTGTTGATCTCAATTTATTTATTACAGAAGTTAGATCTGGAATCCTTCATTGGATTCAGTTTTCACTTTTTCTTTCTAAATGATAGCTTTGTTATAATGAAGAGTTTTAAAAGTCCTAAGAACTTCAGCATTTACTGTAGAGGTGATTTCTGTTTGCTTTCACTTTTGCTCTCATATTCCACAGAAATTAAAATTGACTGTCATAAAGCTTTAGAAAACTACTTAAATATTTTAAAGCAGTATGTACATCTGAAAAAATGGAAGTTTGGTATGGTGTACACTACTAGTCTGATATAGATAGTAACAGTTCACTTTCCTTTCTTGGTGTTCATGCCAAAAGGCCTCCAACTGGTTTACAGGATGATTCTGGTATAAGCAAAATGAAGCAGTCAGAGCAATCAGCATGGGACTAAGGAGCTCTAGCTATCAGAGAGGTGCTGCATTGCACATCTCTACTGCACAACACCTGTCTACCTTTATAGGGAAATACATGTTGCTCTTGATGAACATGATGGTGATAGTATATGCTATTGATGTAATCCTCCTAAATTGGGGAATTCTAGCACGTAAACCAGGTTACTAAGGCTTGCATGAAATTCAGGTCACACCTGACACAAGAAAGACAAAGGAGATGACTTCTGGGAAGCTGCATATCCCAGCAGTAAAAATAGAGAGCAAGAACAAGCTCCTTAAGTTGAGTTCTCAAAGCTCCATGGCATACAAGTGTCAGCTGGTATCTTGAACTCTGTCATGTTTTGTGTCTGTGAGTATGAAGACCATTCAGAGTGAAAAGAGCACAAGAGCACCAAGCATAGGGCTGATGGTATGAAAACAAACTGTTCAGGGAGCAGGTGGGAAGCAATGGGGGACAAGCACCTTAACCCCACTTTAAGCACATCTACTGCTCCAGTGGCAGAAGGCAGCTGTAACCAGGGTAGATCCCAAGGCAGCTCAGAGATACTGCCATGACACGTAGATCCCTTATCACTGAAGTATAGGATGAAACTGTCAAAGTATTTCTGTTACATTTAAAAATTCTTCTTCATTCAATAAACAGATTAAACTGTTTCCTCTATTATGCCTATGATATCAAAATAGGTAAGGAGTGGGCTGCTACAACAGCAGAAATTCTGAGACAGAAATGACCAGAAACTAGTTTCAGTACCAAACCTTCCAGAGTTCTTCTGTAAATTTATCTTATCTCATTTAAAGGAATAGTGTTGGGTTTTTTCCTCATCTGTACCTGGTTTTCTTAGCTGAAAGAAAAACAATAACTGATTCTATATTTCTATTTTAAAAATAAAATTAGCATATCAGTTAATACTAATATTATTGCAATTTGTTGTGTATGCCCAGTGGGCTTGCTTCTGAAGACTTTTATTGCCTAGCAGTAGGTAATTCTCGATCCTCTGTGAGTAATGCCACCAGGAAAATTTGCAGCAGCCTATTCCATGTTTTGTGGACTCCATGTTTTTTGCCTCTAAAATCTGTCCCCTGTCTTTTCCTGTAAAAGGAAAAAGAGAGGAAAGAATTTGGTTATGACAGATTTTTATTTTACTGAAGTGCACAATTATTATATAACATATGGAACCACACAAGTATCTTTCCATTATAATCCATAAAAAGTGCTTCATGTTTCCAAAAGTCAAAGTCTGACTGAATGAAAGAAAGGAGAAGCCTTATAGAAGAATTCAAAACTAAGGAAAAATTGTCGTGAAGACAAAATGCTTGAAGTTATCAATGAACACAACTTGCCTTCAGAAACGAGTTCCCACAGCTTGTTGAATCACAGGTAAAGAATTTTTGTTTTAAACAAGTAAGTCTTAGATTCTCTTAGTCTTGACGTAGACACTAGTACACTCAGCTTTAGCTGGAGCAGAATAAACAGCTTTGCTCTGCACATAGCAATACAGGCTGTAGAGTGACTTGACCTTTCCATATGACAGGCCTAATTCCTTAAAGGTAGATTTCCATAGAATTCTGGAAGATACTTCCTTACTGATGCAAGTCTGATGGCATCCTAAAAAAAAAAAAAAAAAAGGATATTCAGAAGCCCTACACAAGTTGTAACTAATATTTTTTTTCCCATGAGGTTGTCATGCAAATAAGATTTTCAGTGGGGTTCTATTTGATGTGAAACTAAATGCATAATGGTTGCAAATCAGAAAAACCAACTGAGGGGTTTGCTCATTGCTAGACCTTATGGAAGCAACATGCAGTAAGTCATGTATACTCTGTTTTTATTTTTGAAATATCACAGACACTATCTGCTTCATTCTGCCTGGAGCCTTATGTAAAAAAACACTTTAGCTTTTAAAAATCAACAGCAATACTCAAATAATCCAGTATTACATGTATTTTGGAAAATATATATGACCTAATTTAAAGTGTGAATGTGGAGGTAAAAGCACCAGTTGCATTCAGCAATTGCCAGCAGTCAATGTTATTGCATGCAGAAAATTGACTAGTACACCCAATATAAATTATTGATGCACTCATATTGACTTATTCTGACTTTGATGGATAGAAAATGTGACACTATTGTAATATGCATATTGTATTAATAACATAACTAATCAAAGATAATTTTTAACAAACTATGACATAAGGCCTTAAATTATTGATGGAGAACAGTTTAGAGACGGTTAGTGCATCAGCTGAATGTGTTCATTTCACTGACCATTTGGTCTGGTCCCATCTGCCACAAGTTAGCTTCCCCATCTCTCTAGTACCCATTCAGGTGCATTTGGAGCAGCTGGGATATTAGTTCTCTATGGAGAAATAAGATCTCACCATGACTCGCCAATGCTCCCTGCAGTTCCATGCTCCCCAGCAGCCTCTTCAACAACAGGACAAGGCCCTTCCCAGTTCCAGGTCTAATAATTTAATCTCATAAAAGAATGTAACTTAGTCCCTTGGAGAGCATTGCCTTATTAATAAAAAATGCAGGCATACAATTTACATTGTTACAGTGACATTCCTCATATTGCTTTTTTTCATTCTGTCAAAAGCTTCTGGAAAAACCTTGATAAAGAGAGACATTCAAGGAAATAATGTGGCCGTTTAAGCTAGTTGGCCTAGGATTATGGCATGAAAATGAGGAAAAGGTGGGGGCAGGGGTGGGAGGCATATGAGAAATGGGGAGTTACTGCATTAAAGGAGCTCTGTTTCTTTAATTTTTTTGTTTGGCAATGCTAAAAAAAAAAAAGAAGAGTATGGATTGCAAAACAAGAAATGCCCATTTTTGGTCCATCTTTGCAGTTAAACACTCTAATAGCAGATAGACCATATTTGCTGAAGGACTCTTCTTAATACTAGTAGCATCATTTAGCAATCTGTTGGACACTGAACCAAGACAATGCATAACATGGATCAAAGCACTAAAACCAGTGGCTTCCCATTACTTTTATTTAAGTTTTGTGGTACAAATTGGCCATCTGTAGCATGCAGTGTTTGCAGGCTGTGTCCATTTCCACAGATGTTTTAAGTTAGAAGTTGTTCTTTGTTGTTAATCCTGAAATAGCATCTCAAGAGGAACGTCAAGAAGCAAATGCTTGGAAGCTTAAAGAAAACATTACCTAGTGGCAGGCATCTTTTGACAGAAAATACTCTTCTTTGCCAACCTTCACCAGGGGTGGTGAGAAATGATGCTTTTTAGCAGACAGCTTAGTAGATCTTCCAGAAGTCCCCCTCCACCCTGCTGATTTTCTGCTGTATGCTGACTTCAAAAATGTCTACATTTTCTGAGACCAGTTTTTAGACTAGGCAAGTCCTCTTTATTCTAGAAGACTTGCCATACTCCCACATCATCTTCTAGACTGAGTCAGCTTCACAGAATCACAGAATCAACTAGGTTGGAAAGGACCTTGAAGAGCATCTAGTCCAACCATTAACCTAGCACTGACAGTTCCCAACTACACCATATCCCTCAGCGCTATGTCGACTCTACTCTTAAACACCTACAGGGATGGGGACTCCACCACCTCCTTGGGCAATCCATTCCACTGCCTAATAACCCGTTCTGTAAAGAAATACTTCATGACATCTAGTCTAAACCTTCCCTGGAGCAACTTGAGGCCATTCCCTCTTGTCCTATCGCTTATTACTTGGTTAAAGAGACTCATCCCCAGCTCTCTGCAACCTCCTTTCAGGTAGCTGTAGAGGGTGATGAGGTCTCCCCTCAGCCTCCTCCTCTCCAGACTAAACAACCCCAGTTCCCTCAGCCGCTCCTCCTACGACATGTGCTCCAGACCCTTCACCAGCTTCGTTGCCCTTCTCTGGACACGCTCAAGTGATTCAATGTCCTTTTTGTAGTGAGGGGCCCAAAACTGAACACAGTAATCGAGGTGCAGCCTCACCAGTGCCGAGTACAGGGGTAAGATCCCTTCCCTGTCCCTGCTGGCCACTCTATTTCTGATACAAGCCAGGATGCCATTGGCCTTCTTGGCCACCTGGGCACACTGCTGGCTCATGTTCAGCCAGCTGTCAATCAACACCCCCAGGTCCCTCTCTGACTGGCAGCTCTCCAGCCACTCCTCCCCAAGCCTGTAGCGCTGCTGGGGGTTGTTGTGACTCAAGTGCAGCACCCAGCATTTAGCCTTATTGAACCTCCTACAGTTGGCCTTAGCTCATCGCTCCAGCCTGTCCAGGTCTCTCTGCAGAGCCTCCCTACCCTCACCTTGCTCACCTAAGCAGCACTCTGTATGCTTACACTGGGTCTCTGCCTTAGTTAATACATAGTGTGATAAATGAGCTTCAATAATTGCCAGCAGCAATCAAGGCATGAGTCAGAAGATGAAGTCAGCCTCTGAATGAACAAAAGATATGTCAAAGAACTCTTTGATTAATGTTGCTAAAAATGTCCTTATTTTTGTTTTCCCTTAGTCAGAAAGTGTACAATTTCACTTGTTCTTCCTTTAGGCAGGCTGCAATTACTGTCCCCACTGAAACAAAATAAGGCAGGTCTGAAAAAACAGAGGAATTTCAGGAAGTATTCATACAGCAAGCCACCATTTATTGTAATAACCTGAACCCAGGAGCCAGTGGTGAAAATATATCTGGATTTTCCATGTGGGTCCAGAGGATCAAGGCAGTGTTTCTGTCTCCATCCTCAGCTCACTTGCCTCCTCATTCTCTAAAAACAAGCTGTGAAGGACTTCTCCAGAGCTAGGTTTTCTGTCCCAGTCAAAGATGAGAGGTTCTTAAGGGCAACTGAGAAATATCACATCCCTGCTGCAGTGTGAGTTGTCTTATGTGACTAACATATAACAAAGGAAGCTGTGATGAGTTTCCAGCTTTCCAGATCTGGTGGCACATGCTGAGGATGTCTGTGGTTCGCCAGCTCAGTCATTTCCTGGGGAATGCTTGGGAACTTCCAAGAGGCTGAGTGGGACTATCTCCCTTTTACTGATGAAAGCACCACATTTGCCTTCCCCATCCTTGCCAGATGTGATTAACTCTCAGGACTCATAAAAGAACTTCTGAAGAACTGTTTTCTCCAAAGTATATCAGATCTATAAAATGAGATGAGCTTTCCTCTTTTTCTTTCTTTTTAAATGATACAAGGAAACTGTGTCCCATGAGACAGCAGAACCATTGAATTTTAGCTCTATGTACTGTTTAAATCTCACAGGTTGAACACGGCTGTGATATCAGTATGTGATTTTAGGAAACATGGTACAAAGTACAGAAGGGACAAAAAAGTGTTTTCCTACTGCTGCTGGCAAAAGGAGTACTTATTTTGGTATTCTAACTGCTAGAGAGCATATGATCTCCAACTGTTTCTTCCAGTAGAATTAAAAATTGTCAAGTGGCATTCTGCCTTCTTCCTGGATTTCATGGAAACAGCTGCTAAACTTCTGCTCTCCCTCACCCTTCTGCTGGAGCCTGGTGTTTAGTCACCGGCTCGCTTTTTTGCCCTTCAATTTATACATTGTTTACATGTTATCAGTCTAGACAGAGTAAGACGTTCTGCAAAGTTTTGAAATGAAGGACAAAAATTGTGCGGTAGATTTGTCAAAATTCACTTGAACAAGGACTGATGTCTGACACTCCTGATGAAACTCAAAGGGTTTATCTATATTGACAAAAGTTATTAAATCCCTGTACAATTTCACAAACATGAACAGCCTAATTCATGAAAAGAAGCAGTAAAAGAAGATGTATTTTTTTCTGAACTGTGTATTTTATTATTAAATTGTTTTTTCCCATGTCAGAGAAAACTGTGCTTCTTGACTGTCTATCTGCATGCTTAAATCCTCACTGTAATGCAGATTAGTCAGCAGCTGGGGCTAGATTTATGCTCCTGCTATTTGTTCACAATGCCTTCCTCAGATTACCAAAACCCAAAATATTATTGTTCCTGTCATTGGTGCCTGGCTGCAGTATTCACAGGGTAGTTTTCTAATCAGAGCTAAAAAGCTGTGCAGACCAGTTCTTGCAAAGCAAAGTTCAGGTCAGTTTTAAAGGGCACTTTTTTATATTTTGAGATTTCTCCATGCAAGGAAACGCAATTTTACTTCTTCAGGCTTAGTGAACTGAGCAGTACTTTCTACATGCATTTGGGCTATCTCTCAGTATGTGGACACAGCTTTTCTGTTGATGATTTTCTCTGTATGTTATGGTTATGAAAATGTGAATGACAAACTGATTCCTATTTTATATTCTAGGTGAAAGGCATGGTGCTGTCTCTCTTTGGAGGTGGCTTGGAAAGTTTTGCATAGAGAACAGAAGGCAGTGGTTTAGGCTGTACCATGCAACGTCTCAGTGACTGCAATGTCACGGGGCATGCAGCAACATGAAAAAACTGGCATAGCTTAGGCTTGCCTATGTAGAGCGTATGATGTAGAGTTAAAGAAATCGCACGCTGGGATTTATTTACCCATACAGACTCTTCAAACCTAATTAGTACCAGAACCTAATTAGTGGCACTGGCCGAAGTGCTCTGCCCTGTCGGGGCATTTCTACAGCTGTCTACGTTTCACTGGAGATCTCAATTGCCCTTCCCACTCACACACCAGTGAAAAAACCATCCTGCCCATGAGCATCCCATCACTTAAGGATGGTACATTAAAAAGGTATGATGAAAAATCTGCTGTGGTTTTATATGCAGATTTCTGAGCCTCTCTAACATGTTTTCTGGAGGGACTTTGGTTTCATTGGCTATAGCTACGTTATAATGAGTCTGTGCTTAAGCCCAGACCATATGGACACAAGCCCAGGCTGTGGCATGGACATTCAGTGTGCTCCAGTACGTGTGGAGAGAAAGCCTGATCCCACCTTCCCTCTTACAGAGAAGCCATGTCCCTGGCTGTGTGCAGTTGTCCCGCCTGTGACACATAATGCCTTACAGCAATTGCACCTTGCCAAACTCAGGCAGCAAAGTCAGGCTGGGTCATTGCAAGACCCAATGCCACATGTAGTAAGGGCTGAAGGAGTGCAACAGGCAGCCTGGTGTGTCTACGGGAAGGTGGGAAGGGTGCTGTGCCCTTGGTGGTGCTCTGGCCCGTGCTCTGCTGAGCAATGCAGTTCCTTCCTCTGGCTCCAGCAGGGATGCAACACCTCATATTAAGGATATGATCACTTGGTGCCAGCTGGACATGCAAGCTAGATCTTTAATAGCAGGGGAAAATGTCCTGTTTAGTCTTTTTTAATTAATATGATGCTTTCTCCTGCTAAATAGCATGCAATTATTTCATCTACTACTTCAAAAGCATTTGAAAATATGAAAGTGCTGCCTGTTTTATTTGGTCAATAGAGGTGCAAACTTAAAAGGAAGATGAGATATTTTTTGTGTATTTTGCTCAGTTTACTCATGTAGCAAGGTAATGCTTAGCTATGGAGAATTTGTCTGAGAAATGGTTTCTTTTGCACTGCATCATGAAATATATGGGTATAAGATTATATCCACAGTTACTGCAATCTCAAATTACTAATTTGTTTTAATGAAATTCAACTTCTCCCAAGATTGCCCCAGAACTATATAATGATTTGAAGTGCTAATGCTTGCACTGGGATCTTTACATTAGCAAATAAATCTGGGAAAATAAATGTATCCATTTGTCTGCCTTGCAGGGATATTCCTGAGGAGGCAGCTGCACGCTGTTTCGTTTCATTGTGTTGTTTTGGTTTTAACCAGCTTGGCTTTCTCTTCAGCCATGCTGCAGGACAGGAAGGCTCCATTTCAGTGGTAAAAATGGGGGTTTTTTAGCCAAAAAAATAAATATGTCAGCTCCACCATGGAAATTGTAAGGCTACGCAGTGCAGCTCTATTTACAGTAGGGTGGACTATAGAAGCACACAACCGAGAGAGTCTTTCTTCACATCTTCACTTCTGAGTTCCACCCCGAAAGCACCCTGTAAGACCAAGGTGGTTTTTATTGTGTTAGCCTTTCTGAAAGTACTAAAAACCCATTTGCAAAGTTTAAGTTTCCCAGAAATAATAAATGCAAGTGACCAATGTGTGCCACTTGGATATCGGCTCTTCAGAGACAGCTGAAATTAATTGCTCAACTAAATCCTGCATTAAGATATAACCTAGGAATTCAACACTCAAAAAAACCCAAATAAAAACATTGAGTAGTCTTAAGCAGATGATGAGATTCATTCAGTAGATAAATTATGTATCCCATGTAATGACCAAGCTTCAGACTTTAGTGAGGAAACCAGCAGAAAAATATCAGAAATATCTTAGATGAACATAGAAATGTGAATTCATTTTAAAATTAATGTCTTTGAAGTTCAGCAAATTTGGGGGTTAGCCTCAAGAATACCTCCTTTAGGAGAAGTTTCACTGACCAATCACATGAGACAAATAAAGAAATCAAGAGCTGTAAGCAGCTGAGAATGTTGTATCTGACTTTTTTTAGGTATCAGCTAAGGTGACTGAAACAACTTGGTTCACAAAAAGGAAATTAATAATAAATCCTATTTTCAAGTAATTGACCACTCCAGGTGAGTGCAGACCTTGGGAAAGAGGTTCCACATCTGCAAACACATTTATAACTGCTACACATCTCACCTCTTGACTTTGCCTTTCTCTCCTCTAACAATCTTCAGAAATGGGGAAGAAACCACAAATACTTATTTTTCACTTGAAAATTGGAGACTGCCCCCATTCTTACTTTTATTGCTTCACATGAAGATGCACTCACATAAAAACTGTTACATTTTCTTTAAAGGGTATCTAGGCTTGCAGGTGCCTCACCTAATTTTTATTTCAAATTTTAAGCTGTTTTGAAGAGAGAAAGACATACTCAACCCCTCCTAAAATCACTGTCTCAGCTCCTCGGATAGTGAAAAGAAAGGTATTTGTAGATAGCTAGTTTAGATTTAGGCATCTAACTTTTGGTGGCTTAGTTTAAATAAGATGAATCCCATCCTCAGCAAAGCTGTGCTGCCAATTGCAGGTAAATAAATGCTCTGTCTAAATTCTTCCACTCTGTCCAGTGTGAAGATAAATGGGTGTTTGGAATATATAGTCTTCTTTCTTATTTCTTCTGCTTACCAAAATAATGGCTGTACCCGTCATCCTGCAAATACCTTGGGGAATATATATACACATATACATTTCTCACTTTGTGTCTAACTGCCATTACTGCTAGTAGGAGATGTACGTGGGTACTGAGAGAAGAATATACTCCAGTTTCAAGTACCTGAATTATTTTTACTTTGCATGGAAATATGATTAGTTGTAATGAGAATTCAGGATTCAATGAAGGTGAGGTAGCTTAATGGTAAGAATTTAGTGCACTTTTACAATCTGATTATCTTAAAATGTCTCAACTTATAGCTTTTTCGAGCAGACATAATGGACCTTATTCAATAAGTTTGCTTAATCAGGTGTTACTTGCAGAGAAATATTACCATTCTTCTAAAAATAAAAGATTTTATTTTCATGTGTTACTACTGGGCTTTTTCCTTTTCTTCCTATGAAAGGAATTTCTGATATAGCCTTGAAATTCTTTTATTAATGTCTTTATTTCACTGAAATCAAAATAGCCTGTGGAACTGGCTCCCCCATCTTTAGGTTTTCATATATATCTTATGATAGTAGTAACTCAGAGATATTTAGCTTCCATAAACATTATTTGGCAAAAATAACATAATTAACAAACCGTGGCTTTGTAGGAACCAGGAAAGCCATGGTCTTCAGGGCTGAGGCGTTGAAGAATGGGCCTCCTAAACACAGCTTTGTCACTAACTCATCACGTTACTTCAAGCAGCTTGTCACACCTCTGCCTCAGGGTCTTCATCTGTAAAATGGAGACAGCAATACTGCCCATATCTCAGGACAAACCCTGAGCATAGCCAGCATTCTACTTGCTGCTTGAACAAGCTGTATGAAAAAGCTTAGCTTAAAATTGTCTATGCCTTTACCCACATGAAGGGCAGAGACTCTTCATTTTGTGCACAGAAATGAGGTAAAGTTTGTGAAAATGGCCTCAGTATGCCTGCTTAAGGTCACAGACTGTGTCCACTTTCCTTTGCTACTTTGGGAGTGCTGCACCTAGCATAATAAGGCACAGACTGAGTTGGGAATATTCCATTTTGTGATTGCAATAATTCAATGTTTTTGCTAGGCTCAGCTTTGTGTTCATGATGGGATTAAGCAGTCTCAACTGAAAAATACAGTCTTAGGAAGACGTCAAGGTCAACTGCCCAGGATGTTTTTTTTCCATTTTACACATACTGTGCATGTATATATATATTTATGTACATATAAGACACCTAACAAAGAAAATATCCTTCATCCTTTCCACATTTAAACATCAAGAAAAATAAGAACTCAATATCTGCCATGTTACCAGTGTAGGAGGGTATGAGGAACCAGGGAAGTATCTTCCACATGTGTTTTCTTGTGGTATGCTGTGTTGAGGTGGATACTTGTCTGCCTGTGTTAACTCAAGCTGCCTAGACAGTTTTCCAGTCTAAGCCAGCTGAACCTGAACACAGCACTTCCTCTGGTCTGAAAATTGTGTTTAGGAAAGTGTAGTATATTGTCCTTATACTGAAAGCACTTATCTTTCCACTGAGTATATAGGGGCCTAGATGACCATTTTAGTCTAAAATTAAGGAATAAATTAAGGAATTAGCACTGAGTAAAATGAAACTGGCCTTCAGGTTGCTTGAAAATATTGAAAATGTAGACAGGATCTAAGAACTGTAAATACGCAGAACTGTTTTAAATGTATTCATAATTCACTTTCAACCCGATAAATAGCAAGGTCATTAGTGTTATGGAATATCTATGGATAATTTTGAATGCCTGGTTTTTTGATAGAAAATACAGGCATTGCTGGTGAGGGCATGAACCATATAGATTTCTGGTTGATGGTATATCATGTGAGAAACCCACTACCATTGAACAGACTGGTATCCTATGCAGAAATACTAAGCCAAGCAAACGACAAAAATCTGTCATCTCATTCTATCAGCATCTCACCATGGTTTTTCAGTGCTAATATTTAGTATGAAACAGAAATCCTAAGGAATGTAAAAGACTAAAACAGATGAAAAAAATTAAAATTTTGAAAGACTACAACAATTCAGAAAACATCAGGACAGAGCAAACGTTATGAAATTTCCCCTCATTTTTCAAGCTGTGATAGAGCTACTTTAAAAGAGAACAAAAAATAACACATAACTGAAAAAACATGAAAACATTGTAAATCTTCTCCTTCCTCTCCATTAACTGTATAAAAGATTGAATCCTGTAGTCCATACTCAAACATTCAAACTGATCAAAGTTTTGTCTGGGTAAGCAGGAAAGATCACATCTTGACACTACTTGTCAAGTGGCACTTTTTACTGATGGATATAGGAGATTGGCTGTGCCATTTCAGTCTGTCGATTCTCAGTCTTTGTATTGAAAGAAAAACTAGTCTGTGACTGAAATGATAAAACCATTGAAATCCAACATAGGTCCAAGAAGTTTGGAAAAAGCTAAGAAGCAAGTACTGTGGTGAGTGCTTTAACTGCAGCAAGAGCCAAATCGCAACGTAACAGTAGTTTAAAGATCTTTCTAGGACTCTCAGTGCTTGAACAATTTTGGGGCTATTTTGGATTGTGATCCAGAAGGTCATTCCTTATTCATATCTAGAGAAGTCACTGAAGTTATTCTGCCCTCACTGATGATGTCTCTGGGAGAAGAGCATCACCCCCATCTTTTAATTTCCTTTACTTGACGATCCAAGTTTTCCTTTGAACTCACTTTTATTGTTGCAAATGGTTGTCATCAAAATGAGTTTGTGGAGCAGGCATTTTAGGTGATATTCAGGGTACTGTTATAATATTTTTGTCCATTTTTAAGTCTGCCGTAGCCTGTGAACCTCCATGCATGTTCAGAGAAAGTCACTTTCTTATTGTCCCTGTGCCATACACACATATAGACATGTATATATTTTTGAAAAGTAGAGCTTTTAGCGATTGGCTCAGCTAGCATCATTCTTAACAAGCTTGTTTTAGTCTATTACTTCAAATTAATTTTTTAAGACTAGAGCATTAGAGAGTATGTCTGCTGGGGCTACAGTTGGAGAGACTGAGGGCTAGACTATGGAATAAAAACAACACATAAGGGAAGAAAACTGCCTAAAGGAAACTTACTGCTGTTTAAATAGCAGGCAAGAGGTGGGAGGCAACCAGATGAAACTACCCTTGCTAAAAAAAAAAAAAAACCAAACCCAAAACTGGGAAAAAGGTCCAGATCCTCTTTAATATTCCAAACTCAAACTGAGGCTTTGCCAGTTCTAGCCTATCCTACACATTTTTCTTATCACAGTGGTTGACTTTTCAGAAGTACTGGCAAAAAACCTCAAAAATTGCAAATGCTTTAGGGATTTCACCCTGCCCACTAGCAGATATACACTGGAGAGGTGGCAGGTAGAGGGTTTGTAGTTGCCTCCTTAACACTCCTCTGTTTGATACATCTCGTACAGCACATGGCAGGGAAATGTCATTTTGTGTACAACTTTGTGCACCCATTAAACTTTGCAATTCTGAGTTCCCAGAATATCCCCAAAAATGGAGAATCTATTTGTAAGATAGAAAAGAATAACAATGTAAATGTGACAACCAGGAGATTGTCGTAAACACTCAGATTGTATGTGCTGGTTGTTTTTTACTCCTTTTCCTTTTCCTTCTGATTTCTGGGCTTTGAAAGTTCACTTTTTAGTTAATTTCTACAAAGTAAGTTATTATTTCTTAAAGAAAACTGAGATTCTTCTGAGCTCCAAGACCTGGAGCTTAAAGGAAACAGGGTCTAATACCATGAGGCTCATGCTTTCACTGAGAAACAGCAAAGCTGAGTCTAAAAGTCTGTCCAGAAACCATAGCTCTGACTATACTCAAGCCCTGAGTCCCTTTGAGGAACTTCCTCATATTAGTCAAGTGCAAACAGAGCAGGTAGTACAGGACATTCCTGAACAAGGTCCTTCTAATAGAAATATTCATCTAGGTCAAAGGAGATGATACTGTTGCCTCAGCCTCAGATGGTATTTGATGCCCATTTGAATTCCTTGTGTTTGTTCTGTGGATGTTTAACACCAGCAGCTTCAACACCCTCACCTGGCTTCTTGAGGCATCTAAGAAACCCAAGCCTGAATCCTAATGAAATTTCAGGCATAAATAGGAATGACCACATTCATGTGATTTGTGTGTACATACCCCCAAAACTGTGTCCAACAGACTGCCATGAGTTGTGATTTTTGGATTTATATGCAGCTAAAAGGTTGTCAGTAAAACTCCAGCCTTTATGTGGAAAAGGGGGCCTGTAATATTATGCCTTACACTCCAGATTCTTTTTTTTTTTTTTT
Organism: Strix aluco; assembly: GCF_031877795.1. Taxonomy (NCBI): domain Eukaryota; kingdom Metazoa; phylum Chordata; class Aves; order Strigiformes; family Strigidae; genus Strix; species Strix aluco. The sequence continues at coordinate 38,879,545 of NC_133931.1, forward strand.
CTCTGCTGGGCACACTGCCTATATTTCTCCAAGATCTGGTTAGATCTGAGATCTCCAATTTTCAGATTTATACCTGCATCCTCATGCTAAACTTGTTTTCTATCTGTAATAAATTTCCCATTAATTTAGCTAATTCACAACATACATGTAATTGTTACCAGGTCAAAAACACTAATTAAGTCTGAACAATAGTTAATATGCCCATCCTAACTAACTCTCTTCCAGAGCAAAGAGGGGCAGCTTGAACTTATACAGTCAAAAATTAAATACAAAATCAGACACCATTGAAATGACCAGAAATGGGTAAGAGTCCTATTTTAATCTGACAAAGAAATCCTCCTAAAAAAATAGAACCTATTGAAGCTGCATCTCTCCTGCATCATGCAATCCTTTGTGGGAGAATCAGAGGAACTCCATACCAGCTGAGAGTAGGTATGTGCATACGTACATGTATGTAGAGTTACTTTAAATGTATGCTACTCTCTCTCCCAAAGGTAAAGTGGAAATCAATTGAATAGTTTACTGTCAATTGAGTGATCTTCACATTTAAATCCTTTTCTACAAACTGACTGTGTTTAAAGCAGGACAGAAATATTTTTTCCTAAAGTAATTTAAGCAAAAAAGTGCTGAAAATTGCTGCTATATCCATTTTTAAATTATGTTTAACAACATAATTGCTGCTAAACCTCCTCTTCCCCCCCACCCCCAAAAAAAAGAAGTACATTTGAGGATACAGAATGTCATTGAAACACTGAGAAAAAATATTTCAAACTGTTCTGTTGCTAGCATTGTACGGCTATAGCGAAACACATACTAGTGAGTTGGAATCATATCATCCTGAGCATCTGCACTACTCCTCCTTGGAGAGTGCATACTAATCATCTCTCTTCATGGTCAGTAACCACATAAGGACAACACCAGACGATGCCAGTGGTTTTGGTCCTGTAGCATTTATATGCTTTCCTGCAAAGATAGTCATGCCAGATAATATTCGTCAACCTTGTCTTTGGTCTTCTCTCTTGATTGAGGCAGATGTTTATTTTCCATCTGCACTATATGTCAGTGCAACTGCAGCCTTCATCTGGCAAAGGGTGCCTGTAATATTATGAGGCCATCGCATAAGCTGCTGGAAAGATTACTCTTGTGAATAAAATCAGTTTATGGCTAAAAACATTTATTCTTCATTTTGATAAGCCCTTAACAAATGAAAATTTGCTTCCTTACACTTTTGCCAAGCATAGGACCATGTTTATTTCTAGCTATATGGGTCACGAAGGATTCCCAGCTGTTAGATAGAGTCAGTTGTGCATTGCTGCACTCAACAACATCTGTTTCACAAAAACAGTATCCAGCTTTTAGCGCTCAAATGGAGGTTATACCATATGCCAGCAGACCACTTAGTTTTTACCTTGGGAACCAACTTTACACTAGTCAAGGTAACAGAGGAAGTACTGAGTATTTAAATGCTACCAGGCTTCAGTCACATCTTCATGTGCTCTTGTCATTTCCAACTATATATAGTAAAATTAGTTCCAAGCATATACCACAAGCTGTTCCTCTGTTTAATTATTAACTGGAAGAAAGTTTGTTTGCAAAACAGTTAAAATGTTTTTTGTGATAGACTCTGATGTTGAAAGTGGTGCCATAAGATGCTTCTGCAAATACAGAACCTTGTTAAAATGTCAAATAATATCAGCTATCAACAAAGGCAGATCAGGTTGAATACCCTTTAACTACTGAGCAGGATGTTAAAAAGCCATACTACCATGGAACTCTTCAGAGCCTCACAAATGATTCAAAATGTCTGGCGGTGTTATGCTACCAGGATGTTTTCGAATATGATTTATGTTGTTCTACCAACTGTCTTCTTTCCTCTCGTTTGGTTTTAATCACTCAATGGCTCTCTAGAAATAAAGTCTTAAAAATACGTATCTTTGACAGCAACAGATAAATTAGATTAAAGGAAATGCCTCTGTTAGGTGAATCATTCTCTAAGGAGAATACCAAACAATTTTATGCTCTTACTGGTAGTAGGAGGACAGTTGTTGCTGGTAACATTGCATGGTATTTTATTGCACTTAGTGATGCAAATCTGTTTGCTGATGAATCATTTTTATCATAAATGTTCTGTTGCAAAATGCATTCCTTAATGCCTGGTAAGATGTTTTCAATAGCACATGCATTAAATTTGGTGTGTACTCCAGAATAGGTACAAGATTCACATTATACTTGATTTTACCAAATTGTATCACTGAAAATGTGGATTATGCCAGTGAAGTGAATGAGTTAAATTCTGTTAACATAGACAAATTTTACTTGTATGTAATTCAATTGACTGCAGTGGAATTATTCTTCATTGAAATGATGCAAAAATCCAATCATCATACTATAGACCAGTTTGCTCCAATCCCATCCTTAGTTTGCAAAACTGAAAAACAAGATGAGACAAGTTGCAATACATATTTGCTTATATCTATTTTCCTGCCATTACATAACCAAAATAAGTAACAAGTTCATATCACCAAATAGATTCTGCCAACTTCCAGGGGAGCATTAATAAATTCGCTTGGTCCACTGCAACTCTTCTGTGAGCATCACATGTACGTGGCACAAATTGTATCCGGCTTAGGCTGTTTCTTTACTTACCTTCTGAGTTGCACTATGGACATGCCTTAGGCTTCTCTTGCTCTCTTCTCCTGGCATAGAGACTAGATTACCATGACTCTTTCCTGGCTGTTCATGTTTTGATTTTGGATGAAAATGATGTGGTGTTCACATGCTGATATGGAGTTCACATCTTGATATGGACAAGGTATAGCCAGAAAACATCCACCTCCAATAACAGATGCTCTCAGTTCCATATTACAGACATTGCCAGAGCCTTACAGCGCCGCACTTTTGGGAAATGTGTCAATAAATCTACAAAAGACAAAATAAGATTCTCAGTATGCGAAATCATAAATTATATTAAGAATTCAGAGGGTTTGTCCCCAGGAGGAATGCTGACAAGAACAAGGATTCTAGGGCAGATAAGAACACCAGAGGCAGCAAATTTCTGAACAGGATGATGTGACCTTATGGTTTAGTTTATGTACACTTTTGCAGAAAACGCATGTGGAAGCTTCAGATAGATAGGGATAGAAGAGAAATAAGATTGCTTAGTTTTTAAATTCAAACTAGTTACTTGATAGAAAATCTTCCCAAATAGCTAGGTCTAAAATGGTTTAGCAAAACTTAAGTCAGAGGAGTTACATTCATTTATACAGCATCAGGACTTGGCCTCTAACTATGGCTTCTTTGTTGTTCTTTTATTTTGCTCACTGTAGTCAGATATGTAACTGAGCTACTCCTGCAACATTTAGTCAAATCATGGATGGAAATTTGAGTTTTCAAACCTGTTTTCTGTTTTCCAACCTTTAAGAAATCATGCAGCTAAGCATGATCTGCTCAAAGGGCAATATGGAATACTTCATACATTGTAAAAATCCAACGAATCTTTGAAATTATCAGTTCTATCCACTTATGATGGAAAAAAACCCTCTTTCCTCATATTTTGAATATTTTTTTCTATCTTCATCAACATTAAGTTCTTTGGGACATTGATGACTTTCTCTAAGTGTGTATCATACCTGTGTTTGGCTAATTCTGTATTACAAATAGTAACAGTTTAATTTGTTTTTCCCTCAACAGCTAAAATTACTGAAATGTTGCGTCTCCCATTTTTGTCACCAGCAATTGACTGAATAGCCACACCCTCCACAAACTACACCAGGGATTTTATTTTAAAATAAAGTAACCTTTGCAAAAATGAAAGGTACACTATCACATCATAGCTTTCATCTTAGAATGCACCATATTTCCAAAGAAGGTGGGAAGTATTAGTATTTCTGGTTTTCAGTCTTCAGAAATTTATAAGTTGCTGGAAGATCTTCCCTTGTATTCATTATTGTTTGGCGTCCAAACCAGTTTTGGATTGTTGACCCTTGCTCCACTTGGGAAACCTGAGGATTCATGGGAAAGAAAATAATATTGAGATGGACAGGGTGCCAGGAATATTTGTTGTTCCGAATCAAAAAACAGCAAAAAATGTTCCCTCCTCAATTCACAACCTTATCACAGAATTTTCTCCAATATTTCTGACCAAGCATGCTAAACTTATAACAGTAACTCTGTACATACAGTGTTCAGGGTTGCTCCAGTTCCCATTGATTTGATAGGAAAGCTGTTAAGTGCATTAGACTCATTCTGGATTTTGAAACTTTGCTCTTTCTTCCTAGTGAATTATCTTCAGTAACAAAGGACCTCTTGGTGTCCCTTTTCAGCCCCTTCATTTCTACCACACATCTGTACAGTCTTGCTCCATGTGAGAAGAATTGCATGGGTACTTTGAAAGCCCATTTTTGGCCCAGAGCGTCTATGCTGCTGCTGTTGCAAAGCCGTGATGTCTCACAGCTGTCAGCTAAAAAGCACTGAGATTCATTTGTCAGCAGCAGACAAAATGTCAGTATTGAGTCTGTGAATCTCACTGAACACCCTGTCCCAGACTGACATTTTTCAGAGTCCAGTGTACTTCTGCATGGAGCCCCACAGCCTCCGCAGGTTAGCAGGAGGGTAGCAGGCAGGGTCCTTTCCAGGGCAGAGGGGTCAGACAAATTCTTGTTCAACCTTTTGGTGGTTCCACTGTCATATTCTCCACTCTTTATACATTTTGTCTACCAAATCAATGATGACTGGCACTATCCACTTCTGACTCCCCATTAAATGTCATCTAGTCTTTTTATTATGATCATGTGCTTTTGCTTCATGCCCCTTTCCCCTCTCCACCATTTAAAACTCTCCACCAGCTTTATTTAAGCTCTCCCTAAGCCTACAAGTTTGGTGAGTTTTTCTGTGCAAAATATATTAAAAAACAAGCTGGTTTTCCAGGTGGGTTTTCCCAAGCTCTCACAGCTCTCATTAGAGTAAAGTTTTTACAGTTACATCTGTGCAAACAGTGAAAACAAATACAGTGTAATGGCACAGAGCTGAAGGAAGTTAAGTGCACCTCTCCACCTGCCAAGGCCCAGATGTGGGAAATAACATGGCACAAAGACCCCAAATATTGGGACACAGCAAAATTATTGCTACAGAAGGCTTCGGTACTATGTTAGTTTAATTTCTTGAAGCATAATGTTTTCTGCAACCATTGTTTCCCCTTTCCTGCTGCAAGCAGTTTTACAGCACTAAGCATGAGGTAAGATTTATAATGTCGCTACAACCAGAAATGAGCAAAATGTTTGTCTGCAATGAAGAATGCCCATCATTAAGAGAGACCATAAACAGAGATGTTTGTGTCTATTACCAGAGATAGGTAAGACATGCAACTTACAGCAGGACTTATTGCCTTACAGAGTTTGGATGTGTATTAAAAGCATGAAAGAAAAGTCTGTTTTCTGAAATTTCTGAGATTTCCTAACCTCCCTCCAACCCCAGAAATGAGGCCAGTAACACACTGAATCTCTTTCTTCATAAATCCTCTTAATTATTCTCACCAAGTGATGCTACGTGGCACATAAAGGCAGTGTTGTTTCTTAAAGTTGTTTCTCAAACAGAGAAATACCCTGTTAGTGCTAGACAGTTATATCTATCAGACAGGCACAAACTGCCATTAACTAGTGATGGTGAAAGCTGGGAAAGCTTCTGAGGTGTACTGGACTCAGTACATCTTCTCACACTGGGTCAGGCCACAGTTCTATTGTATCCAGTATCTGATCTTTAATAATAAATATGACACTGCTAGAGCGTGCACAGCACAACGTTCACTCAAATACACTCTCTCCCATTTTGTGCCTTCTTACAGACTTGTGCAGTATTATGGACTTTATGGGCTGGACATGCCAACCACATCTTTCAATTTAAACATCCTTATTTTTATACCCATATATACACTCCATGATATCCTTTAGATATGAGCTCTACAATTTAATTACCATGTGAAAAAATACCTTTTGTTTTTCTGCCTGCTAATATAATTGGTTTCCTCTTAATTTTTCTATTAGAGAAACAATTACTAGTTGTTCCCAGTTCTCCATCTTCATGCTGTTTGTGACTTCACTGTCTTGTCCTCAATCTTTCCTTTTCCAGTGGAGGGGAGTTGAGTCTATTTAATCCCTGTTCATGAAGGAAACCTTTCTCTGTTCTTCTGATCACCGTTTTCACAGTTTTCTTCTGCTGTATCCTTCCTAATACAGGGGGAACTAGAACTGCATGCAATATTCATAGGACACACCAGGGATTCACAATGGCATCATGATCTTTCTGTTTTGTTTTTTTATTCCTTTCCCAATAATTTCTAACAATCTATTTGGTTTTTTTTTATGGCCTCTGAGTTTTGAGCTAACATTTTCATATCCACAATGAGTCAAGATCTGTTTGCTGAGTGGTAATAGGTAATTTAGAGCGTATCACTGCATATGTATAGTTTACAATTGTTTTTCCCTATGTGCATTATTTAGTGCTTATAGGTACTTAATTCCTATACTATTCTTAGTCATTCAGTACTGTGAGATCCCTTCGTAACTCTTTGTGTGCATTTACTATAATAAATGGTTTTGAATCATCTACAACTTTGCCACTCTTCTTTCCAGATTATTTATAATTTGGACAGCAGAGGTTCCAGCCCACATCCCTGCAAGACTCTCATGGTATCCTCCACTCATTGTGGCAGCTGATCACTTCTTTCTACAACTTGTTCCCTGTATAGGAAAGTTCCTGTACAGGAGTGTCTGTGTCCTCCTCTAGAGCAACTATCAACACAGAGAATTCATCCAGCTTTTCTGCTATGATTTTATGATCCTTGACTTGCTCTTTCTATGCTTGAGTAATTTCTTAGCCCTCAAAAGTTGTTTCACACAATTTCTCTGCTATGAAAAACATTATTATTATTGTTTTTATGCTTTTATCAAATTATTTATCAATATTTTCTTTTGCTTTCTTTATTAATGTTTACTTTTACGGTGCTAGAATTTAGGCTTTCTTTTTTTTTTCCTTCTTTGAACACTTGACCAGAAGAGTGTGTCCTGCAACCTGAAGAAGGTCTTTCATTCATAATTGCTTTTCCTATTCTGTTGAGTCTTCTGCCCTGATTCTTTTCCAGTCCTTCAGGACAATTTATGTCTTGGTGCACATAGGTTTCTTTCTAAGTTAACAATTATATATACAATAATTCAGAAATTCAGGGAATCTGTAGAGCAACAGGAAAGTAATTGACTTGTAAAATCACAGAACTACAGCTGTAAGTAATACAAGACAGAATATAGAAGATATTGTAATATGCAACTTTCTTTTAAATGCTACCAACATCTGGAATAATTGGGATGAATGGAAAGGGGCCAATGAAAATATAAAAATGCCTTGTATTTACCTCCTGACAGCACAGACAGTCCACATCTGACAAATTAGGATTAGTAATGAGGCCAGGTACCCTTGGATTTCTGCAGGTAAAGCTCTGGGTTTTGGTTTTGGTTTTTTTTTTTTCAAATATTTACTATATTTCAAATATTATCAAGGGTCTAGAAAGTGAAATCGCATGCTTAATAGAAATTATTTAAAAGCCTAGATTCATTCTTCTTTTGTTAGTTTGCAGTAGATGGAAGAATTGGACAAGAAGGGTGTTTAGATTTCAAGTATAAGGATTTGTTTTCTGTCATGTTACATCAATCTTGGGATCTTTTTAAGAAAAGGTATTTATCAAGCTGTAATGTAGGTTTCAATCATCTCTGTCAGTGGAGGATAGTGGAAAGTGATGAAATATGAACAGAAGTGTGGGAAAAATATAGAAAAGACCTTCACATAGATACCAATGTGTCGAAGTTACTTGACTCTTCAATTTGCCCCAACAGCTGACTTACTACAATATTCTTCTGTGTTTGTTCCTAACCTCACCTGTGAAGCTTTTGTTCTTTTAATATGACTAAAGTTCCATATATGATCAAAGTGTCGTTATTTACCAGATAGAGATTAATAGTCACACAGACTTGACTAATAGGGACCATATTCCACAAATAACCAGCTGATACAAGAATGGTTATTCAGAGAATAGGGTACCACTAAACATGCATTATAATGTGGCCTTATATTAGTGGCTAATGTGCAACCAGGCAAGGGCTCTCCATTTGTATTTAGCTCAGAAGATATCCATCTGTGTTTGAAAAAGTAGAATTTTTTAGAGCTGAGAAAAGGTTTGTATGCCTAAAAGCTTGTGGCTTTATCAATGACTTCAGCTGTTCTGATGGCAAATATTACGTCTACCTGCAAACCATGATTAGTGCATGTCCTTAAATTCCTGTGGGTAGTGATCAGCAGTAATTCTATCACTTGCTTTGATGACAATTTCAGAGGTTCTTGATCCTCCCACTGCAGAAAGACTCAAGACTAATGATAGTTTATTTGTCTACATCTTCTGTGCAAAGTCTGACACTGAGTATTTCTTTCCGTCCTGATATTGCACACAGGAATAACTGTTGTCAGGCAGATGAACCTGTAAAGACCCTATTTAGTTGGTGAAAACTTTCTGTTTGGGTTTTGTTGCCTGGTGTTTTCCTGAATCCATTTTCCCTGAACATTACTGTATAAAAAGTTTTGTCCGTGTTCTGAATTTCTCAGTGTAGGGTATAAGTGGTGTATGATCTCAAAAAATTTGGACATCTGCAGTGACTGATAACTATATCTGAGATTGTTTCCTTTGGCTTCTTTGGTGGTCAGCAGAGAGAAGGAGAATGTATTTGACCTGTTTTAGATATCTGCTTTATGATGGGATGGATCACACCTTGGAAGAATATGTCTCTCTGCTGCTAACACAGGGATCGAGGCAAGTCTCCTCTGTAGATATCTTTATGTGGTTGAATGAATCCCACCCAGAGTGCACAGTCACTTTTTCCAAGTTGTAAAATTTCATTAACAAAAACAGTTGAAGGAGAACATACAGTACTTGAAAATCTGTTCTTTTACCTCTAGCTCACTGATTTGAATGCAGACTGAGAGTGCTCACGGTCTAACAGCTGTTCAGTGACCTATGTGACATGCTTTGAGTCTTCAGATTTTGGTTTTTCAAAGTCCTAAAAATAACCTTCTTTTTGCCATCCACCTGCTCCGTTGCTACTGCCTGCGTGCTTGGGGTGTTTGCTCAGGCATGTTAAATGTGCTTTTCTGTACCTCCTTGAAAACAAGCTCTTTAGGTAATTATTATGCCAAATGTAAGAATAAGGGGAAGTATACAGATTTACCTGATCTTGACAGCAAACTCTATTGTGTAGAGCTAGTACCAACCAGCAAGGTACCAGCCAGGATATCAGGAGAGAGGGACTTCCTAAATATGGATTTGTGCTCAAGTCCTCTACTGCCTTGATATCAATTTTTCAATGCCAACTAAGACCTTTGTCCTAATTTTGAAAATAATTCATGGTTTAACCCCCAGTTGCATCAAATTTGCATCTGTGAATCCTGCTGACAGCTAAGCTCTTTGGAGACCACACTGACCACAAAGTTAAGAGTGAAGCTGGGGATGCAGTATTCTCTGATTGGGACACCTGGCTAAGGAACAACAGTCCAGAGGAAAACAGATTTAGGAAATGTTGCAAAAGCTGTGAGAAAGCCTTTCAGCCCCAGAAATAACAATGCACAATTTGACATCTCTCTCTTGCCATCTCAAATTCTTATCTGAGAAAGCCATACCCCAACAGAGTTTTGTCCTTAAATGTACTAGAGATTCCCTGAATCCCTCTGTGCACTTAGCTATTAACAATGCCATTATACAGTGCTAGGACTTCTGACAGTGGTATAAAACCCTGTGATATACAGAAGAAATATTGTTGTGCTTCCCAAGACTATAGCCATTGGGTGGGCAGGTGGTACAATTACTAGGATCTGTAGGTTGAAGCAGAGGCAAGCAAAGATGGGGGCAAGCGCCAGAGAAGTTGGTCAGCTATTTTTTTTCCTTATGCCAAGGAACATCACAGGCCCTGGTGCTTCAGGTTATTTGGGGAAGACAGTAGTCTCATTGCCTATTGAAGAGGCTTGCATTTCTCTCTGTTCAATTTCCAGGGAAAGTTACTATGTGCCTGGCAGGACTAGAAGCCAGTAAAAGGATTAAAAATGCAACTTTCCTTAAAACATTCATGCAAAATCTGTATCTACCTAGTTGAATGCCTAAATTGCTTTGACTTTCTGAGGATTATATAACTATACATTTTCCATATACAATGCTATTTCAAGATTACCTGAAAAGGCTGGCTATCCAGAGCCCACCACACAGAAGCATTAATATATTAATAGCATCTGTTAGTATAACTGGGAAACAAAGCTGTAGAGAGTTATCCAATCAAGTGATACTAGAAAAGTTAGAAAATGCTTGCAGTATCCTTTTGAAATGTTTTGATTACAAAAGTGTTCATAATGTAATTGACAGTGCCATTAAATCCTGGGTATGTGTTCATATCACTCTTACACAGATGCCCTGGGAACCCCACGAGGGTTCAAGAGCTGTTTTCTGTAGGCAGTAAGACTTCACAGGTACTCAGAATTAGATCAGTTTTGCTGTCTCAAGACTACAACTGATTACTAAGGAGAAGAAAAAAGTCTCTTAAAACCCCTATTATTGGTGTTGTCCCATTCACCAAAGGTTCTCAGCCCTTTCATTAGCACAGCAACACACGAGAAGTGGATGTGAAGTTTGTAACAACTGTGGGGGTAGATCCCACGGAGCAAAGGTAGGAAGGAGGAGGTGGCAGGTGAAAGAAACTCCAGAAATCTATGTAATAAAAATGTTTCCAGCCATAACCTTAGAATAATAACTATGCTGTTCATCAGGCATTCCAGCCAATAGCTCATGCTCTGTCCCATTGCATCATACACTTGCATCCCACTGGTAATGACTTGTTCTTTGAATTGCAATTAACCTATTTAAGACCAATTAAGAAACAGATCTTGAATAGGCCTGCAGTATTACAGCTCAGTACTCACAGAAGATGACAATGATGTTTTAATTAAATATGGGAGCAAAAGGTCTCAAACTGAAGCTTACAGCTAACTAAGCAGCAGTCATTTGGTTACTGAACAGGCAAGGAGCTTTATGGTCTCCTTCCACATGGTTCATCCTCCATAGCTCGCAAGTTTGCTTAAGGCTAAATAGCTTTCCTAATCTATTATTGCATAGAAGAAGTCCCTCCCGCCCCCATTTTCCAGATCGCAGTTTGGTATGTTTTAACAAACTACAATAATCCCTTGGTTTTTGCAGGGCAAGAGTATTGCTGATAAAGTGATTTCATTTAGGCAAATTAACTCTGTTAGTTACATGAAAGATTGAACACTGTTATCTTATGCCAGTATGTGCAAAGTCTCATAAGTGCAAAATACACATCAAGGGCCAATTTCACATGAAAAACTCCTGATAGTATAAGAGCTGGTTAATATTTCTGAATTATTAAGTCTGACAGCATAATCATGCTTTTTTGTTGTTTAGGCTGTTGATACCAGATGTTTAATGCACACTAAAATGTGGTAGTGTAATAGGAAGCACTTTAAGGAAGTGTAATTTTGGAAAATGAAGAAACTACTTGGGGTAATTTAAAGCATAAAAACAGATGCTGGAACTTGGAGCTGCTTTAGTTTCACAAAAAGTGGAAGCCTTCCCTTAGCAACCTATGGATATTCACCATCATTTTCTTTTCTCTCCTGGATGCAGACCTGGCTGGTATTGCTGTGGTCACCTTAGGCTGGGAAGCCAGGTCAAAGTGTTGAGTCCCACTGTCATGAGGTGTTCACCACTGTGCCTTGGCTAAAGTCACTGCAAATGCGAAGGAAGGATCACTCCCATTGCGTTAGGCCTGATTGTTCTGCCTCTGTTGGTATTTACCACATGAACACCACAGGACTGAATTAAAAGCTTGACTGCAACACTCTTCCTGGTGTAGTGCTGGATTCTAAGAATGTCTTGCAGGTATTTCAGGGACACCAGATTTAAATTTGGATGTGTTACCAAGTTGGTTATAAAAGTTGGCTGAATTTAGACCATGTGATGCTTTTGTTAACGATTATAAATTGAGATTATTAAAAAATACTGCATGACAGGATAAAACAGTATATATGATTATATATTTATTTAAAATATATAATTGATAAGATATATATATGTATATGTATAGTCAGTGAGTTGCACATTAAAGATGAGATTCATAGGGAAGCAACAGACAATAATGAGTGCTGATCAGTATTTTGGGACTGCTGAGTCTAATAACATAATCATGCTTCCCTTCTCCTTGCTACTTTTTTTGGCACCAGATGTTTAAAGCACAGTAAAATGTTCTTAATGTTCTCTGTAATTAATGGGTGAAAGCACAGAAGTATATACAGTCGGGTTGCGTTTCTATTAAGATGTTGTCGTATAATTTGTGAAAGAAAACAGATGTTACTTTAAACAATTTTCACTTGGTGCGCCTGGAATTCCCCTTGAGAAATGAGAAGTTGTGGGAATTTTCCATGACAAAAAGGAGTGAATTTAATACTTAAAAATATTTGTTATCATACAGAAATTCTACACAGCCAGAAACTTTGTCACAGCAAGAGCCATTCCAGCTTGATTAGACATCTCCTTGCATGCTGCAAGAAGTCCAGGTGTTAGGCAAGGACCTCACAGAGGTCAGCTAAAGGCAAGAGTTTACCTACAGGAGAAGATTAGGCCTCTCCTGATCTCTGACTATTTAACATGTTGATTTTTTTTTTTCTTTTTTCTTTTTTCTTTTTTCTTTTTTTTTTGAAAGTCACTGCTTCTCATTGCCTCAAGTAAGCTCTGTCAGATCCACTTTGACACCCATATGAACACAACTGGTATTGAGACTGTCTTCAGTGGCTCTGATTTTCAGAGAACAGCTGCTGAGAGCTTTCTAATGACTGGGGCTTTTTTAAGGTGTCACAACTCAACCACCCAAAAGAAAGCACCCAGATAAGCCTTAGTACAAATGTGGTTTGGGTCATTAACTTATGGCACAGTGAATTACATCTTCAAAGCACCTTGCAAGTATTTTTTTTAGCACAATATCCTTCACAAGTGAAGAAATTATTTTCCACCCATGAAGAAGTGTGACAGAAATGGAAGAACACAGTGAGAAGCTACACAGGTAGATGCCAGGCTCAAATCAGAACTCAGAGCTCAAACATTCTGTCAAATTCTTGAAGCTTTGCTATTTATCTCACATCAGCTGAATGGCAATAACCATCTGTGAATACATGCTTAGACCACAACAAAGGAAAGGTTAATTAGCCTACCTCATTAGCACTACACCTCAGTCCATGGTGACAGAGGTGTAGTGGCTTAGATTGTGCACAGCAAAGTTCCTTTTTTCTCTGGTCTTCAAATCCCATGCTTAAGTTTCTCAACCATGATCTGAAAAACTCATAAATAGCTAATCAATGTATTTGCTATAATTTTCTAAATTGGGAGAAATCTTCCATTGACTTGTTATGATCAGTGGTTTCCCCAAGCTTCAAATAGATGTGACCAAAGGCTGCTGCCATGTAGTCCAGATTGATAGGCAGGACAGTAGGAAGACACCAAGCGCTACTTGCTCAGCACTGTTTTCCAGAGCAAAACAAAGATTCAGGATCAGATCCTGGGTTTAAGATTGTCCCATTATCTCATTTCAAATTAAAATGAGTTTCCCTATTCTTTTATTGCACAATCTGCTAATATTTTTTGTAAACAGATGTGTAGCAGACAGCTGTTTTGTTTAACAACCAACTGAGAAAACCAGGCTCCTGCATGTAGTAAATAAACAGATGAAATATTAGATTTAGAATTGCTTCTTTCAGAAATACCAGCCTGAAAATACCGGTGGGGACACAGCTACCAATGTCTCTTCTCCTTAGCAATTCACATTCCTCTTCTGGAAAACAGGACAACTCCTCTGTTTTCAGCATATGTGAATGAAAAGCCTAAGCCATCCACTCTCCAGTCAGTACATTGTTAGTTTGGTTTATACAAATACAATTTAAAAAAAAAAAAAAGTGATATTGGGGAGCTTTGATGCAAAATTGCACTAATGAGCTACTTGTAAACATGGATTACAGCAGGAAGTACAAATAATTGTATCCTCATCTGAACCAAGAACTTCCACCCCTCAAAATCCTACTGACTCACCACAGGATTGCAAGAATTTCTCCTGCTTCCAGTCACAGCAGTCTTGTCAGAGCTTCTAAGGATTTTAGTTGATACATCTGGGAAATTCTGTTTTTCACCTTCTCTGGGGGGAAAAACTTAAAAGAAAAATCGATTTCTGTATGGTTTTGTGTATTTGACATTTGCTTCCCTCATCTTTAGTAATCCTGGATTGGTAGAATGTCTGAAACATCATTACACTATGTCTCCCATATGGACAAGATTAAAAATGAATACAACTACAGCATGTCTCTCAAAAGTAACTGTGCTGGTTTTGGCTGGGGTGGAGTTAATTTTCTTCATAGTAGCTAATATGGGGCTATGTTTTGGATTTGTGCTGGAAATAGTGTTGATAATTCAGGGATGTTTTAGGTATTGCTGATCAGTGCTCACACAGAGTCAAGGCCTTTTCTGCTCCTCACACCACCACACCAGCAAGTTGGCTGGGGGTGCACAAGAAGTTGGGAGGGGACACAGCTGGGACAGCTGACCCCAGCTGACCAAAGGGATATCCCACACCATATGACATCACGCTCAGCAATAAAATCAGGAGGAAGATTGGCCAGGGGTCCTCTGCTTGGGGACTGGCTGGGCATCAGTCAACTGGTTGTGAGGAATTGTTTTCACTCGCATCACTTGCTTTTCTTGGGGTTTATTCCTCTCTCTTTGTTATTTTCCTTTTCATTACTATTATTTTTGTTGTTGTTGTTATTGGTTTTATTTTGATTATTAAACAGTTCTTATCTCAATCCATGAGTTTTCTCTCTTTTTTACCCTTCCAATTCTATTTCCCCCATTCTGCTGAGGAGGGGAGCGAGCAAGTGGCTGTGTGGTGCTTAGTTGTCATCTGGGACTAAACTACAACAGTCCTTTTTTGGCGCCCAACATGGAGCTCAAACGTTTTGAGGTAATAATTGATTGACCAGAGCGTATTAGAAGGGATTTGTACCAGTCAACAGTAGAGAGGGACTTTTTACAAGGGCGTGTAGTGATAGGAAAAGGGTTTAAACTGAAAGAGGGTAAATTTAGATTAGATATAAGGAAGAAATTATTTTCTATGAGGGTGATGAAGCAGTGGAACAGGTTGCCCAGAGAGGTTGTGGATGCCCCATCTCTGGAAGTGTTCAGGGCCAGGCTGGATGGGGCTTCAAGCAACCTGGTCTAGTGGAAGGTGTCCCTGCCTGTGTCCCAAACAGGGGTTTGGAACTAGATGATCTTTAAGGTCCCTTACAACTCAAACCAGTCTATGATTCTATGACTGATTCACCTGTTCTTGGTATTAGTTTATCAGATCTGCACCATGTTCTTTTTTCTCCTGTACATGTTAAAGATTGTGTTGGCTTTTGCAGTTTGCTGTGCTCTGTAGTGATCACCAGTGTTTTGCCTAGGAGATTTGTTATTAAAACACTGACCTTGAGCTTAATCTGGTATTTGAGGTCTGTACTGAAGCCATTACTGAAGCCAGTACTTCAGGTACCCTCTCATGGAGACAATTAACAATTATACTTCTTCCTCTGAGAGGTTTTTGTGGAGGAAATACAGAACGGCACCTTCACTGCCTTCCTCTGTGATGTTTTCTCTCTCATTACAATAACTTTTTAGTATCTTGAACATCCTTGGGTAGTTAAAGTACTTCTATGGGTATTTCTTATGAATATTACTTTGGTTTTGTCTAAGGTTAACAAGCAATTTAGGAATATGACTCAGGCTCCACGAGAGTATGGTCGGGATGGCATGGCACATGGAAGAGTATGGGCCCGTATCTAGACAAATCACCTCCAGTGGTCTGGAACTTCACTCCCAAACAACTACAGGATCCTGATGAAGTGATAGGATGCTTGGGAACAAAAAAAAAAAAAATGCCATGGCTATTCCAAAGAGGCACAACTTACCACACTGTGCTGGGACCTAGCCAGCATCTACCAAGCACTGCTTAATGTTATCCAGCACCCACAGGGAGAAGAGAGGGAAAATATGCAAGCAGACACTATGGCTAAACCAGACATTATACCAGTTAGCCCTATAACTATCACAGAATCACAGAATCATCTAGGTTGGAAGGAACCTTGAAGATCATCTAGTCCAACCGTTAACCTAGCACTGACAGTTCCCAACTACATCATATCCCTAAGTGCTATGTCAACCCGCCTTTTGAACACCTCCAGGGATGGGGACTCCACCACCTCCCTGGGCAGCTCATTCCAATGCCTAACAACCCGTTCTGTAAAGAAATACTTCCTAATATCCAGTCTAAACCTTCCCTGGCGCAACTTGAGGCCATTCCTTCTTGTCCTATTGCTTATTACTTGGTTAAAGAGACTCATCCCCAGCTCTCTGCAACCTCCTTTCAGGTAGTTGTAGAGGGCGATGAGGTCTCCCCTCAGCCTCCTCTTCTCCAGACTAAACAACCCCAGTTCCCTCAGCCGCTCCTCGTACGACATGTGCTCCAGACCCTTCACCAGCTTTGTTGCCCTTCTCTGGACACGCTCGAGTAATTCAATGTCCTTTTTGTAGTGAGGGGCCCAAAACTGAACGCAGTAATCGAGGTGCGGCCTCACCAGTGCCAAGTACAGGGGCAAGATCACTTCCCTGTCCCTGCTGGCCACATTATTTCTGATCCAAGCCAGGATGCCATTGGCCTTCTTGGCCACCTGGGCACACTGCTGGCTCATGTTCAGCCAGCTGTCAATCAACACCCCCAGGTCCCTCTCTGACTGGCAGCTCTCCAGCCACTCCTCCCCAAGCCTGTAGCGCTGCTGGGGGTTGTTGTGGCCCAAGTGCAGCACCCGGCATTTGGCCTTATTGAAACGCCTACAGTTGGCCTTAGCCCATCGCTCCAGCCTGTCCAGATCCCTCTGCAGAGCCTCCCTACCCTCGAGCAGATCAACACTCCCACCCAACTTGGTGTCATCTGCAAACTCACTGAGGGTGCACTCGATCCCCTTGTCTAGATCATCAATAAAGATGTTAAACAGGAGTGGCCCCAAAACCGAGCCCTGGGGGACACCACTCGTGACTGGCCACCAACTGGATTTAACTCCGTTCACCACCACTCTTTGGGCCCAGCCATCCAGCCAGTTTTTTACCCAGCAAAGCGTGCGATCATCCAAGCCTTGAGCAGCCAGTTTTGCCAGGAGAATGCTGTGGGAAACAGTGTCAAAGGCCTTACTAAAGTCAGGGTAGACAACATCCACAGTCTTTCCCTCATCCAATAAGCGGGTCGCCCTGTCCTAGAAGGAGATCAGGTTTGTCAAGCAGGACCTGCCTTTCATAAACCCATGCTGACTGGGCCTGATCATCTGGTTGTCCCGCATGTGTTCTGTGATAGTACTCAGGATGAGCTGCTCCATCAGCTTCCCGGGCACCGATGTCAAGCTGACAGGCCTGTAATTTCCTGGATCATCCTTCTGACCCTTCTTATAGATGGGCGTCACATTGGCCAGTTTCCAATCAGTCAGGACCTCCCCGGTCAGCCAGGACTGCTGGTAAATGATGGAAAGTGGCTTGGCGAGCACCCCAGCCAGCTCCTTCAGCACCCTCGGGTGTATCCCATCCGGTCCCATAGACTTGTGTGTGTCTATATGATGTAGTAGGTCACTGACTGTCTCCTGGATTGCAGGGGAGTCGTTCTCCCAGTCTCTGTCCTCTGGCTGAGGAGGCTGGATTCCCTCAATACAACCAGTCTTGTTATTAAAGACTGAGGCAAAGAAGGCATTAAGCACCTCAGCCTTTTCCTCATCACTTGTTACCATGTTTCCTCCTGCATCTAGCAGGGGATGGATACTCTCCCTGGTCTTTCTTTTGCTACTGACATACTTATAGAAACATTTCTTGTTATCCTTGATTGATGAAGCCAGGGTAATTTCCAGCTGGGCTTTAGACCTCCTGGCTTCTGCCCTGCATAGCCTCACAGCCTCTTTGTAATCACTGTGAGTGGCTAGCCCCTTCTTCCAAAAGCCGTAAACTCTCCTTTTCTCCCTGAGTTGCAGCCAAAGCTCCCTGTTCAGCCAGGGTGGTCTTCTCTGTCTCTGGCTTCTCTTACAGCACCTGGGGACTGCCTGTTCCTGAGCCATTAATACTTCCTTCTTAAAGAGTTCCCAGCCTTCTTGGACCCCTATACCCTTCAGGATCATCTCCCAAGGTATCCTTTCAAGCAGGTGCCTAAACAAGACAAAGTCAGCCCTTTTAAAATCCAGGATGTCAGTTCTGCTTAGCCCTCTCCTGGCCTCTCTAAGAACAGAGAACTCTATTATTTCATGATCGCTGTGCCCTAGTCGTCCTCCGACCGCCACATCATCCACCAGTCCTTCTCTGTTCACAAAGAGGAGATCCAGCAGGGCACCTTCTCTGGTTGGTTCTCTCACCAGCTGTATCAGGAAGTTATCTTGACACATTCCAGGAATCTCCGGGACTGGTCCCGCTCTAAAACTAAAAAGAACTAAAAAGAAACAATGGCAGTGGAAATCAGCTTGTTTAGTAAGGGATGAAGAAGTTTCTCCTAAGAAGGAGCAGAAGAAAGACTCAAAAGAGGCAGCCTGTTCTGCAGTAGAGGAGTCACAAGAACAGGAGGAGAAGAGACTGAAATTATAAATGAGACAGAAACCACCTGGTCCCTATCCCTAAGTGAGCTGCAAGATATGCAAACATATTTTAGCCGTCAACCAGATGAGCTAATTCTCAGCTGGTTACTCTGATGCTGGGATATTGGGACCAATATTCAAGGAATTAGAGGGTAAGGAGGCTCAGTAGCTAAGATCCCTTGCTAAGGATAAGGCCATGGACAAAGGGACTGGAAAAAAGGCAGCAGTCCTCAGTCTTTGGTGACAACTTCTGTCAAGTGTGAAGGACAGGTATCCCTTCAAGGAAGAACTTGCAAATTCCTGAAGAAAATGGACCAACATTGAGTGAGGTATCCAGTATCTGAGGGAATTAGCTCTGTTAGAGGTGATCTATAACAACCTGGATGACAACCAGGCATCCAAAGACCTGGATGAAATGCCATGCATGAGGTCCATGTGGTGAAAGTGTGCGGAAGTAAAAGTACAAATGCATGGATGTCATACACCGACACCCGGTGATAACGAGCTGGACAGACACAGAGGCACTGACTATTCATGAACTGGACAGACATCTCTGAGAATATGAAGATTATCTCACTTTCTCCATGTGAGTTTGTGTCTTGGCTGTGGACAGACTGACCCAAAAAATGTCTGAGCAAGCCAAGAAGAGTAGGTCTTCCTCACGCACTCCAACCAAGGCCTCAGCTATTAAGAGTCAGTCTTTTTCTGTTCAAGGGAAAGGGTAGCGGTGGTACACACCACATGCAAGCCTGTGGTTCTTCCTGTGTAACCCAGGGGAGGACATGAGGAAGTGGGATGGCAAACCTACCTGGAGACTAGAAGCTCAGGTACTGGAAATGCAGGGAAAAACAACAGCCAAAAAGCAGCCATCCAGGAAAATTATTGCTCCACTGTCTGTTGGGCAGAGTAGAAGGGCTGATTGTACTTTTGATGAATGGGCTTCTGTTTTGCAGTTACAAAAATCAAGTAATGAAGACTCTGACCAGGAATAGAGGGGTCCTGCCTTTGGCCAGGCAGAAGAAAGGGACAGTCAGGTTTATAGGACTGTATGGATTCGATGGCCTGGCACATCAGCCCCATGTGTGTATAAAGCTCTAGTGGACACCTTTGCACTGTATACTCTAATCCCATCAGTTTACAAAGGGGCTGAATCCATCTGTATTTCTGGATTGACAGGAGGATCCCAAGAACTGTCTGTGTTGGAGGCTGAGGTAAACCTAACTGGGAATGAGTGGCAAAAGCATCCTATTGTGACTGGTCTGGAGGTTCCATGTATCTGTGGCATAGGCTAACTCAGAAGAGGGTACTTCAGAGACCCAGAAGGGTACTGGTGGGCTTTTGGTATAGCTGCCTTGAGTACAGAGATTAAACAGCTGTCTAGCTTGCCTGGTCTCTCAGAGGATCTGTCTGTGGTGGAGTTAAAGAACAGCAGCTGCCAATTGCTACCATGACAGTGCACCGGTGACAACGTCACACCAGTTGAGACTCCCTGGTTCCCATCCATAAGTTGATCTGGCAACTGGAGAGTCAAGGAGCAATCAGTAAGACTCATTCACCCTTTAATAGTCCCATATGCCCAGTGCAAAAATCTAATGGAGAGTAGAGGCTAACAGTGGACTATCAAGCCTTAAACAAAGTCATACCACTGCTGAGTGCTGCTGTACCAGACATGAGAGAACTCTAATATGAACAGGAGTCAAAGGCTGACAAATGGTATGCAGCAACTGATATCACCAATGTGTTTTTATCAATCCCTCTGGCAACAGAGTGCAGGCCACTGTTTGCTTTCACATGGAGGGATATCGAGTACATCTGGAATCAACTGCCCCAGGGGTGGAAACACAGTCCTACCATTTGTTGTGGATTGATACAGACTTCACTGGAAGAGGGTGAAGCTCCTGAACACCTGCACTATATTGATGACATCATTGTGTGGGGCAACACAGCAGAGGAAGTGTTTGAGAAGGGGAGAATAATAATCCAGATTCTTTTGAAAGCTGGTTTTGCTATAAAACAGAGTAAGGTCAAAGGAGCTGCACAGGAAATCCAGGTTTTAGGAATAAAATGGCAAGATGGGCATTGTGATATCCCAATGGATGTGATCCATAAAACAATAGCTATGTCTCCACCAACTATCTTAGGTGTCGTGGGGTTTTGGTGAATGCATATTCCAAGCTATAGTCTGATCATAAGCCCTCTCTATTGAGTGACCCAGGAGAAGAACGACTTTGAGTGGAGTCCTGAGCAGCAGCAAGCCTTTGAACAAATTAAACAGGAGATAGTTCGTGCAGTAGCACTTGGGCCAGTCCAGTCAAGCCAAGATGTGAAAAATGTGCTTCACACCTCAGCCAGGGATAATGGCCCCACCTGGAGCCTCTGGCAGAAAGTGCCTGGAGAGACTCAAGGTCGACCTCTAGGGTTTTGGAGCCTGGGATATAGGGGACCTGAAGCCTGTTACACTCCAACTGAAAAAGAAATATTATCAGCATATGAAGGAATTTGAGCCACTTCAGAAGTAGTTGGTAGCACAGTTCCTTTTGGCACCTAGACTGCCTGTGCTCAGCTGAATGTTCAAAGGCAGGGTATGTGTATATTTATTTGCATAACATAGTAACTATTTAATACAATAAAGATTCCCACTTCAAAGTTCAGGATTGCTGGAAATAATTAATACGGGGCTACTGTATTAAGGAAAATTCTTGAAAAGCATGGATTTCTTTCAAGTATGTTTCTCTCTTTTTATTAAAAAAAAAACCAAAAACAAAAAACCCCAACTTCTATCTCACAATAAGTGCTATGCAAATCAATGGGTTATGATAGAAACCACCCCTCAGGAGGAAGGAACACTAAAAATATTTACTCTGAAACTAAAGTCCTGATGATTCCTTTGCTTGGAGAAGCACGTCAGTATAACAGAAGTGTTCTCTACAGCTTCCCTAACCCCAGCTGTACTTTTCAAGGATACAGATGACTCTGATGGTAAGCCAGGCTGGCTCTAGAGAGCACTTCGTTCATTCCCCAAAAGATCTGCTGCTCGAGGACTTGGTGTCAAGATAACTTACCTTGCTTTACTTGCTATGCCCCGGGAGAGTGAAAGAACTCCTACTCCCAAGAGATTTCGTAAGAGAGATGTTTTTTAAAAGTCTGTTTAAAGTCAGGTGTTTTTGTCTGCTTCCCTGCAAGAGGACTGTTCCTGACAGTATTTGTTTATTTCCAGAAGGTTTAGGTCAATATGTCTTCTGTATTGATTATATGGGCAGATCCTGATCTCAGTTAGGCTGGAGTAAAGTAAATGAAATCACTCCAGATTTAAACCAGCACAGTGAAGCTCAGATACAGCCAAAAGTTGTGTTGTATGTGATACAGTCTTCTCATATTTGCTCAGAGAGATACGTTTGGGGGAACATGAGGGTTCTTCAGTATTGTCATCATAATTTGTGCATTGCACACATGATCTGCTCTTTGGTTGCTTATTTGTTGCTGTGCTGTTCATATAGACACAGACACAAGCCACCAGGGAGAAAGAAATCAGGAGATGGATTAAGCTTCCACCACTCCCATTGATTTTAAAGGCTTTCAAAAATAAGCGTGCCTAAGGATCAGGCATGTTAACAAGACTGTAGGCAGTGTTTGTTTAGAAATGTATAGCTAAACCAACCACTCACGACAAATTCACTTTTCTTTAACAGAACCTAAATTTAATAATGAAACTCCCTCCCTCAGAAAAACAAACAACATGTTTGGATGTTAAACTGAGGTGAGAGGTTAAATGATTTGTGTCAAACAATGTCAGGAGGAGGAAGCTTTGCTATCAAAGCAGCAGTTAAATGAAATATGAACAAAGGTTGTCATTAAAAAGCAGATTTCAAATATATTGTTCCAGAAGAAATTATGAGACGAGACAAAACAAGGAATTAAACAAGACATGTAGGAGCAAGGGGAGCAGAAAAACAACAGAAATGAAGAGAGGAAAAAAACTGAGTGGGAATTTTGGGGAGAAAGAGTGGGTACTCCTGACAATTAGACAGGGTGATATTCAGCTCCATATTAAGGCACCTTAACCTTAGGCTTCTTTTGCAGGTGTTTACATCTTCTTTAGGTGTCCAGCTCCCCTTGGTGCTTACTGGGGAGCTATGCTGCACGCAGCTCAGTGCTAATGACAGTAATGACTGTCCATTTGAGGGTAACTGTCTCCACTGACTGTAATGAGAGTTTAACTACCTATCTTATCTGTAGACACCTACATACTCATCTTTGCACATTAAAACACATCTAAGTGTCCTGATCTTGAACGTAATAGGCTATGTTGAAATGGCAGTAATGATGTGACAGGAGGCAAGCTGAGAGTCTGGCAGTAGAAGCCAGGCAAACATGACATTAACCAGAGGAAAGTAGTGGATGGAGAAGGCAGCTGTGACCTTGAAACTAGTTGAAAGAATGTAGGAGCCATGCCCCCTTTTTTCCTCCCCATCCCTATAGTGAATAAACTGGGCAAAAAATCAGATGAGGTAACCTGTGCTAAGGAAACTGAAAGTGATATCAAAATGTTCATTTAGTGTGACTTCAATTTACAGATACAGATATATTCCAGTTCATATATATATGGACAAGTTAACCCTTAAAATTATTTGTGCTGATAGATATTAGGAAAAAAAACCCCAAATCTAATGTTATTAATATGGAACTAAAATATGAATATGGTGTGACTTTCAAATCTTAGTGCTATTCCTACTTGTTATTTCTCATTTGCAGCAGTGCCTGTGAGAATAAGGGAATGGTACACATTCAGAGGTTGATGATAAACAGAGAGGATAGTCCTCAAGGTTCTTCATTAGTGAAGAATACATCACATTTCCAGATAGCACTTTTGCTGAACATGCTAGGCCATCTGCTCATGAGGCTTTTGGTTTCATTTCAGACACAACTGGCTTCAGCCCATGTCTAGCAGTCAATAAAAAGAAAGTTTCTAAAAAATGAATTACCGTCCCAAAACACAAATCACTTTTTGCAAATGTTGTGATAAAGTTTCCAAGCAATGCAAAGTGGGCTACCATATGTGCAAACCTCTGTGGGCTGGTGAGGAGGGAGACATTCCCATTGTAGCTCTCTGAGGCCATGTAGATTTTCATTTTAATATACCAATATTAAAATCTATATTAATTCTCCTTTTTTTTTTTAGTCACTACTGTAAAAAACTTTTGTGCTGTTTAAATATCCAGGTTTAACAATTGCTTTTCTTTTTCAAAACAGAATTATTAATGTCAGTAATCCTAAGAATGCAGCAAAAAGGGCAAATATTTCATGTTGGTTGGAAGGAATTTATGGACATTTTCTATCGTGGCCTCTCACTTGCAACAGGACTATCATCAACTCAAGTTCAGGTCAGGTGTGACTAACCAAGGGTGGGCTAAACCAGTGATACATTACTCTTCTGGTGACAAATTGTTTCCTAATGACCAACCTGAGCATCCCAAGCCACAGCTTGAGTTTACTGTTTGCTTTCAATAAAACAGTTTAATGCAGAGGCCCAGGAAAGGCTTTAAGAATGAGTCAAGCATCAGATAAACTTGATCAACAAAAGTCAGGTAGAACCTAAGGGGACACAGGTTCTGTCTGCACATTGGCAGTAAGGGCTAAGTCTTCTGCATGCAGCACTTCATTAATAATCCTGTGTCCACAAGCATTTCCATCTTGCAAGCAATATCAGAAGAAATGAACTATCTGCTTTTGATCTAGTGTTAGTTACTACTTTTCAAAATGTCATATATCAAAAAGAGAGGCTGACTGAAACAGTGGAGATGTTGGGGATCAATACCCTGCTTGTCACAGGAAGGACAGCAAAGAATCACTGGGTCTGTTGCTGCTATTACCAATAACTCATTTTAAAAGGCAGGTTTCCTGCATGCTTTGGCAGACTACGGACTCACCGTTTTATAAGCTTACACCAAAAAATTGACATAGGTGATTTAAACTTCCAGTATAGTAATCTGTACATAATTAAAAATGGCATTTGTGGTTCATCTGTGGCCTCCTGACACTGGAAGAGCAGGTGTTTTGTTGACATTTTAAGATCAGGATGGTCTTTGAATTTGAAATTCTCTCTCAGTGCAATAACCTGCTGACTGCCAAGTTGCAGCACTGAGAGCCTTTCAGCAAGTGAGGAGACAGTGCGGGCTGGGCTTTGGAAAGACACTTGTTTTGATTGTTTTGGGTAGTCTGGAATCTAGTGCCATGGTTTGTTGAACCTCTATTACCTCTTAGTCAAAATAAGCTCTATCTAGGCTAGGTAGCCATTTATAAATGTATATTGTCAAATAAATTAGTGGACTGCTTAGTCTAAGCGGAAGAATTGAGGCTTTTGACTCTTTGGATCAAGCTGAATGACCCAATGGTTGAAACACCTACTCAGGGCTGATATGGCTCCTTCTGTGCAGCACTGTTTGCTAAGATGTGTGACAAATCTTGCATTGCTATTGCCTGTGTTGTTGCTATTTTGTGAATATAGAGAAGACTTCAGCCTTGAGGGCCACTGATCTGGCACCTTTCAAAAGAACAACACTTAGAACATGTCAAATGGACCAGTCCCAAAGATTTAAGGTAGAGATGAGGCACCCAGCTCCCAGGCTGGAGCAACTCTGTGCCAAGATGTTGAAGCCAGAATACAGGTGCACTTTGGACTCACATGCTCAAAGCTAAATATGAGTATAAAACCTTCCAAGATGAAGGCAAAGGGTCAAGTGTTTAGCAGGATCAGACATTTCTAAGAAGAATCATCAGGTATTATACATGAGCAAGATCTATAAATGCATATGTGGGGATATCAATAGGGTAATAACAACTATGTCCATAGTTACAATACTAAGTATTACAGTAAAATCAGGTGTTTGGGAAGGACAGCACCTTCTCATTCTTCCAAGCAGAAGCAAAATTTTCCTTGGAAATAGGAGACTTAGCCTTTACACAAATTATTCTCTAAGCAACTTCTGCAAGGACCTTGTCGCTTACACTACCGCCTTTGATGTCAGCTACGTAGGCCACTCGTGATAGCCAGTACAATGAAACCTGCTTTTCAGAATTCTGGGTCATACCCCCAGCTGATGTAACCTGATATAGCTGCATTGGAGACAAAAGAGAGACACATTCATTGACACCAGATCATGAATGACATGATTGTTGCCTCACTCCATTTGCTGTCATCTAGAGCAGTAATATTAATCAGGAAAGGGAAAAGTTACTTTTGTGAACACTTTAAATACAATTCCTTATTTTGATATCTTCAATAACTAACACTGATTGCTAAACAGTGAATGAGTGAGAGGTACCAGAGCTATTCACATCTTCTGGGTGTACTTTCAGAGTGTCTTTTCTCCAGACCATTCCAGAACACAAACAGCTCACTTGAAACTTAACATTCTGCATTGCCATAAATCACAATGCAAAATGCTTTGTTTTACTGTCAGTTAAAATCATTTTTAAAATAAAAGTGAATTGAGACATCTGAATTTTATTTAGTAGTTTGCCACTAATATCATTCCCTGAGTTTTTGCTTCAAAAACACTCTGTGGGAAGATGGATATCATTGTAGTGGAGAAAATATTTCCCTAATATTTGACTTTCTGTAAACTTTTGAGGACAAAATTTTAAGATTCAGAAAAAAAAATACTTAATAATTCCTGCACATATTTTACTGCTTTCAAAGTTGTTGAGACAGAAACTTGTAAAGGTATCAATTTTATTTTAATAGGTGATAGAATAATATGCCATCTTCCAGCAGATGAATAATTACACTATTACACTTTTCTGCTTCATGAAGATTTCCCCTGACTTTGGTAGGAGTTCTAAATGTGAAAGACTTATAGGCTCAAGTCCTTGGTGTTGTTTTCAGAGCTGAAATAGTATCTGTTACAAGCACAAAATTTCCAGCAGATGCTCCTCACTATGTCATTGAACTTAAGTAGTCTCTCAGTTTGAGTTCAATGAGACCATTCAGGCTTTTGAAGCTAAGCATGTGCTTAAGCGATATACTGGATGAAGACCAACTCTTTTCTAAAACATATATATAACAAAAAATATAACTTCAAGTTTTATAGAATGAAATGATTGATAGGGATACTTAAGCAAGTAACCTGATACAAACAGATTCTTTAAGCAAACTAATTTTTATTCTCCTCCAAAGTCCAAGCACTGGGTTAGAAATCTAAATGCAAATAGAAACTTTAATTTTAAGAGAAGCTCAAGAAACACAAAATTTATTAGGAATTTGGTACCACTAATTAGGTATTTCTTTTACTTTTTTAAATGTTAATTGTAATTTAACAAGAAAAAATGAATGGAATACTAGGGATAACTCCCAACAGAGTATCACAGAAATGTAATTAGTTGTAACAGAAATGAATACAGAATTCAACAGAAAATGATCATCCTGTCATTATGTTTTCAGCTGGCCTGTGACATGGAATATAAAATTGGGTCTGAGGCAATACACAATTCTGTAAGTTATCACAAAAAGCAATAGGAAAGACCTGTTTTTCAATTAAATGGGACCTTTTCCAAAAAGAGGAAGGAAATATGATAATTTATATTCTGAATATATACAAGTTTGAAATATACAGGGGCCTGTTAAATACATATATCACCATTTAGTGCTTGTGAATATAATACAAGAGCATAATGGATGTTGGGATGACATGTCTTTGAAGCTGATGCAACCGGTTACTGACCTTCACAGGTACTCCTACAAACGTAGGAGCAGTGATTCTTCTATCTGGTGTAAGGGGAAGGAAATGAAGCCACAGCCCTGTGGTGGTGCAATTCCTCCCTCCCTCCTCTTCTTGCTGGGCTGCTCAGTGCTTGGTGTGATTCCAAGCCCCTTCCTGGGCCACATACCAACCTAGGGCAGTATGGATTGCAAATGACAGCGGACCAGAGTGTTAAGGCACCTCCTTGACATGTCTGGCTCCTTCTCTCCCTATCACTTGAGAGCAGTTATAACAGTCCATCACCTCCTGACAGCCTGGTACATCTATACCTGGGATGTGGCCGAGGGAGAGCAGTAATAGAACTGCACATCCAGCAAGTTCTGGGCCTGTGCAACTGGTGGAAAACACTAGAATATTTCACCACTTGAGTTGGGCTGGAGTGGAAAAATACTTGATGAAAGTCAAGTATCTTGGACCCTATAAATAGGAGTCTCCAAGTGAGACTCTTTGAGTTCTCCTGAACCGCAGTGGGCCTGTGACCAGCATCTCCCCTGAGTTGGTATCAACTCCTCAAGGTACCTCCTGCTGTCAAAGCTAACAAAGGGCCAGCGCGAAGTCGACCCCCCTCGAGTCTCAGTTATTGCCCATTGAGGAATGCCAATGCATTGTAAGTATTTACTCTAAACTCGAGAAGAGGGAAATTTTAACTGTAGGCTAGCCTCTCTTTCACCCACCTCTCTACCTACTGATGTGTTTGGGTATACACAGTTATTTTCATGAGTGTGGGTACATACATATTTCACTGGATCCAAATACTTTGTCTGTGTGTTTGTACATCTTGCATTTATGAATATACACATACATATATATTGATTTAGGATACTTTATAGTAAGTTAGTGTGAGTTTTTGAATCCGTTGCTGTTTTGATCATAACATATTTTATTGAATTATTTTGTAAATCCTTAAATTGGTTAATGATTAAGTGCTGTTAGTCATTAATAAATCTTGATTTGCTGCTAAATCATTACCGTGTTAATATTTTCATCTGTGACAAGCCCAAAACACAGCTCACCCAGAAACTGAAACCAGGGAAACTGGGCAGGAGGGTACTATTAGGTAGAAACACCTGTGTGCTTCTGGAAGCAGAAGCCACCTATGATCTGCAAAAGCAAAACAGAAACATCAAGTAGAGAGAAAAAGCAGGAAGCAGTGGACTTGGCAGATGAAAAAAGTAATGGCTAGAGGAAGGCTTGAAAATGCAAACAAAGGAAACACCCCATTTTAGTCTGAGCTGGAAATCAGACCCTTACTCTCTGTAGAGAAACAGAGTTGCATCAAGGAAATGTCTGATCCCACTTGCCACCATTTTTTCCTCCTGGAAGGAAAAAAATCACAGGATGATTAATGTTTTTCAAGGTAAAAATTATTTTCCTTTTTAAAATACTTCTGCTTTAGGAGTTTTGTGATGTGTTCTCACTTGCTTACATTTGCAGTAGCAATTTTTTTGATTGGTGTTTGTGAACTCCATCTTGGCCTACTTTTGCATGCCTATGTGTGATGTGACCAGGAGACTCTGCTGCTTTGGTTAAACCACTGACATCTGCATCTGATAATATATTTTGGCTCCTCCAGCATTTGCAGAGTATAACTCAAACTATGATGCAATCATCTGAATCAAAATATGGACAAGTCTACAAAGTCAAATACATTGCCCCACAGGCAAAACACTACACTTTTTTGCAGGGTTTAACCAGGCCTTGACCATTAAGCCAGAAGCATGTTTTTAGAGAATATTTTTAAAACCAAAACACTGTTCAAAGACAAGGCTAAGTGAAGCCATTTTTAACTGATTTTAGAAAGTCTGTTATCAGAGCAAAAGATGCATAGTGATAACCAGTGAGCTCTGCATAGCTCCAGCCCACAGATCTGACAGAAATTGAATGGATTCAAGTAGTTCCCTTCCTTAATTTTTCACACACCTTTTCCCTAGTAATCAAGCATTCCCTTGGCTGTGCTATAGCCATAAAACAGAACAACTTTCAAGTGTTCCTTCCACCACTTCAACACAATAATCAGCTCAAACACCACCACTTAATTTCAGTTATAGCATGAGTGTCCATACACAAATGAACCACTGAAAGGGTTTATATCCGTTTATGTCCAAGAGAGTATAAATGTCTCCATCTACTGCCGCCTTCTCTTCATCAGCTACTTACTGTGACGACACATAGACTGTACTACATGCTGAGGTTATGTAGTCAGCAGGTAGGTGACCAAAATGCTGCGCTGCTTTTATCATCTCACTTACAAGTATGTATATGCTAAGGAACAAATCCTAATCCAACTCGTTATTTCTGCTTATGAATTACATGTTCTCTCCTATTTTTAAAACTGAGCGCTAGAATTGATAAGGCTGCATCTACTTTTCTATTCCTCTTTCTATTCCTACATCTTCTTAATGGCATCAGTTCTGCCTATAGAGATGGCACCCAGGAAAGTATCACCTCCCTTCTTATACATTGACCACCTTTGGAGGCCAACCTGCGTACATATGCAGAGGGGAGTTCCAGTGCCTTCCAATATCATAATAAAGTGCACTTGGCCTCAGTTTCAACTTAGCCTGTGACAAACCTAGAAGGTAACCGTGGGCACATCCTGGCTGCATATGTATTTCCCACTTCACCTTTTAAAGAACCTGTGCTTCCTCCACTTTTTACTTTAGGGAGAAATTAAAGTAACTTCTGAGGTCTGATTTTAGACCTGCCTGAACCTAGTCTTTAACCACCCACAGAAGATTTAATAAGACAGAAGTATCTATTTAGGATGAAGTCCAAAGTACAGACTCAACCGCACCCTCTGCCCAATTCCTTTAATCAAAACACCTCCATAGGTGTGCCCCATGCACAGTCAGGCACACATTTAACAACCCCAATAGCTTTACCAGCCAACTTCAGGCTTCAGAAGAAAGAAAAACTGATTGTGCAAGGTGTATAGTTAGCACCTTGCGAATCACTAAGACATCAGGGTTTAGAAATCCTGTGACTGAGTCATGTTATTCAAGCCACATTTCAGGTCTATATGAGCATTTTTCTCCTTGAAACCGGTGCTGGTTTTGGCTGGGGTAGAGTTAATTCTCTTCATAGTAGCTAGTATGGGGCTATGTTCTGTATTTGTCCTGGAAACAGTGTTGATAATTCAGGGATGTTCTAGTTACTGCTGCTAAGTGCTTAGAGTCCAGGCCTTTTCTGCTTCTCCCACCGCCCCATCAGTGAGTTGGCTAGCGGTGCACAAGAAGTTGGAAGGGGACACAGCTGGGACAGCTGACCCCAACTGACCAAAGGGATACCCCAGACCATATGTCGTCATGCTCAGCATATAAAGCTGGAGGAAGAAGAAGGAAGTGGAGGATGTTCAGAGTGATGGCATTTGTCTTCCCAAGGAACTGTTATGCATGATGGAGCCCTGCTTCCCTGGAGGTGGCTGAACACCTGCCTGCCGATGGGAAAGAGTTTTGGTTTGCTTGCGTGCATGGCTTTTTCCTTTACCTATTAAACTGTCTTTATCTCAACCCATGAGTTTTCTCATTTTTACTCTTCCTATTCTCTCCCCCACGCCACCAGCAGGATGTGAGCAAGCAGCTGTGTGGGGCTTATTTGCCAGCTGGGGTTAAACCACGACAAAACCTTATTTGTTAACTGCATTTCTTTTCAGTGTGAATGCAAACATATAAACACGCATTCAGAACTTGTGCGTATCTCTACTTGTTGACATAAAATGTGATTTTAGTTGATAATTACCCTGTTTCATTGCTAATTAACTTCCATGTATGCAGTAACTCTTACCATTGCTCTTCAAAAATTCTTCTGGACTTTGATCTCTTCAGCACTGCTCCACCTTGTCTGCCTTTGCCAAGACAGCTCACAAGTGTTGAGTGTATTACTGATGTTATTTCAGTTTAGAATGTTGTCTCCTTTTTAATTATTTTCTTCTATTTTTTTAATGTATCTGCAATATGTATTTGCCCTGTTTTGCAACGGTTAGCATTGCTGACATAAATGCTTAGGACGATACCACAGCCAGTGATTTTCTTTTGTTTGTGATCATGTATTTCATGCATTTTTCTATGTGTGGTTTCAGAAATGTCTGTGCGTGGGTTCCCAGTTGCACTGAAGCCAGTAGTATCACCATCCTCGATGACAACCTGTTTGGATTTTACTGTCTCCTTTTCTACTGCTTCTACTCTAACCATTGGCTCAAACAATATTCTTACATCACAGTCCATCAATAATACACTTGCTAATAGTTTTAGGATTTTTCATCTGTAATCTTCAATCATTCATTCTTTTCAGTGGGGTAACTGTGTACTCTTAATACTTTCTCTTGAACTGTTTCTGTTTGCAAATCGGGAAATTTCACCCTATTGCTGCTTCATCCTTAAAATGGACAAGAATGTGAGAGCTGAATTTTTTATGTTCCCTTCCCAATCAGTCCTTTTTCTCCTCTCCCTCTCCCCTCCCCTCCTCTCCTCTCCTCTCCTCTCCTCTCCTCTCCTCTCCTCTCCTCTCCTCTCCTCTCCTCTCCTCTCCTCTCCTCTCCTCTCCTCTCCTCTCCTCTCCTCTCCTCTCCTCTCCTCTCCTCTCCTCTCCTCTCCTCTCCTCTCCTCTCCTCTCCTCTCCTCTCCTCTCCTCTCCTCTCCTCTCCTCTCCTCTCCTCCTCCCCCTCCCCCTCCCCCTCCCCCTCTCCCTCTCCCTCTCCTTTCCTCTCTCTCCCCCTCCTCTCCCTCTCCTTTCCCTCCCCTCCCCTCCCCTCCCCTCCCCTCCCCTCCCCTGCCTCCCCCCCTCACCTCCCTTCCACCTCCCCCTCCCTCCCTTCCTCACCTCTCTTCCAATCTGTGCTATAGCTATGTTCAGTACTCCAGAGAAATGAAAACTGTCCAGATGTTGTTTATACACGTACACCTGCCAGTTAATGAGTTAATACAAGATATTTGTTTTTAAAGAGTACAAACACTCTTTAGTTGCCCCAAATATTTGTTGCTTGCAAAGACTGCGCTATTCCCAAGGCAAATAAAACTGAATTACAGCAATGAAAATTAAAAAGTACATTTTAAAGGTTACAAGGTCAGCTATTAGAAAGTTAGGAAATCCCAGAATCGTAGGCCTTTAATGAAGGTAAGCATGACATAGCTCCCATTTATTTTTCATCAAAACGTTGCCAAATTCTGTCTGTATAATCCTGTACAGGGAATATAGCATTCTTCAAAATTTTGTGATGTTACTCAAGTTATACAGCTGAGTACCTTACTATATTGCAAATATAAATTTTGTTTAGGGTACACCAGCATTAATATTTTCATGGAGACTCATCAATAGGGAATTAAATGCTGGGTTTTTTCATGCTGGGAGTACCCTGAATACACCACTGTTTTTTACATCTACATCTTTATAGATATATATCTCTTTTGATGGGCTTAGCACTTTGGCAAATCAGGCCCAAGCTCTCAAGTTGAGCCTGCAGAAAATGAGGAACTATCAGATAATTAGCCCATGAGTGGTATGATGGTATATGACTTACCACAGAAAGGGATGGAATATAACTCTCAAGAGTCTTCAGTTAACTTACCCAGGACAGTCACTGCTCTTGCAGTCACCTCCTTGATTCACCAAGTTTTCAGCTACAACAAGAAAGAAACAGGTGCTCTCCACCCTCTGTGTCTACATAATCTAGATGTAAAGTTCATTCCTAAATTACTTCCTTATAGATATGTGTATATATTAAAATTTTCTTATTAAAAAGTCAGAGTGAAAATGTGAAAATTCTCCCACATGGCATCATACTAACATTTCTCTGAGCATCACCATGGATGAATACCATCACGCTGTAGCACAGCTCCCTTTCATTTAACTCGCAGAATAGGATGTCTCATTTTCCCATAGTCCACATCTTAGATTGCCAGCCCATTTCCTTGCACAAGCTAATGACTGCATGGCTTCAGGATGAGTTGAATCAATGGCTTATCTGGTGGCATGCTATGCCTTCTTCTTGTTCGGTGAGTGAATTTTCTGACAGATTAGAAAGTAACCAGTTCTCACTTTGACCACATGACTGTTAGATATAACAGAAGGGAAATGACAGGATTGCACGACTTGTGGCACAGAAAGCAGTAAGGAGAAACGTGACCATGTCTTCTGAGGCTCTCTGCAGTTGTACCATCTTAGACAAAGTAAAACTGCAGCCAGGAGGATGTTGGTCCCTTTTTCTCTTGATTCTCTTGTCCATCGCTTTTATGCTTTCCCAGTATCAATTTTTGACCCAAATCCCTTTCTTCTTTCTCACTGAGACCCAGCCTGCAAACTGTAGGAACCATGTCAGTGGTTTTGACCTCAGTACTCTTGACTTCTCCTCTCCCATACTGTCATTCCCACTCATTTCCAGTTCCACCTCTCTTCATGGATTTCACCTTTGAGTCATATTACAATTCCACATCTTAAACTCTACACTGAGGTGGTGTCATTTCTGTCACAATCCTGCTCAAAATCTTTCCTATTCTTACTCTCCTCCTCTCCTTTCCTTGGGTTCCCAGATTCCATCTTGCTCATTCATCCCCAGTTTCCACTCATCTGTTTGTAATCCTCTTTTCTATTTCCCTCCCTGGCTCCCATACATAATCTCTTTGCCTATTCAGTTCTCCATCTCCACCAGTCAACCCCACCACCCCTGCCCCTTTAGATCTCTCTGCTGCTTTTTTTTCCTGACACGATACAAGTCCATGTGTTGGTGCAAGTAACAGGTATGTGTCGGGCACGTCAGTCGACATGACAGTGGGAAGTGGGACTACGACATCTGAAGTGCAGGGACAGGTGAGTGGAACTTCTCGCCCCCCTCACATGGGGGCTTTTTCAGAGCTCAGGCCAATCAGCTGTGATTGACACAGGAGGTCACAGGAGAGAGGCTGCAGTGCTGCGTTACAAAAGCATTAAATGCAGATTGATCTGTTCTCAAAGGAGAGAACACAAAGTGAGAATCAAATTTATTAGTGTTAAATCTAGTGAGCGAGATTTGAGAGGTCTGTAGCATTTTTGTCCTACACTTAAATCACTGCACTTCCCTTTGCCTGTATTCCAGCAGGAAGGGAGACAGGGAGCAGTGAACAAAAAGGCTTTTAGTTTCATTGCCCTGAATTCAGCCTGATCTCTATTAGCTCAGAGCTTCACTTCCAGAGAAAACAGCTGCTGAGCTGAGAGCTGGAAGCAGACCCAGTTCCAGTGGCATCTTCATGGAATTAAGCTCCAAAGGTCCAGCGGGTCACTAGAGTATACAAAACCTCTCTTCTTGTGGGGTTTATAACCTAAATAAATTTGAACAGATTATCTTTGACACAGAGGTTAATTTGTTGACCCCATTTCAAAGTCTGATGCCACTGCCATTTCTCAAAATCACTAAAAATATTAGCATGGGTATTTTTCCTTAGCATTGTTCACGAAAATGCATAGACTGTTTTGGTTGAAATACTTCATGCCCATTTAAACTGAAGGCAAGAATGGACTTGCAGTATTGCAACTGCAACTGTTACCGCAGAGCAAAGCTAAAAGTGGTTGAAAATAGCCTTAAAATGAGTAGCGCTGGGCAACCAGAAAAACAAGGCTTGTTCCTGCTGTCGCTTATAACACATATCTCACTGGTGTTTCAGTGATGAAGAATCTGCTCTTGTCTAAGCCTGGGAGTTTAAATCCTTGTGCACATGAAAGCTACCCAGTAGAACAGGCATTTGTCCATGTGCTGCATATAGCAAAATCACACTGTGATGTGTAACATACAGTACAGATTGCAGTATATACTGTTCGAAGTTTATTTTGAGTCTTCTGCATTTTCATAAGACAAAAAAATATGATCTATATCATCTTACAACATTGGCAGTATGAAACATACACACAGTATGCATTTTGAACTGTAGCATATGTACAGAATGTTCACAATTTAAACAGGAGAAATGTAACTGAGCATCCATCTATCTATCTATCTATCTATCTATCTATCTATCTATCTATCTATCTACCTAGGTTCACTACTGTGGTATTAGGAACCTCTCTGAAATCTTTGGTGTCTTCCAACTGAAAAGCCCTCCAAGCTTATGTTATGAATTCTCCATCCCTCCCCCCCGACCCAGTATATGTATCTGCAAATGCCTTCACCTCTCTCCAGCCTGCAGATGTTTCTAGCAGCTTTCTAAGCATACGAATTACACTTGAATAAATTTGCCAAGGAGCCAATACTACTGTCATGGAACAACAGCAATTACACCCCACCAGTAAGGATAACAACTGGACACAGTTTTATCCAGCTGGAAAATAATGTTATCTTTTCCCAAATATAACAACATTTGCATTCTTTCTCCTCACTTATGACCATGCTGCAGCGAGAGCTCCATAAAGATCTCACAGTAGCTTGAAACTCAAAATCCCTCCAGTTCTTAAGAGTCATTTTTCAACATGAGACCGTATCACTATAAGAGTAGGCTTGCACCTCCCAAAAATGAAATAAATTTCCTCTTCTCTGCTACAGCTATGTTAAAGAACACTGTACAGACTCACCTTCTTTCCCCAGTTAGCTGAGGTGCCAATAGGTACAGATACGTCTTATTATACTTTTAAGTGCATATGTTACGTGCAAATACCATCCAGCTGCATCTGCACCGAGGTAGCTCACGCTATATACAAGACACCAAACTTCAACAGGTTTGGGCTTCTAACTCTGTGAGATTCCTTTACTAGTTGAAGAGAAATTAATCCACCCTCTTAAACTTTTTAAAGGGTTGACACAGAAGAGTACATAGCACTCTTACAGTACTTAGGACCTTTCAGGTTGTGTTCCCTGTATTTTAAAATAACAGTCTTGCTTGTGGTGTGGTGGGTTCTGGTGTGTGGTGGTGTGTTTTTTCATCTGCAATTGATCTGAGAGAGTAACTTAAATACAAACAGTGCAAATTAAAAAATGTTGTTGTAACTTTCTTCACGCCCTCTGCCAGAATCACAGTGATCTTCTGAAGGTTTTGATATTTCAAATAGGGATAAGGGATTGATTACTCTAGCTGCCATAGCTATTTAATTGTATGTGAACACTTACTTCTCAATATGCTGAAGTGAAACACTAAATTGTCACAGCAGAGGTCACTTGTAAAATGAGTAATACTTTACACTGTGTAATGTCTTACACCAAAATGGTAAATTAATGTTAAAGTTCTAAATTACTACTTTTCCAAGAATTAACAGGATTAGTCACTAAGAAACCCCTTGGGATTCCCAAGCTGGGGATTTCAAATACAGTTCCCTTCAAAAAGCCCTACAGTTACGAGTAAAACGTTAGTTTCTCTTATGGTTTCCCTCTGTGCATTGTATTGCACAATAAGGGTGTCTGTTTTTTTGATATCAGGAGGGACAGCTGATGGTTTTAAGCAGTAGTGACCAGATTCTGAGACACGTTTATGTGAGACGCATTAATTAGATTTTCTCTGATTAATACAGTGACATTTTTGAGTATGTCACTGAAATCAACAGGAACGTTTGAGGAAGAAGACACACGGCGCTGCCAACTGCAAACCCTCTGATGTGAGTCAGGCCTCTAAAACTTATGAAATCTGATAAAGTCAGGAAGGTTTTTTAGCTAAGTCGCTTTTTTATCTGCTAAGATACATTTGGGTCTCTACAATTCAGGCAAAACTTACAGCAGAAAACTAAGTGTTGTACAACTTGTTTCCAAGATGAAAGCAATGCGTAAACCGCCAATTATTGTGAAATACAGACTTCGTAACACTGCATACTGCTGAGAATGAGTAAGGTACGTGAACTTCGGTCTGTCAGCATTCAACAAAGACTCAATTCCCGAAACTGGAGCATCTTACTTCATCTTTCAGTGTGAATTTGCGTTAAATGGTATCTTACATCACAGCAATGTTTCTGAGTGTACCTTGTACCAAATGGCAGCAGAGCTACATCAGGTACTGCTGCCGCTCTGGTATTTTGTTAGCCCCCGGCCCTACCTCGCTGTACCAAACTCTCTGGACCTCTGCCCCACTCCACCCCATCCCGCTTCCTCGAGCTGGGGATCTCCCCGTTGCTTCAGGTTTTGGTTTCTCACCTCCTCCCCTCTGTAACACGCCCGAGGGGCTGGCATGGTGGGAGGACAGGGAGGACCGGACCCCACTCCTTCTCACACAGCACAACGTCAAGAGCTGACCTTCGCTATTCGTATCTTGTTTATCCTACCTCAGGTTAAGTTTTATAAAGCTGGGGGGTGCGGGGGGAGTGGGGGTGTCGTCTTGCTTTTGAAGCAGGGGACACACTCGGGTGTTTGTACCAAAGCCAAGTAGAGGTCAGATGGCTGCCAGAGCCGCTACCTGCCCAAGCCTGGCACCGTTTGCCCTGGGGACACGCCATCGCCGCTCCGCCACCCGAGGCCGGGTCTGGGGGGGCACCGGAAAGGCAGAAGGGGCTCGGAGGGAACGGGCCGCTTTCCGGGGCGGTGGGGTGACCCCGGGACCACCCGCCTCCGATCTCCGTGCCGGGACCTTTCCGCCGGGCCGGAGTCTTTCCCGGCAAGCCGGAGTCCTGGGCTTCCCCGCCGCCGCCGGGAGGCCGCGGGGGCGGGCGGGCGCGACCCTCCCCGCGCCCGGCGCTCCCCGGGGAGGAGCCGGCCGGGTCGCACCGGGCCCGCTCGCCAAGTCCGGCTCCGAGCAGCCAAACCCAACCCCCTGGGCTCGGGGTGGGCGGGGGAGGGCCGGCCGGCCGGGCGCCTCTCCTGCGAGGGAGCGGGAGGACGGGCAAAACTTTCCTCCCCCGGCGGCGGCGAGGCACCGGCGGCCGCCGAGGCGAGCATGGGCCCTGACGCGCTGCAGCTCGGCACCTACGGCGGGGCGGCCGCCGCCGCCCTGCTCCTCTGGGCCGTGTGCGTGCTCTGCAGGAGGAAAAGGTACCGGGGCGGCGGGGCCGGCGGGGCGCGGGGCGGCCGCCGCATTCCTGCACGGCCGCGCCGGGGGAGCGGGGCTGCGGGGCGGGAGCCGCGCCGCGCCGCGCATTGGGCCGCGCTTCCCTCCGCCCGCCCCTCCGCGCCGGGAAGCCCTATCAGGGCCCGGCGCCGCCGCGGCGGGGCCTCGGGGGATGGCGGCCCGCGGACCCCTGGGCGAGCGTGGGGGCGGTGGCGGGGCCCCGGGGCGGCCGCTGCTCGGCGGGGCTGCGGCGCCGCGGCCGGGGCGAGGGGGAGACGGGGGCGACGGCGGCGGCTCCTCTGCTGTGGCCGGGGGGGGAAGAGGGTGGGGGGCCGCCACTCGCACGTGGGTGCTCGGCGCGCCCGGGGAGGCTGGTCTCGCCTTTCGTAGGTGCGTGGAAGTCCGTGCTCCAAAACGAGGGGTGCGCGACGCCCGTAGCCTGGCCCCGGGCAGTTTGGCCCGACCCTTAGGTTTGCTCCAAACCTCAATATCGCTTCTGCGCCGATATGGAGCAAAAAAGACCCCGCGCAGCACTTGAGAACCTTCCGGTGGAGTCCAAGGTGCGCAGACCTTGTCTGCTGAGCCAAGGTGGGCAAACGCTGCTGCTGGGCTGCAGCATCGGCCCTCCCCTGCCGCTCTTCTGCGGGATGAGCAGCTGACAGCAGTGTAAGCCCCTAGAACGCGGGTCGTGGGCATTTCGGTGACTTTTGTCTGTGTCTCACACGGTGTTGCCTTTAGTTTCTTTCAACTGTACGATTTCAACCTTCACAGAACGCAAACGTGTATTTCGGGACACTTTTAGTAGAAGTTGCAGGTTTTGGGGGGAATGGAGCGTTGTCTGGAACTGTTCTTTCTGAATATGCTAACCTTTTCCCGGGTGTTTTTCGCTTGTCTTGCCAATACTTGATGCTCTTCAGTGTCTGTTCCGCAGCTGATGAATAAATGCGTGTAAAGGCTTGGTGGAGGAGGAGTGAAAAAGGGGAGGGATCAGTATTCACTGTATTCGCTTTTTTTTTTTTTAAATCACATAATGAAATACATAGCATTAAATTCAATTCTAAATAGTAAACAGTTACTTTTCCTAATCGTTAAAAGTTATTTCTAGATGGTGTAGACATATAAATGCGAAAAAGAAATTGCACTACTAGCCTCTAAAAAAGAGTCAGAAAGTCAAGTCTGGCAGTTTTTAGACCAATAACCCTAACTTTGGGACCATGTATGGAATAAATCAAATAACAGAGAAAAACAGTGAAAATTCTTGTTTTGATCCCAGAAGGCATCTGGTCACTGGCTGTAAACAGAAATGGATTATTTCCATGATGTCTGTTCTGGAACCATTATTAATGTGATTTGAGTTAGCCCAATCCATCCCTTAAGTGGAAGACATCCATCCCAGTGTTTGAGTGGGGTCATCCCATAAGACAAAACTACTTGACATGATAGCTTAGATGCGGCTTCATGTTTCAACTTAGTTTACCAAAGGGATAGCTGCTGCTCAAGTGGCCACTCCTCCTCCTCCCTGTTGCTTGTCTGACCCCCTGTGAGCTGGTTCTGGGAGCTAAACCAACAGAAAGCTATTTACATTTTTTTGATAGATTTAGTTTCCTGCAAGTTTAGCTCCCTAAAGGAGGTCAGTACAGAAAACAAAAAAGGAACAGTGAGAACATGGTCAGGCCAAATAGGATTAGGTGCCATTTTAGGGCTAGGAGCTGTTATACTGGCTCAGCCTGTCATTAGTAGAAATTCCAGTAGAATTGTAAAAGACTAAATTGTCGAAAATGGAAACAGGCAAAGCTCTCGCTTGTACAGTTTTCAGCCAAATGTGAGTGGTAGGGAAAAAGGATCAAAGAACCCATTTTGAGTTATTTTCATAATCCTTGTGGCTGTAGAGTTTAAGTCAGCTCTTTAAAGTCTGTAGCAAAATTGTTTGGACATTTGTGCCACAACAGAATGATATTATACAGGAGGCCTCAGCAAGAAGGCATACTGTCCTGCCCAAAAACCCAAATGCTGTTTAATAAATTACATCTTTAAATGCTGTGCTGTTTCTCAAAGAAGTGTACTAGTGTGCATGCAAGCAACTAGAAATAAAAAGTGGAAAACCCCATCAACTTCTGCCCTGAGCATAAGGTGCTGGTGTTGAAATGCTATCCTGCTCCAGTAAAATATGCAATTAATTTATTTTTTTAGCATAAAGGCAGAAAATAATTGTGCGTGGTCTTGAGAGATACCTGGCAGCAGCCTGGCTGCCTCCAACAGCCATTTCTGATCTGCAGGAAGAAAAGCCGTCCTAAGGGTGCAGTGGATTAAAAAATGGGGGTAAGGTTTAGTTCATGCTCCTCAGATTTGGTGCAAGTTTGTGATCTCCCCTTGCTTATCTGACCCGTTACCTGTTTATCCATCCCCATGCATCAGATTTCTTCTTTCCCTTTCTTTTAATTGAAGCTAACAATCCCAGCAGCAGGCAGGGCTACCCCCCCGTCAGGAATCCACAAAAACGTTTTGGGAACCTGTTGACCTAGGGGCTGTTGGTCAATTATTGCATGAATAAATACTGAGGTCAAGCTGTACTCCTGCTCATGGATCATACCCATTTGGACAGAAATGCAAACGATTCTGGTTTCATAGAGCTTGCCTATGCTAGAAAAAATGTGGCTACTTCACCTGTGCGTGTGTTTTTATAGAAATTATTATGTTGCCCTAATGTTGTTATGCTTGTACCAGGGTGCAAACTGTGTATGAGGGGATTGTTGTATTTAAGGTACCAGGATAAACTTTACCAGAATAATCAAATTTAACATCTTAACACAGACATGCATGGGTTCCATCAGGATAGCAACAGTACTCAAATGTGTGTATATATAAATGAAGAGTTTAAGTAAGTAAATATATGCCGGTAGGTGCTAACTTGCACTTCAGAGTTCAGTAAATTTCTTTTGCCAGATGATGCCTCAGTGCTGCTCGACTGAGGCAAAGCACAACCACTGATGTGGTTGTGCTCTGAGAGTCACGGGTCCGGGAGTGTAACAAGGGTTTGTACGTCCCAGAGAACAAAACTCTCCAAATCCTTCCCTGATGTTCCCTAAGCAGATGTTGCAGGATTTCACCTTTCTTGGTGTGAGGTGCTTCTGCTTCCTTTCCTCTCAGGCTGAGTGCTTGTTACTGGAGGAAAAATTTTGTCAGGAGAGGTGTTGTATTGGCTTAATCTGCCATTCCATTTTTCTGCAGAGCAGTTGGTGTAATCTGGCATTATGAGATTTCAGGGTGAGTTCAGTACAGGCTTTCTTATTAAAGTATTTAGATCTACTCTTTGGAGACAGCAAAGAAAGGAAGAGGAATTTCCCTTTGTATAAATGTTTATCATTTGAGTGCTGGTGGCAGTAATAACACAAAGGAAACTAATTGGAGTCTTTGCCAGGTTTCATATCACAGATGGTGAAGAAACAGAAGTAGAACAAAAGTTTCC
Source organism: Strix aluco (assembly GCF_031877795.1). Taxonomy (NCBI): domain Eukaryota; kingdom Metazoa; phylum Chordata; class Aves; order Strigiformes; family Strigidae; genus Strix; species Strix aluco. Next base: position 38,921,460 of record NC_133931.1, read on the forward strand.
TTAATCACAGAAAATTTTATTTTGCGTTAAACTTCAGTGTCAAATGAGACTCAGTGCCTTCTGCGTGCTACAGAAAGATCCCCCTCTTACTGGTTAATGAAGAAAAGCCTATCTATCTAGGCTGTTTGCTGGGGAATGTATTTTCTCCAGAGAGAGCTTCCTTTGTGCCGCCTCACGAAAGTATTTCTGCTATGGCAAAACCTGATGATTTGGAGATTGTACGGATTATTCTCTTTTGTCTTCATAAAATGTCTACATCAGCCCCAGCTTTATTTGTTTTGTTTGTTTATTTTCAAACTGCTTTTCCACTATCTGTGCACAGTCTCATGGAGCAGGAGATGAAGCAATATGTGAAGCCAACTCCTGCATGTCTTCCAGTAGTAATGCTGCCCACATCAGGGAAGGGCCCTCAAGATCAACAGGGGCTGGCTCTGAGTGACTTTTGCAGGTGTGGTACTATTCCACTTTCTTCTGGTTCAAATTGATGCTTATTTTTGGCTGCTAGTGTTTATTGCATGTCCATGACTGAAAATGATCCCAAATTGTAACCAGCAGTTTGGGGGCAAGGCTGGGATGCTTTCTGCCTCCCTCCTTGTGGTGTAGACGCTGCAAATTACCAGGAAGAGGCTCAGTCTGACCACAAATTAAAACCACTGGTTTTGGGGAAGGGAACAGTGGAGAGAAATGGAACAAGGATTATTGCGTCTGTATTTATCCACTGAATTTGGATCCTGCTGTCCTGAGTTTTGCATCACAAAGTTTGTCAGATAAAGAAGATACAGACTCAACCTGGAAATACTCATGAGAGGTTTATGTCTGCTTGGAAAGTTAACACACATCCTATGTGAGCTATACCAATGAAGAGGTTTGTAAAAATTATTCCCTCTGCAACTCTATAGGTTGGTGAGGTTGGTATTTCAATTATTATGAATGGGCTTTGCAGTAAAGATTGCTTGCGAGAAATGATACAATATACACCACATGTAACCTGTGTGGGTTTTCCTGTACAGCAGTATAGGAATTCCCATGGTGGGCTAGACGGGGCACGTACGTTCTAATATATTATTTCTGACCTGTTTCTAATGTGTCAGAACATGGTATAAAAAAACCTTAAACAATATGATTGTAGGTTAAAGTCAACATAGGAAGAATTACTTGATAAATTTCTCAGGAAGGATTTTGCTATGGCCTCAGTTACGGATATAAAGCCTTGTTGGAGCAAAGTGTCTTTCATTTTTCTCTTTTATTTTATCCTCTAAAATACCTCCAGTCTATACAATCGCATTCATCTGAGATACTCTTCCAAAAAATTGCTCTCTTGAACCCAGATAGATATTGTTGAGAAGAATATAGATTTCGTCTTTGCCTTCAAGAACATCTTATCCTTCTCTGTGACAAGCTGTGAGCTTGCTAACAGCTCTCTTACCAAGCGAATTGTAGTTCACAAGATGTCATCAGCCTGTCTTTTTTACCACTTCTGCTAATTTAGGCAATATGTTAAGGTAGTTTTCTGTCGGTGGAAACATCAGGAAGGACAGATAGAAGGATACCAGAAAAATCTAGCCTCTCCCTTCTTACCTTGACTTTCCACAGAGGCCTTTTTCTCCATCCCTTTGGTTGAAGTTCTAGGGAGTGCATGCGTTTTCATGACCTCCTTTTGTTTAATGTCATTGTCCACTCTTACTCCACTCTGAAAAGATTAGGACTGAAGACTGAAAGTGTTTAAGGCAGAAAAGTAACAGTTCTGTTTCTTAAGTGGCCTTAAAAAACCTTTCTTTCTCACCATCACACTTGGGTTTTCTGTCAACTGTTCGCTGCTGTGCCAAGATGTGGTGGAAGCTTATTTCTCCGCTTGCTTCTTCTGGCAAGAGCTTAGTGAAGGTCAAATAAAACAAAGTAAGCAAAACCATAGCCTTCTCAAGATGTACAAGACTCAGTTCACTGGCTTTTGGGTTCTCTTGCAGCATTAATAGACCTGGAGAGCCGTTACGTTGTGGGTCTTGCATGATAGTGTGTCTCAAGACAAGTTTTTCTTTCTCTTATTTTTCTTTAGTGCTGCTTCTCATCCTTCTGATATGTAGTCTGGGTATCATGTACATCTTGGGTTCTGCTTCTTACCAAGGCTTTGAAGATGGCACTGAAGATGACACCTCTTTTAGCGGATAATGAACTTTTCCAATAATCTATGATTTACAGTATTCTTTGCTTAAGGTACACTGCCACCTAGCAACAGTTTCCCTTCCCTCCCAGTTTTCTTGACCTACTTTTTGTCCAGGGTCGTTCAGCTTTAGTTTGTACCTGGTCTGGTCTTGAATCCAGAACCCACCAGTAGATGCCATCTGGTAAATGTATGTGTCTGTGTGGTGGAGATATTTTTAGTGGCAGTAAGAACTGCTAGCTTCGGGTTTCTCACTAAAATACAATAGTTTTAATTACAGTGGTTTTTCCTTCCAGTGTTTTTGTGAAAAATGCCTGTAATTTTTATTTATTTTTTTCCTTTAAGTACTTGGGTTTGCTTTTGCTTTTTTCTGTTCATTATTCTTTGGAGGAAATAAAATTAAAGGGCGAGAATTAAAGGGAATTGCTTTCAGCTCTTTTTATGATTCCAGTGCAACATGAAGCATGGAGCATCCATCTAGAGCACTATACACAAATGCACATAGCTTACAGAGAGTACTGAACGGTTAGTAACCCTTCTGCTCCTCCTCCAAGTTGATAGTCCTAAAGGTAGGAACGAGGAAAACCCAAGCAAATACAGACTGCTTCAGAAATGAGATTCATGCTTACTACTATATTTAGAGGAGGAAAGCACACTAGTTGGCAAATCTGAGCTGAAATGTTACATATAAAGGCTGGTGTGAAGGAAGACACAGAGGGGAAGATCTTAATCCTGGTATCCTCTTAGAGGAGATATTAACTACTTCTCCTTTAAGCTTGATGATGCAATTTGCCACCTAATGTGTTTTAATCGTTGGTGATGTAACTAGAGAGCTGCTTCATCAGGTGACTGCAGAACAGACTGGAGTCCCGACCCACAGAGTTACCTGGGCCTCAGACTCCCCCAGTGAGGAGTGACTTCTGCGGGATGCAGGGACTTGGATGCTTCCCAAGTTTGCAGTCTTGCCTGGGGACTCTGCCTCAGTTCCCCTACTGTAAATTGGAGGTCAGTGCGGCCTCCTCTTGTTTTACGGATAATGCAGCCAAATTCTTCACAGGGCACACTCATAGTTGCCAGAGAAGATGAAAAGAATTCTTCCATGGTATAACCACTCAACATGTGCTGAGGAACTGTTGCTTGCCCATTCCCTTTCTCCTCTGTGCTGAAGTACAAGATCTAGTTACTGTTTTAAGCCAGAAATGCCACATTTTATCGCAATATTCAGCTAAGCTGTTGGATCATGTCAGCCACTTTAGTGTTTTGCTCAGTTATGAGAATTATAGTCCCATATAAAATTGTTTGGGATTTTTTCAGTCAAGTATTTTGATTAAGAAATTGGGCAGAGCTTGTTTTGGTATAGTAATATAACTGTTCTCAGTACTGCATGTAGTCACTTGTTTAACTTAGTGCATAGTAATGCCAGGGAGTGGGGGAAATATAGAAGTTAAAAGAAACAGCATAAGTGCAATGTTAATACACTATATGAAGTTAAGGAAAATCTCACAGTTAAGTTGGCAGTCTTTTTCTCTTTTATCCAAGTTTTATAGAGCTACTTGGTAGTGGAGCCAGGGTTGGAACTCATTCTCCTGACTTCTAGTTTTGTGCTTTAACTTGCTGCCTTTCCTTTCCAACACACTTACCATATATGACATTATAGCTGTCTGGTAAACTAACTTTTTCAACCATGAGGCAGATTTTGAATTCTGATTTAAAACTTCAGTAGTGTTCCTTTTCTTTCCCCACCATTTACTGATCCTTCTACAAGATGCGTGTAGGTTTTTAGGCTAATATCCATTTGCACGCCGTCTGGGAGAATTTTGGCTGACTGAGAGTCCCATAAAACAAAAGTTTCCTCTTTACAAACCACATGGAGCTTGGCTGTAGATATTCAGTTCCTTTCTCCACAAACTGTTTTTAATGGTGCCAGATTCTTCTGTTTCTTCTCCTTGTTTGGCACATGTCAGGAAAAAAAATCTTGGCTCTCGTATAGAACATATCTTGTTTCCTCTTAACTGCTCGTACTTTCTATTCGTAATTCAAATCAGCAGAAAAATGCTATGGTTGTGCTTCTTGTGATTTAATCTTGTAGTTTCCTAAGCAATATTTAAAAAAAATAATGCTCTCTCATACTGTAGGCCTGGTGGTAGGAGGTTCTAGCTGAATGCAACGGATGCGTCCCTGTTGTTTTGGGAGAGTATTGCATGGTGTCCTGCTCAAGCCCTGTGAAGGCACATGAAGGAAGAACAGACGAGCAAAATTAAGCTAAAATGGGACATTAGAGGAGTGTCCTCTCCATCACACGGCTGTCGCTTTCTGACGCTGCAGTGAAAACCTAGATTGCAACACTGCATGTTGCAGGCTCATGTCCATAGTGGGAAGCTGAAAAAGCATCTCCTTCCTAGTCCATGAAATCCCATGGACCTGTCAGAGAGCCTGTGCATGTTCGTCACAAGCTATTGGTATTGCTTGCTGACAGCCCCACTCTGCACCTTTGGAGTTCTTGTTTGTGTGACTCAATCTGCTACTGATGGGTAAGACAGAGTGCGGCATTGCTAAGTGTGGTTCCGTATCTGATTTCTTGTGGCTCCCCAGAAAAAGATGAGCAAATGGGTTACTGGCCTGCTCTTTCCTCACCCCAGTTCCTTGCTTCTTAGAAGATCTGTCTGCAGATTTTTCCTGAGTGGTCATTACAAATTCTCGTGTCACTTGTCTCGCCTAAAAAGATTGAAAAATATGTGAAATTTTTGAATGATACATTGAACAAATGATTATAGAAAATTGCCACATTTTCATTACATTTTTAAGTGACGTAGTATTTAGAAAAAAATTATGGTCTCTTTTCAACACTGTGTGAGAATGCAGAAGTTTTGCAATTATTAGCTCTGACAGTAATTACTTTAAAAAAAGCAAAAAAAAAACCCGAAAGGAACCTGTATATTCCTTAACAAGAGAAACTACTGCTCTTAAAGCACAGTAGACAGAATTGATGGAGAACTGGTGACTAAAATTAAGTTCCTGAGAAGTGAGTATTTCAGTCTTTTTGTACTCTTTCTTGCCCTTTGCATGCATGCCAGCAGAAGGGTGGATTTGCCCCTTTGTCATCGTGTAATACTGTATGTAGTCTCTGAAGGCTTCAGAGAGATGGTCTCCAACTTTCTAATAGGGCTCTAAGAAAAATCGAGGTATTTTCAGATACTCTCATTTAATCTGGTTAACAAAAGCAGGATGTTTACCAAAGGAAGGACAATTGCTGATATTTCCTGAGAGAGAATTTGAGTGACTTCCATTGCTGGTCCACTCAACTGATGCTGCCATAGCGTTTGGTCATCACTTCCCTATCTGGAAAGTACTGCTCCATGTTTTCCTCTTCAGTGCTGGCATAGTTTTTTAGGTTACGATAGCTACTCTTCAGAGATTCTGGTGTGTGATAGATCATAGCCATACTAATTTTCTCCAGCTGGTTTTTCAGCATGAGAAACTTTTGGAGTCACGTTTGGGAAGTTTCTCTGAAAATAGCTCAGACAGTGGATTGATGACAAGGTATAATTTTTTCCTTCAGTTGTTCAGGAGTTGATCTGTGATATTTACTCATCTCAGACCTATACTCCATTAAAACAGAAAGAACCTCCCTGGAAGATTTACTTTTGTTTCGATAGGTACTGGTATTTGTGAAATGTTTCCACTGGACTTTGTGTTTCTTCCTTGTATCTTTTGAAAACTTGTGTTATTCTGTTGGATGGGATTTTTAAAATTTTTTTAAAGTTTCTCAGATGTCTGGGTTAGTTTTCAGCATGATAACTGTTTTGCTTAAATAGCAAATTTCCAAGCCCTACAGCTGAGGGTGAGGCATGTTGCCAGAGCCCGCACTGCAATCCTCCTGCGCGATTCCCGTTTAAAAAGGAGCAGCTGTGTAGCTGTATGAGAAGTGAAAATGTCTCTCAGTTCAGGAGTCATCCAAGAACCAATTGTAAAACACGATGAACCCTCAGAATTGATATTCAGTCAAAACAGGGAGGAAAAATTAAAGTACTGGGAGGGCAGGCTTGTGCATGGTGCTCTTTTTAACCCCAAATACATGCCTGAAAGATTCTCTTTCAACAGCAATAGGACTTAGATGTGTATATCTGATGATGAAATTAAGCTTATAGTGTATGACAGTACAGAAAGATATTTGGGCTTTTCGTAACAGTTGTCATCAGAGCATACGTGACTGATGGAGATTCATTTCCAGGCCCTGGAACAAGTGCAACAAGCTGGGTTCAGAGCCTGGGCTCCTTCTGAGGACCAGATGAGGGAAATTTGAAGTTTGCGTCCTAGCAGCTTGCACGTAATATCCTTTAAAGCCAGGTTAAATTACCTGTGGCTGCTAAGGAGTGACACAGAATTGTACACAGCAGGACTGGAGAGGTTCCCCATGTATGTCAGTGTTCAGTGGCTTGGGAAACAGCTGCTTGTGCAATGTCTTGTTTGTGGTTGAACAGACAGCTGAATTTCTGGCATTGCTGCTTTAAGATACAAAAATGATAATTAGGCTCCAAAGAAATCTTGCATATGTGAATGAGTCAGAATTATTTTTTTTCTGTAAGCTGTTTAGTTTCTTGCATCCTATACAGTGAAAACGCTGCTAGATCCTACTTGATATTACCAGATTACGAGTGAAGGGTTTTTTTCATAACCTGTGGACTTCCTCAGATAGAACCACATCAGCTATAAGAAATTTAGAGCTTTAAAAACCTGTTGTTATGAAGACTTTAAAATAAAACTGTGCATGCCGCTCCTACTGGCTCTGCAGTGGTAAGAAGCTAAAATAAACAATGCTGAGATCTGTTGGGCTCAAAAGAAAGTTCAGGCTTCCTGGCTTTGTGATCTGATTTGCAGAAGTAGGACATACCTTTGTATTTTGCCCTCAGGAACAGATGTGCAATAAAGCACAGTTGTTGTGACCCATCCAGGCTTATCTCCTGCATAGTCTAGGCCATTGCAATGTCTCCTACATCAGCTACATTAAATCATGGTTGAACACAACTGTGCTTGAAATAGTGCATGAAAAGATGTCCTGCCTTTGTTGGTTTTTTTTTCCTTTGAGTGATGAGTAGTCCAGTGCTTATCCCATAGGTTGTTCTTACCATTCTGTCTTTGCTTTAGGAAAGGAGGGTGAATTCAGTCTCATTAGTGGATGCATATGTCCCTTTAAACATTGAAAAGATTTAATTAAAGTGATGAAGAATAGCCTAAGATGGCATCCAAAACTAACAAACAAGGTCATCTCCTGTTCAAAGTACCAAATATTGCTGTTGCAAATAAATACCTGCTTAAAGGTGCAGGCAATCTCATCTGACATGTCTTTATTTGTGCCTCGATGGCAAGTTAGTATGGACTGAAGCAACTTGCTGTCCTCCCTTTCTCCCCATCCCATGAATATTTGGGTGGACCAATCATAGAATACCAGGTCAGAAGGGACCTTAAGAATCATCTGGTCCAAGCTTTCTTGGCAAAAGCATGGTCTAGACAAGATAGCCCAGCACCCTGCCCAGCTGAATCTTAAAAATGTCCAATGTTGGGGAACCCACCACTTCCCTGGCAAGGTTATTCCAGAGGTTGATTGTTCTCACTGTGAAAAATTTTCCTCTTGTGTCCAATGGGAATCTCCCCAGGAGTAACTTGTACCCATTACCCCTCATCTTTTCTATGTAACTCCTTGTAAAAATGGAGCCTGCATCTTTTTTGTAGCCACCTTTTAAAACCTGGAACATGGTGATAAGGTCTTCCCTAAGCCTTCTCTTCTCAAGGCTGAACAAGCCGAATTCTCTCAGCCTTTCCTCATATGGCAGGCTTCCCAGTCCCTTGATCATCTTTGTGGCCGGGACCCTCTCCAGCCTGGCCACATCTTTTTTGTATACCAGGGACCAAAACTGAACACAGTATTCCAGGTGTGGCCTGACAAGTGCTGAGCAGAGTGCGATAATGATTTCTTTGTCTCTACTGGTGATGCCCTTGTTGATGTAACCCAGCATCCTGTTGGCTTTCTTTGCTGCTGCAGCACACTGTTCACTCATACTGAGGTCATTGTCCACCAGGACCCCCAGGTCCATTTCCATGGAGCTGCTGCCCAGTCAGGTAGATCCCAGTCTGTGCTGCACTCCTGGATTATGTTTTCCCAGGTACAAGACCTCACACTGTCCCTGTTGAACTTCATAAGGTTCTTGTTAGCCCACTCTTCCAGCCTATCCAGGTCTTCCTGCAGGGTGGCTCTCCCTTCCCAAGTGTCTGCTTCCCCACTCAGTTTGGTATCATCAGTAAACTTCATCAGGGTACACTTGATCCCATCATCCAGATCACTTACGAAGTTATTAAACAGTGTTGGGCCCAATATCAATCTCTGGGGGACCCCACTTGTGACAGGTTGCCAGTTTGAAAAAGAGCTGTTTACTACCACCTTCTGGGTGCAGCCTGTCAGCCAGTTCCCCACTCACCGCACAGACCACTTGTCTAGACCACAACACATCAGTTTCTCTAGGAGGAGGACGTGGGGATCTGTACCAAAAGCCTGGAGAAATTCAGGTAGACAATGTCCACTGCTTGCCCCACATCAACTGAGCAGGTTACTTTGTCATAGAAGGCGATCAGGTTTGTCAAGCAGGATTTGCCCTTGGTGAGTCAGTGCTGCCTTTTCCCAATCACATGCTTCGTTTGACTTGTGATAGCCCCCAGGAGGATTCATTCCATAACTTTCCCAGGGATTGAAGTAAGACTGATGGGTCTATAATGTCCTGGATCCTCCTTTAAGCCCTTCTTGTAGATGGGGGTGATGTGTACAGCTTGCTGCAGCTCTGTAGTCTCTGCATTGCGTGCGTGCTTGCTTGTTTTGCAAAAAAAGGCAGAAGAGCAGCCAGTTGTTTTAACCAGGTCTGTAAAAAACAAGAGATAATTCAAATGGGACCAGATGAATCAGTGCTTCATTTTTTTTGCTTAGACATTAAAAAATCTTGTTTGTTTTGACTTGCACACTGTTTCAGTATATCTTGTTATTAATAATACCTCTGAGACTATTGTTTAGGAGCCAGGCATAAGTGTGATCTCATGCCTCCAAATTGTGTTTCAGCAGTTCCAGAGGCTCAAATGCACTATATACAATGGAAGTGTGAGGGATAAAGCAACTAAAACTGTAGTGATAAGGTTCATTTAATCAAAATGAAAGCCCAGGAAGATTTTTCTTGTAATTGTTTTCAGCACAAGTATAATGTGCTGATTTGGAATGTCAAATGGTTTCTGTCATCAAACCATATGAAAAAAACCAAAACAGTATGCTTATAGTTGTAACTTTGTAGGTAATTGGTGGTGATAGGAACGTCCAATAGAGATACGGTTTTGATCCCTCAGTGATTGAATTGAAGACTTCACACCAGGCTCAGTTTTCAGTGAAAGACTGCAACATTGAAGATGGAGGAATATGGAAATCCCCATGTGTGCTGTGGTGATGGTGACTTCCAAAGTGAAGGCTTCCCTAGGATTCCCACGCATGCAGGACATCTCCATCCCCCATAGCTTTTCTCAGTGGGCAGGACCCAAGGCTCTGGGTGACAAAATCCCTGCTGTTACCACCCATGACCATTTGTACCTCTGGTATCCTATTTAGTCCCAGGCACACCGATCAGATACAGCTACAGATTCAGCCCTGCTGTATCAGATGCTTCTTTTTACTTTTTGTGGCAAATATCAAATCATCTCCTTAAAGGCAGCAAGGTACTGGAAAGTCTTTCCTGCTCATGGCAGTCAGTTAATTTCTCAGGATTATGGAAAGGACAGATCAGTTAATTGTCTGCCTAAGTATGAATTTTACTGCAAGTCAGTACAGAACATGGACATCTCTTTCATTTTCCAAGGTTGGACTGGTCAAAGCAGCCTCAATAAACATGACTTCGCATGCTAAATTTCTCAAAACTGCTCTGTATATGGAAAGCAACCAGCACAGTTGGATTCTGTAATATAAATTAGGTCCTTGGGCTCTACTGCAATTCTGCTGATAATCATTATAACCTGACTGCAGAGTTTGGCTGGTGGGTAATGCTAGATTTATGTCAGTAAAAGATAAAGTCTGTATTTATCAGTTTTTGCTCTTTTAGCAGGCCTGATATTTTGTATCATCCCTTTTTTCTGCTAGGTATTAGAGTGCTTTTTTCCCCTGGTTTCTCAGTTTGCTATTTTACTGTTCACAAAATTCACTGTGCTGTGTAGGAACTGTCCTCATGAATTCCCATTGCTCTGCTCAGGGGGGTAAGCTAGGGTAATGAGACCCTTCTTTGTTTCATTTGAGTGAGTTTTGCTAATTGCTTTTATCACACTGGAACCTGTAAGGGGATTTCCATAGACAAAATGACAATAAAAAAATGAAGTGCTTTTGTTGGTAAGTCACCTGGCAATTCCACCTGGATCCTCAACATCTCTGTCAGCAGATGTGGGTGACTCTTTACCGTCCAAGTGCCTCTAATTGCCCTTTATTTCCCCTCTGTTGTCCTTGCGTGGGATTTATTTCTCAGTTGATGGGATGAAACGCAAAAGCAGCTTGCGATGGAGTGCATCTCCAGTCAGCAGTAGGGAGAATTGAAAGAGCAAATTAGGACGGTCAACATGCAGCAGGAAAAGAAATTTCATCCTGCCTCCTGCCCTGTCCTGTGGTTGTGGCTGATCTTTCCCTATCCCACTTCATTGTTGTACCACCACTTCCTTACAGCTCAGCTCATGCCAGGATCCTGCTGCTTCTGCAGACCTAAGGGGCAGGGACTTTAATACTTTATCCTTCCCAAAGGCTCATGTTCCTCCAGTTATCCATTTGTATCCATCTTCTTCCCCAAGTCTTGCTCAGTATACTGATCATCAACCCCAGGATCAGATCATTATTTTCAGTATGAGGATAGTATTAGGTTTTATGAACTTCCTAAGAAAATATGATTGAATGAATTTCAAGCCCCAAGAATGGGGCAGCTGTTTATCAAGCATACCTAGGAGTGGGCAGCCCCCGTAAGTCCCAGGTAGACCTGTGCTCTGGCTTTTGAAGAAAATTTACATTGGGTCCTAGTAAAGTTTACTGAACCATTAAATCTGTAATTATTGATGTTTATTAATTTCACTACATTTATGTTAAATCAAGAGATACTGGGACCTTTTTTGTCTAGCTTGAAACTTTGCTTTTGAGCTACGCTGTAGTTCCTTCTTACATTTGATTTGGTCAAGAGTAGCTTGGAAGCTTCTTGCCTTTACTGCAACACCTGCCTTCTGCAGGACTCCTTCACCCAGGGAAAGGATTAGAGCCATCACTATTCTCTTCATTTATATAATTCTGTCATTGCCCTGACACCAGCGTAATCTTCCTGACTGGCTGATCAAACTGATTTTCAACAGTTTTAGACAGAGTAAAAAATCAGTGCATTTAAGTCTTCCTTGATTTTTCTGGCAGTTTCTCTGTCATTCAGTCTAGCATTTTCTTTCTTTATCTCAAGTTTCTTTTGTTTTTTACTGTGCTTATCTTCCTCCCTATAAAATATCTACTACAGCTGGTGTTTTCTAACCTTTTGGCCTTTAATTCTCCTAATCTCATGTTAAAGCAGTTAACAAGTGATAAAAGACCCTTATCAGACTTTGTATTATTGCAGTGTTTGACATGACTTTTTGGCCTTACTTTAGACATTTGAGGTTTTCCACTAATTTCAGCAAGCCCAGGATTTTACTTTAGATACTTGCTCACAGCATAAAGCTTCTGTGGTGGCTGCAGCTTTATCATATAGCCAAATGAAATAATCTCTTCTGTAAGTGGTGTGTGTAGATTTAGCATTTTTGTGGTACATAACACATCAGTAACAACTGAAATACTTTTGCAGTAAGAAAAACTGTTCAAAATCACAGCAAATCCTGCTGCTGTGGGCTTTTGAAAAGGGAACAGAGCTCTGGTTTGTGATTCTCCTTCTACCAAGAAAGATTTTGTTACAGAGGGAGGTTTAGATTTTTACTTTGCACAGTAAAGATGAAAATACAGATGAATATACACAGTAGTTAAGGGTGCTTTTGGGAGAGCCACAGTCACTGAATTTCTTAGTGACATTTTAAGCACCAACAAAGTTGTGCCAGCCTGGCCACATGAGATGGGGTTGTGATTTGTCCCTCTTCTCACCACCATAGCTGTGTCTGCAGAAGCCTGCTGGCAGTACCAGTAGTAGTTGGGGGGCAGAGGCGATTGCTGTGGTAGCTTTTTCTGGTTGAGGAACCTGCTTAGTGTGTCTGTTAAAGGCATGTTTGCTCATATAGCATTTACTGATGAGTAGGGCAGACCAGGCCATGCAGGAAGGAGCAGAAATCTTTATGCTAAAGTCATCCAGCCTGACCACACATGAGTTCTTTGTTTCTGATGGACCTTGCCATCACCATCTTGCCATTTTACATGGTAACTTACCTCACCATGTAAAGGATAATACTTGCAGATCTGGTTGGGGTTCGTAAGAGTTCCCTTATGTTCTGATTCAGTGAATTGCTGAAGCAATGGCTTGCTTTTAAGCCTTTGAATAGCTTCCAATTTTAGTGGGACTTGAGCTTCTAAGTGGAGCAGAAGCTCAAGTTTTTTGACAGATCAGCACTTTCTTTCTGAGGCAAATGTGAATTTCTGGTTTGATGGTATGGTACTGAATATACAGTTGTATTTCCTTGCCTTAGTGCTACTAATTCCTGGGGAAAAAAATGTGGTACTAATTTTATGCTTTGAACAGAATTTCAAAGCTCAGTTTCAATGCATTTAAAGTGCCTTTATTCATCAGTTCTTGAAGAGTTTACAATTCACTATTTGGAATGCAATTTTAATTGCCTAGAAGTTTGTAGAGGATGAGACCACTTCTTTCTTGCTGGTAACCGAGGTTACTTAAAAATAGAACTTTCACTTCCATCTGCATATCCATTCTGGTTGACAGCTTAAAAGTCTGGGGCTGATTCTAGGTTTGCTTTCATATGCAATATTACATATATTTGAATTGTTTGGTTTGCATGGAAGTATCCTGGCCACATGGCCCTGATCATGAGACAACCTTTTTTTCTTATTCCTAACACTGTGAAGCAGTGACTTGTCTCTCAAACTCCTTTCTGGGTCTGTAATACTAGCAGCTGCATGTGGCTAGCCAGAGTTGGCACTCGCTGTCCTTTGCTAAACCCACCCCTTCTTTTTTTTTCTGTAAACTGGCACGCTTGCCCTTAACCACATCTGCTGACGAGTCTGATCCAGTGTTTCCCAGTGGGATACTAACCTTTTAAAAGCAATCTGAAGCTTATTCTCCTTTCATAAAAAAGATGGGGAGGTGTAATTCTATTGACCTATACAGAACAAAAGTACTCTTTTTCAGTAGTTGAGAAGGCTGAAGCCTTAAGAGCCTTTTTTAATTTGTGAGCAGTAAGATGCAGAACACAGTCAAGGACTTCTGTCTTCCAACTGTGGGCCACATCAGATGTGAATTCTCTGTAATCATGATGACAACTAATCACATAGTCACTAAAAGTGGCAAAGTGGCTTTTGAGCCACAAAGATTTTGTGACATTATAGTATTTTTTGTTTGTTTTGGACATCTGGAAACTGACATAGTACTTCTTTAACAAAATCCATCCTGAGTTTGAGCGAGTTGTCCCACAAGAAGCTCCTCTGGTAGCCTTCAGATGGCTGCAGTTTGTTACTGCTGAATTTTTAAGAATTTCTTCTGGTCGCTTTAGTACAAGATAGTTCCTTCTAGTATGAAAATATGTGTGTGGGTAGTGAAAATAATGGGCTTTTTCTGTTGTGAAATGTGCATGTATTCCTTTCCACAGAAACCAGCTGTGAAGGGAGAAGGAAGGAAGGCTGGGGGAAATCCCAGCATACGCTCAGGGTGTGTGACAGGGCCTAGTTCCTGTGAAGTGATCCTTGCTGTACCCTGCAGACAGAGTCACACTGAGCTTAATTAATTTTTTTCAAAGGAAAGGACATTTGCCTCGTCAGCAATCATATTTATTCTATTGCAATCATGAAGAGTGCAAATCCTATCCTCTGTTTTTTCCTTACCATCCAGAGTATCACTTCTCCTAATCCTGATGTTGAATCCTGAATTGGCAGTTTCTACTTCAACTTTAAAATAATTCCTTTTTTAGCTAGGTAGTTTTTCCTAAATTAATGAGGACTGTAAGCAAATGGGAAGGTAACTCCTGGGTGTATGATGGAAAAGGTGTAGGGTAGGTAGTTTAATTGGGGTATAATAGGTGGTAAAACTTTTGGAAACAGGGAGGTCATATGAAGAGAATGGTAGACTGAAAACCCCAACCATCCTTTGATTACTACCAGAATCAAACATTACTGCAATCTTAGCATACTAATTAATCACAACTGATACATTACAGATGCTTGTAAATAAGTAATTTTCCTTTAACTCTGGTTTAACTCCGATGATACTATTTTAGGTGCTTATTTTGATGCAAGTTTTACATTCATTTAGCTGTACTGTTCGGTGTCAAAAATTAAACGTAGCTAAATTGATAAATATTTCATGATGCAGATCTTCTAAATAATACCAATACAGGTCTTGTCAGCCTACAGCTTTATGACAATCAGTAACTTTTAAAAGAAGACTTTTTTCATTAAAACTGATTTATGTTTGTTGCCATTTTCTTCAATGTCAGTTACCATTTATCATCAGTTCAGATACCTTGAGATCTGTGGGTGAAACTGGAAGCAAAGCCCAACTCCTTTAAAGTGAGTTTATTTCTTAATGTGATGAAATCAATGTGTTTTCTGAGTTCACATATGATCTTTTGAGCTTGTGTTTTTCCCTTTCCTTTTTTTTAAAAAAAAAAAACCCAAAACAAAACCAAAAAAAGTGTTAGGGGAACCAAACTATTACCAATCTTTGACTTTCTTTAGATTTGTGGTTTCGCTCCCCATTGTGACTCTGCTGCTACAGCTATGGCAGTGCTGGAAGCCTGCTGTACGTGTGCTGTATTGATGATCTCTAAATCATGTAATCTGTGGTTGAATATGCCACTGCTTGGTACCAGTAGGTCATCTTCACTCTGTGCCTGCAGTGATGGAGCCACATTGGGGCTCAAATCACTGTTATTTCAACAAGACCTCACTGAAATAAAAATGCTGAGTGTTCACCACTAAAGTTAATGGAAAAATTCAGTTTATTATTGCACAGTCATATAGTGCTGTCAGAAACATTAACCTCTTTTTACAGGCTCATTAGTCAAGAGTTCAGCGAGGAGTTAGTCCACACTTGGGATTCCTGGTCTGGGTCATCTACCATGTTTCTCTGCTTTGTGTGTGAAAGCATTTGGCATACACCTCTTCCTAGAAAGCATAGCTAGTTCCTCACCCTCATGCTAGTGCCAGGAGTGCTGTGAGGGTCCAGCCTGGTTTTTATGTCCGTTGCACCATTCTTGGCCTGATGGAGTTCACTGACTGCACTCAAGTCACCCATTTACAGCAGGGATTCAGGTGATGCCCAGTGTATCTGACTCCTACAGAGCAGGGAGTGTCTCTCTTGCTCAGTGGGGAGCATCCTATTGTGTAACGAGGCTCCGTCCATTTTTTCTGAGTGATTACAAAGTTATCTGAGTGGAACTCATGTACAATTATGTAGGATCACTTGGATTTTCTCATGGATGAAAAGTAAAGGCTCTCTCATAAGCAGGAGTAACAGAAGATGGTTGATGGAGTGTTAAGAATACAGTCATTTTATCTTGGCTTGTTAAAAGTGGTGACTTCAATAATTAATACATTTTTAATGTAAGAAAGAATATGGAACAAAGACATTCAGGCAGCTTGTTTGTAATCCCCCTAAATGTACTCTGCCTGACAAAAATTACTGCAAGGAGTTGATAAGTCTTTTTTGCTCCACAAAATCAAAATGAAATTGCTTTCCATTTTTCAACCTGGCGCTTCTGCCAGATTTGTTATGTTGGGAACACGATGTGGTGTAGAAGGCATCTGTAACCTCAGGCTCTTAAGAAAAGGCCCATGTTTTATACATTATTCTCTTCTCTTCGATGGATACCTTCTAGGAAATGTCTTTGTTAGTTGTTCTTTTTTCCAGTACAGAAATACTGCTTCAACATGTTCTGTGCTGAAATGTCAGCGTTGTGCTGTTGTGTAGGTGGTAGTATGTATTATACACAGTTTTCAAAACCTGAATAATCAGTGATGTGCATGACTTTGCCAGGGAAAACAAATGGCTGTGTCATTTTGATTTCGGTATATCAAGAAAATGTAACCTATAAAAGTTAATTAGCATTCTTCCAGAAGGGGCTTGTTTAACTAACATCTTTGTTTCCATGTTTTCAATTTTGTCAGAAGTTGGAGGGGAGTGTTTTATTCTGTTGCTAATATATACCCATAGATTTACAGAGTATTTCACAGAGTTTTAGCTACCATGCATCTGTCCTTCATTTCAGTGAACGGCTAGATTTTCCACTCACTTCAACAACCGCTTAGATCCACTGAAAATTTTTGTTCTGGTTTTCATGTAATTTTTTACATAGTTTTTATAAATAAAAATTCTTGAGCCTGATGGTGTTCCTGTTATCTATCAAAATGAGGTTTTGCCAGTGATTTAACAGGAGAAATCCGTTGTCACTGAAATCCGGACCATCTGTGTCGCTGGTCTCTGCGGGGAGTTGATGGATCTCCACCTCTCATGGGTTTGGTTCTCTGGTAGGCTCAGTTCTTCCTGTTCAACATGTATATTACTGAGATTTGGCTATATTGGATGCATGAAAGTTTCTGGTCTGAAACAAAAGTGAAATTTGAACACCCATAATACTGAATTAAGTAATCTCACTTTATTTTTCTATATAACTCTGCAATTCATTAGCCTTCCTCCACCACTTTAGAAACCAATTGATAGAAGATGTAGCTGTTTGCATACCAGCATTACTTAACTGTGTTAAGGTGAGTTATAAAAATTAGAGAACAGGCTTCTCATGCACTAACTGGTTTGATGAACTTGGTCTAGACTGAGGTCTTCTCAAAGTTGAAAAAGAAAAGATGAATAAAATGGTCCTTTCATAGTAAAATCATATTGGTAGCTTTACAAATATTCTAGAAGTGGAGGTGAGGTTTTATTGTCGATATTACTTCTGGATATTAATATTTACAGAAAGTGTTGAAAAAAAAGCATTATGTAGAGAAGTCTAATTTTTATTTTAATGAGGCCCTTATAGAAAAGATAATCCTTAGAGGCCAGGTTTTCAAACCTGCTAAGCCTGCTGAGATGCACTTACTGTGTACCAAATCCTCAAAGGCCAAAGTAAAAATGGTCTTGTGGATAACTTGGCTTTTTTTCCACTGCTCTATAAATGTATGCTTGAGACTTTGATTTGGGAGTCAGCTTTCATGTTGTGTTACTAAGCTGTATATTGAAATGCTTGGTGTCCTTTAATGCAAACCCTGGATGGTGTCCAGAACCCATGCAGAGACTTCAGCATCATAACTGCCAGTGAAACTGCCCTCCTCATTGCTTAACCAAACTGCTTATCCAAACTGCAGGTACTCAGAGGTCCCTGGAGCTGGGTGAAAAAGTGATCAGGAGCAAATATTTGAAAGATGATGGGATTTATTATTCACAGTGAGAGAGAACTGAAGAAATGGTGGGCTCTGTGTTAGGGAGAGGGACTCGGGGCAAAGTGATTTGAGAATTAATGGTAAATAGAGGGCTGTGGTTTCCAAGTTACTGTTGTTGAGATGTTTCTGTGCTGCCTCGTTATGCTTAGGCCTGTTCTGAGCATGGTCTCTTTGACTTCATCATCTCTTTGATTATAAATCCATGAGTCTGTGAGAGCATCTACTCCAACCCTTTGCTTGAAGCAGGCTTTAACGTTTCACTTGGCAGTTCCATGCCAACATGTCTTTGGAGAGTATGCGTCTTCCAGACCATCCCCCCTGGCTTTCCTGGTAGCTCATTCTTTTGTTTAAAATACCACATTTATAACCAGGGTTTGTCATTTCCTTGTCGGTTGTGGTTGCTATGTGTTTCTTCTCTAAGATGAAAACCTGTTAAGGCTCAATTTTTTCACTTAAGACTTAACTGAGTTTTTGCAAGCTTCTTCGTTTACCTGCATGGTGGTTGATTCCCTTCCCTCTTTAGAGATGGTGTCTCTGTAAGAGGTTTTTAGGGCTTAAACCCTATTTATGTCTGACAGCTGGAATTTCAGTCCCCGCCAGGCTGATTATTAATAACCTTGCCCATATTTCCAATCCAATATGCACTCTTACAAAGTTAAGTTTTCCTTCTTTTCATAATTTCTACAGTTCCTAATATGCTCGTTCTCTCATCTCTCATCTTTAGTCCTACCAACCACATTACCATGTTTTGAATTTTTCCCTCTGAGGGCTCCAATTACCTTTACTCATTTGTAACAAACTAATTGACTCGGGGGTTGAGAGAGGTTGTTACAGAGCAATATTAAATACAAAAGAACCATTAGAAGTGTGGAAATTATAATCTTTAAGACTATATATTTTCCATTATATCCATAAGATATCCCTTTCTGTCCTTAGTTTTTATTAGTAAACATTGTTTTCAGTTCTTTACTGACCCAAGTTGTATAGTTTTCCAACCTTTGGCACTTTGACTAACAGAAATCTAAGTTCTCTTGAAGAATTCTAAATCTCATTCTCATTTTCTCTTTCTAATTTTGCCATCCCAAGTTACAATTACTAGGCTTTCCCATAGCGTTTGAAAACAGTGTTCTTTAAAGCTGTTGACTTTGGAACTGACCACATTGGACATAATCCAGGACATGATTACTGATTACTGCAATAGCAGCTTCCAGCCCAAAGATTTATTTCATCTATATCGTAGTTACTCTTGTCTTGAACAGGGTATTTCTGGTGATGATAAAAGGTGGAAACTCTAATGGTGTTTTCTGACTGTCTGCTTGGCACCCGAAGAGAAGCCTCTCACAGCAAAGTAACTTTGTTTCACATACTGAATAGGTGCATGAGGATGGGTGCATCCCTAAAGTGTGAGAAGAGCTTTCATAATGACACGTAGTTTCTTTATCACCCCTTCGTCCCCAAACCACTCGAGCACAGAGCTGTAGCTATGAAACTACAATGAAACGGGGCAATAACATCGCTTTGTTGGGCCACAGGATCTGCAAACCATACACGGCCATGAGCCTCCACCCCTCTGTGCCTCTGATGCAGGGTCCAGCACAAAGAACTGAGTCTTGGGAACCCAGTTGGGCAGCCAGGGCATGAAGCAAGCACAGAGACAGCCTTCAGGAGCCCTTAGATGCCTTAGCATCTGCCCTGCTGAGTGCCAGAGCCCGTTCTGAGCCCTGCAGTTCCTGTGCTTTGCACTGCCCGGCAGCCTCATTGATCTTAAGTGACTGGAGTAAGGGCAGCTGTAGTTCTTGCAAATGAGACTGCTTTGCTATTGATGCTGTGTTAATGTATGTTATTTAACCATTTATTTCAAGCCTTTTGAACTTTCAACTCTAAGGAGTAGGTGACATTGTAAAAATACTCAAAATAGATCACTAACAGTTTGGGTTTTTTTCTCTGCTGTCTTCATACTGTAATATGCTAATGCCAGATATACTATAATAGGAACAATTGTAAGGCAAACTCAGTTATTTCATTTAAGGTCTTAAATGATGTGGAGATTTGTTGAGGCAGAGAGTGAAAGACTGTTTTCAAGATCTGCAACTGGGCAAAGATTATCCTACCGAGAACAGTCAGACCAGGTGCCAGTGCCAGGATGGGCAGGCAGGAGTGTGGTGCAGCTTGTGGGATAGGCGAGCACCAATTCTTTGTAGGCATGGATGGCTTAATAAAGATTTGAACAGTAGCAAAGTTGAAAAATACTGTCCCATATGCACAAGCATCTCATGGTGGTGGAGTAGACTTTTCTGTGTGGGCCTGGGAGAAGGGGGAGGATCTGGAGGTGGAAGGAAGATGAACACTTCGGTTGTTGGGGTCAGGCATCCTACAGCTTGGTTTGTCCAAAAGTACTTTGAAAAAGCCCTAACAGACAAATGTTTGTGTGGTGAAGGCACAGGGAATGAACAGGAATATGTCCTCAAAGGCTTGAAAAGATTTGTGTTAGGTTTAGTATCCTGTTCTTAAAATGGTGAATTATGAAGAGAAAAAGCACAGTAGCAGATGAAGAAAATGTGGTCATGGAGGTTTGGTTGCTTTTCTATTAGAATATGTTTAAACTTTCTGTTCCTCTAGACACATTCTCACATTGTGGTTTATCATCATGTCAGAAGATAAGATGAGATCTTGCTGTAGTTGATGCAGAACCAAGAACTATCAAGAAGATTTCACAGAGGAAAAGAAAAGAGGATTTTCATTGAAATGGTGAACCTTTTTCTGGGCGAAATGTTCCATCCTACCTAGTTAATGACCTCACCTAAAAAACCCCAAAAGTTCACATTTCCGTTGCCAAACAAAAAATTATGATCTTTACCTAAATAAACATTCAGTACAGTATTTTGTGCAATTCAGAATGATGAAAAACAAAGAGGTTTTATATATATGTATATTAATGCAAAATGACATGAGCTTCCCTTTAAAAAGTTTTCTTGGAAAAAACAGCAGGCTTCATCCCTTCCAGTACTGACAGAACTGGAGCTATTGCTCTATATACAAATTTTAAGTGACTATAAAATGTGTCTATCTGAATTAACAGCAGGAAATTAATTCCAAGAGAAAGGGTTAATATGTCATTATTATAATAATTACAAGTCTTGGAAAAAGAAGCATTACTAAGTGAGAAAATAAGTGTTGCATTCCGTTCAAGCTCTCTTTGAGGGGTTGCATTTCTTTTTTTGAAACTCTTTTATGCTCTACTTGAGTAGTTCTTACTTCTGTATTATTGTGTGAGGACAAAAAACATACCTTCCACAATGAGCCCCTACTGTAATAAGAATTACAGAAATGTGCAATAGTGTCTTTATACTTCTATAGAAGTGTAACATTTATTTTTATCTACCTATATATATAAAATATTTAAAACTAGTCCTTTCTCTCTTGTCAGTGTGCTGTGCCATATGGTGCCGAGCAACATGCCAGATGATAAAAATATTCCTAGAACATATGATATCATCAGTCAATTCAAGAGGGGTGAAACTTCTTGACCAAAGCATTTGTGGCTTTGATACATTTTCCTAGGTGTAAAGTATATTTTGAAATGATGAAGTGTGTCCAAGAGGTCTCCTTTTATGCAAATTCTAAAATACCAGCTTAGAACATTTTGTTTGTTAAAAAAGGTTGAAACTAACTAAATTTTGTTTAAACAAAGGAATTCATGGCAAAGTAGCAGTTCTTTTCATAGCAAGAAGTGATTCACCTTCTTCCTTTCAATATATATCACTGATAGCTGCTCTGGTGTTGGAACCATGCCACCGAGAATGGCATTTCTCCCATCTCCCTTCTCCACTCACTGAGAAGACGGAATATGTGCTCGGTCAGAGGATGTTCCTGTTTGGTGCAGACAGCTATCTGTATATGCTTGGGAAAAGACCGCATGTGCCCAGAAAAAGAAAAAAAAACAAACCAAAAAACCTTCCATATTAAGCAGTATGGTTTCAATGCTGGGTTTTTCTTACTTTATGTTGAGCTTGTTTCTTGTTTCTCTCTTTGCACTAAACACCAAAAAACAAAAAATGAAGTGTTCTGTTGGCAGGGTGACTTGTGGTCAGGTGGCCTTCTCCGGGCAAACTGTGGGTGTTTCTTCAGAAAATATCATGAGGATGCTACAAAGCAAAAAAAGAGAGATGTTAGAAGCTGTAGGGACAACACTGCAGGAAAAGTGGCCTTTGTGATGGGATTAACGATTACACTGTAAATAACAAACTCTACATACTAGAAGTGCTTACACAGCCGGTGCCTTTAGCTGCCTGCCTGCCAGCTCTCTGTTAATTTGTGTCTTTGTCATGGGAGGAATATTAAGGAGAAAAGTTTCGACTTTGAGTTAGGACCTAAAACTTGCACTAATTGATTCAACAGGATCATCTTCATGTCACCAGACTCTTTCTTCCTGCTTGTCTTCCTTAATACATTTCCTTACAGTGTTCGTGTTTTACCTGAGAGTCTCCTTAGTGTCAGGTCTGGCATTCCTGGGTCAGTGTTTTTTAGACTCACCTTAAAACTCAAGTGCGTATTGCAGCATTCTCGTTTTGTATTCACTGTTTACAGATTTTAAGTCCTTAAGTCATCCTCACTTCCCCTCTCATCAGATATCTATTTTGACCTATTTATTTGTAGTGAAAAATTGCCTTACAGGAATTCTTGAATATTCCAGGACAGAGACCTCAATTATATAAGACATAGCTTAAAAGATAGTGTCTGGTCTGATTGTTATAATCCAATTTACAGATTGAGTGAATGAACGGGGCCTGAATGAAAAGTAACATTCAGAAGTGTGGTTAAAAATCTTTTTTCTACATTGATCAGGCTCGGACCTCTGATGTTACAGTCTCACTAATTCTTCAGTCATCCATTAAGTTCCCAAAGAGGTAGGATGTGTATTTGTAACTAAAAACATGAAAAAATTTATATCTGAGGAAAAAAAAAAAAAACGTGGGTTTTTTTGAACAACGTGAAGAGGGAAAAAGGGGTGCAAAGTAAAATTTATAAAATAGGGATCAAAGTGTAAATCAGTATCTGTATACTAGCATGAATGCTGTTGATGTGATGGAAAAAATAGAGTCCTAACTTCCAGTTTATACTTTCCACCGTTGTTTCCCTTTCCTTCTCTTTGTTATTTAATAGTTCTCCATAACAGTCTCTTTCAACCCATGAAGCCATCAACAATTTGTTTTTACAGGTTAATATACTTAAAAATGATTTTGTAATAGAATATCCTTGTCAGAGGGCAGATCTATGAACAATCCTCCTCCCCTCCCCCCCCAGTTTTTCTTTGAAACTCAACTACATAGCTAATTTAGGGCTTTTACAGTGACGGAGTGCTTTGCCTTGTGACTGAACTCATAACCTCTTGAGGGTCTCCAGAGGTACATCATACCACCAGAATTTTAATGACTCAGGCACTGTATGTTCATTCAGGTTATGTATATTTAATGCAGAACTAAATGGGGTCAAGACCAAGAACCCCTTAGATTATATCACCTTTTAGGATTTGGGGTTCTTTTCCGAGAGCTGTATTTACCAAGCCTGACGTATCCCTTTATAGCTGCCTCTCATGGCTGGGCTCTTCCCAGAATCAGACTTGCTTGTGCTCATCATTGGTGAAACAGGACACATTTTTCCATGTGTGTATTTGATAATATAATAACCTACTAATTCAAATTTTAAAAATGCAGCCATCCTTCTTGTAGCTCTTCTTCCCCAAAGATCAGACCGTGTCTAACCCTGTGGTTCAAATATGGATACTTGCCCTTTGCCTGAAAGTTCTGAGTAGCACTGCTGAAATCTTCTAATCCAAG
Organism: Strix aluco; assembly: GCF_031877795.1. Classification (NCBI taxonomy): domain Eukaryota; kingdom Metazoa; phylum Chordata; class Aves; order Strigiformes; family Strigidae; genus Strix; species Strix aluco. The sequence goes on from NC_133931.1 coordinate 38,945,074, forward strand.
GTGATCAAAGTGCTGTTAAGTGGGCAAGGACAAAATTGTTTTGCAATATGATCCACTCCTTTCATGAAGACAGAAGCAGCCGTCTGTACTTAAAAGCAAAAGAACTAAAAATGATTTCTTAGTGGGGTTCTGATACCTAAAAATACTCATCATCACGAAATTTGGGCTGAACTAGGGCAACGTGCCAGAGCAAAAGATACGGATGTGGTTAAAGACTGAAATGACCTATACTTTGTCTACTTCAAAAAAGAATAAAGCAGTACTTAGTAATGTTATACAATCATCTTTAACCTTCTTTCTGAGGATCTTGTCATTACAGTAATTTGGGGCTAGAGAGCATTATTGTCCATACCCTGCTGAGGAGGGGACTGAGGCACAGATAAAGAGTTTAAAGATTGCTGTTAAAGAGAGTTACTGGGTTCTGGTCTGAGATGAGGCTGGGCTGTGCAGCCAGTTAGATGCCATGGGAAGTGTGTCTGATCCTGTGGCAAGGGCATCTCCCATGCATTGGATCGGATAATGGGCACTGGCCACTGCAACTGAACATTTATTAATTTGCTGTCTTAATACTGTAACCTGCAGATCATCGCAATTAATTTGCAATCAAGAAGAAACAACACAGTGGGAACAGGAACATTATCTAAACAAGTAGGAGCTAACGAGGCCATGGATGCTTTGCACAGCTCTGTGGCAGTAACCTGCCTGTAGAGCATCTCAGCAGGTGCTTTACAGCACACGCTACTCTCGTGTAGCCTCAGCTGGGCTGCTTCTGGGCTGCAGCTTGCTCATTTGCTATATAACATACCTAAAGAAAGCAAATCAGACAGAGTTTGCTGTGTTATTTTTATTTTTTAATATTTATGAAGCAGTTCATAAACCTTATCGACCTTAGCTAACCACACTGTAAATATTTTCACTGGAGCTCTACATTCTCCTAAGTGGTGAGGAGTAACTAGAGACTGCAAAGCTTAGAAGTTTCAGGCAGTGGTGAAAGGGATTTGTAGGCTCTTATAACCTTGAATATTCTTTCTCATAAGAGATTACATTTTCAAAAGGTAAAGAAACACAGTTATGAGCACAAAAATATGCATGCCTGTATGGATTAGTGCAGTTGGTTCACTACACAAGGAAATGCATATTTCAGCACCTAATTACCCCTTCTGAAGTGTAGTTATGCAATGTATCCACCCACTTGCTATAAACCTGAATGAAGATATAAGCTGCATATAGGTTGTTTACATTGCAAATCTCTGCCTCTTTTAGAAAATCCAACTTTTACTCGCTTCATATGAGCAGCTCACAGGATTTTAAGAATTCATCTTAACAGAAAGCAGATGGTTTCAGAAAGCTGAAATGAAGAAGGAAGAGGAAGAAATTGAAGATCAGAACTAAAACGTATAACATTAAGTGAAAGCTACCATGATAGATTTTTCTTTTTTGAAAACAGGGAATTACAACAATGTCTTGTGTCCTGGCATGCAGGAAAAAAGAAAGTGCTAAAGATGTTTTTAAAGAGGCAACTTTTTCTTTTTTTTTTTTTTTTTTTTTAAATCTGGGAAGTGCTCAACAATAAATTGCAGAGCACAGGTTAGCATTCCTTCTTTAATCGTCTGTCTGCTTAGCAGGTGGTGTCTGGTGGCAATACCTGACTCTTCCCTAGGACCTCCACTTGCAAAACCCCATGTTTCCTCACTGTGCAAGACCCTAGGGACTCTTGTCTCAGTCCTAAAGTGAAAGAGGACATCATCTCCTAGACAAGGGAATGCAAACTTCTCCAGTGTCAGCAGGAGAGCTGTGTCTTTCTGCTCTGTTCAGCCTCTGTCTCCAGAGATAGGTCCTGCCTCTCCAGGGCCCTGTGGATTAGTGGAACCTCAAAAGGGCACTTAACAGTCCTACTGTGAAAATCAACAGCCTGTTTTAAATTAGCAGGAAGAGTAATTCCCTCTTGAAGTACCAATATTTCCTTATTAAAGTGAGAGGGCAAGATTTAAATATAGCATAAACTTCCAATACTGTGTAGTATTTCTTGGAGGACTGTGTTTGCTATGTTTATTTGCCTCAGGGGTAACACTTTTTTATGTACATTGTGAGGCTCAATAGTCTGGCAGCGGCAGCGCTCAGAACTGCTTTTCTTGATACTGTGCATCTGTCTCTGTTGTGATGGTATCTATAGCAAAGTTGATAGGAGAGAAATAGTGAAGATGTCTCTGGACTTAGTTTTTCAGTGTTGCTGTAGTTAGGTTTTCCTAAAGGTAGTGATTAATTTTACTGTAAGGTAAAATACTAACCTCTTCTGTGTGTGGCTATCCTTAAGGAAAAAGTGATGAAAAATTCCCAGAGGAAATTTTGCTGTGAATAGTGTGAGGATTACTTTCTGCTTGTTGTCTCCACATGGATAAGTAATCCTTTGGGGCTTGTGTGAGAAGGATCATGTGCACTTTATTAATGATCAATATTTGGTCAACATCACTTTTTTTATTATTTGAAACTTATGTTCAGTCATGAACTATTGGGCTCACCAGAGGTAATCAATATGAATATAATCCATATTGTTCATATTTAATAATTCCACCATATCACTGCTGTCATTGCATTTTTTTATACTGAAAGTTCATCCTTAAATGGCTGATATAAGCATGGTTGCTGTATCTTCTCCTTTCCATCTTCATTTCTACAGGGACTGATTTCCAGTGACTATATGATGCTGGTGTTGCTGCCTGTGCCATGTGGACTTCAAATGCTGAGCCTCAGCTTCCCAGCAGAGAAATTTTTCAAAAGCAGGGCTCAATAAATTGCAGTGATGGGAGAGTATTCCAATGCCCAGATAGGTGGAGAGTTGGTTATAAAAGCTTTTGCTCTTCAAACTTCACTCATGAGCAGGTGATTCAATTTTAAAAATAGTCCATTCCAGAGATTTTTCTTTTTATTCATCCTCAGATAGTTGCTCTTTGCAAACCGTTTTTGGTTCTCATTAGCAGATAAGCGTTAGGCAGCTGTCTAGCAGCAGCAACAGAAGCAGCTTTATTGTATGTCTCCATAAAGATGTAGTTATTTATTATTCTTATTGGGGGAAAATATATATCTCTACATATTCTCTATATCTTTGTATACCTTATATAGAGACATATTCAGAAAAGGGCAAGCTATCCACATGGCTTATTAAAACATACAGTTTCTGCTGCTTTTCTTCTCGGGTTGTTTACATGGCACAGTTTAGGATATACGTAGGAAAAGAAAATTATTTCCTCAATGGAATTTTTCCTCAATGGAATTTTTTGTGCAAATTCTCCAATAATCTACCCCAGTGCTATTCATACGCCTGTTCAGAGTTTTGTGCCTATATTCGTTCTAAAGTTTCTGAAGGTACCAACTCACTTCCAAAGCCTGATGAAAATATGGACTGGAATGGATCCACTTGCTGGTGAATATAGAAAGTCACAGCATTAATGTAGACAGTAAAGCATAGTATACTAGTCCTGCATTAGTACAGGACTACATCTAGTGAATAACTGTGAATTTTTAATGACAGGAGCAATGGGTATGTTCTGTCTTTGGCTTTTGGTAGCACTTACGAGTTGGTCTGGGTCAGTTCTTACTGAAATCACTGCTAAAATCAGTGTCAGGGTTAGAGAACCCAACACTGAGGCCCTGTTTGTGTGATCAAGTGGTTAACTTTTGCTCTGGAGGCTTTCTTATCCTTGAGTGCCCACATGGAGAACTGGTCAGGAATAACTGCTCTGTTTGGAGCTCATAGCGTAACTTGTTCATATTGACTGTACACGTGCAAGTTCTGAAAGCTTTTGAAACAGCAGCAGTTAGCGCTCGCTTGTACTGGAGGCAGTACTGGTCCTGCCTAGCCCAAAAGAAATGGTGGTAAGATCATTATCTGGAATGCAGTTCATCCCCAGAGTCCAAGGGTAAAATCCTTGCTGGACTGAACTCTTCCTTCTTGTGCTTTGAAACAGCTTGTGTCCTTGGATTTGCTAGAAGAGGAGCATTCCATTTGTTCCTTTTATTCCTCAGTGTGGGTTACATTTGCTTGTGGTTAGCATAAATATTAATGCAGAGTACCTTCCTGGAGGTTCATCTGACTGCATGTATGCATGGAGGAAGGGAGCACTTCTAAACCATGGTTCATCTCATTTTAAGTAAGTCTAAACCAGATTTAACAAATTACAACTCAAAAGGAGATGGCTAATCCAGATGTGTCCTTGTGTGCCTTTGCCAGAACTGGCCACATACATCTAGCCAGGACTTTGTTTTTCTTGTTACTCTTAAAAACTGGTCATTCTGATAGCACAAGTGCACAGAGTTTCAAACTGGATTAAAAATATCCTGGAAATTTGGTATCCAATGAATTTTGCAAACACTTTTTTATTTTTCTAAGCTCTCTCGAGGATAAAACTCATTCTGTGAATGTCCAAAGTACAATTGCTTCTTGATTTGTAACAGCTGCTGCAAAAAATGAGTCTCTTATATTAACAATTCTGGGCAGACAGTCAGATTTTAAACTCTGAGCTACTTCATTCTCTCTCCCTGATCTTCTCAGGAGACCAGTGAATTAAAAAAAATAAAATATTTGAATACATATAACGTGTGCAAACCGACAGGCTTTGAGCTTTCTGGAGGGATGCAACAAGTACATGAAGACTGGAAATCTAGTTTGGAGACATGACATTATGAGACAGTTCAAACGAGGAAAGAAATTCAATTTAAAATTTTACTGGTGCAAATATTGTTTTTTAAAAAAGAGTTTCTTAGATGGTCAGTAGAGGGCAGGCATATTTTATTTCTGAAGAACCTTTGCCCGCTTACTGTGTGCAAAGAATATTTGTTCTATCTTCAGATTTGAGAAGTGTAAGTCTACTTTGTCATATTACAGTGGCATAAATCAGCAGTAATAATTTAAAAAGACATTGTCAACCCCTTTGAGGAGCTAAATATCCATTTTAAAGCAATTGGAGGATATGAGTTATGACTACAGGCATTTAATTTCTGTGTTTAGATTGTAAAAACCATGTCATAAAAACCCTGAAATATTGCCGCTACAGAGTACTAGAGAAGAATCATTTCTCTGCTGAATTCTGTAAAATGCAGTAGTTCTTTCTGATGTGAACTACTATATCACTAATGGGGTGGAAACACACTCTTGAAAGTCACGATTGTTTAAATCTTCAGCTCGGTAACAGAGATTCTTCTTGAAGATCTGACTAGCCAAGCGACTTTAAACCTAGAGGAGCAATGCCTCTTTTAATTTCTACCTGCCTTCCTCTGTAATTGAAACAGTATTTGTATTTCAGCTGGACAGAATACCTAACAGGTTCTGAATACAGGATAAAATCAGTGTCATATCTGATTAACTCAACAGAAAAAATTAAAGGGGATTTAAAGAAACATTTATTCTGAATGAGCCCATTCTTCCCCAAATATGTTTTAGCCCTGAAACAAAATGTAGACAGTCTTTTCAGGAAACACATTAATATGAACATATCTCTAATATTGTTATGGTATACAACTTTTAAAGTCTTGTAATGAGATTTGTTTTAAAAGAGAATGAATGATAAAAACGTATATGTTGATGCTGTAAAAGACTAGAAATTTTTGTTAACCTGTGTATAAGTGTGCATACGCATTTATGAACTCTTATGTGTATGATCAAACTTGCTGCGGTTAAGCTACACATGTAAGTAGCAGTAATGTGAGACAAGGGTTATGTCATCTACCATTTTTCTATGGCTTGACAGTTCCATTTTTTTCTGGCAAGGTTGATGTTCGTATAGACACCTTTAATTAGGATCAAAAATGGTTTGAAGATTTGTCCGAAAGTATGCAGTTTGCGTTCACTTTGTCCTCTCTGTATCCATCAAGAGAACGTCTTCATTACATTTCAGAACTATTCCAGCTAGACGAAGTGACTGCTCTGAAAGATGTTGGCCATCAGCTCCAACTTCATAGGCTTTGGACTTCTTCATTTGGGTGCTGCATTGCCTTCATTACAACCAAGGCTTAGACATATACGTCTGAGGTACGGAGGTCCTTGAATCACACTTGAAACTGAAAATGAAACCAAGTTTGTGCGACTACTTTCGTTCTTTTTAAAGAAGTGATGTGACCGTATAGGCAAGAAGCTGAATTTTTATGCAACTCGTACCTTCCAGATGGTCTCCAGGATTATTTTCAGTTTTTTGTTCTAGAAATTAATGGAGGTCCATATTTTCATGCAATCCAGCTAGATATGGTGAATCTCTGTAAGAAATGAAAGCTGATTGAAGAGATGCAAATGTTAGAACCTTCAAATTATTTCGATCAAAATTGGACTTGCTATCATGTGGGTACATGTTACTAAATTAACTGCAAGTTTATCTACTTGTATCTTTGTTGTAGTCATCTAGGCAGATGGAAGAACTGTCCATATGCAGCCTATATCATATATAAAATTTACAGGATATACTTTATTCTAATCTTGCGCTTAACCCCTGAATGATCAAGTGTTACGTTTCCTATGAAATACTAAATATAAAAGCTGAACTTACTGCTTAATGCTTTTAGCTGACTGGATTGCACAGCACTTAGACTGGACTGGAAATCTAAAACTTTATTGTGTGCTGTTCTGTTATGATGCACTGCAGCAAAATATTTGTAGCCATATGGGTCTTAATAAAAATATGGTATTTCTGTCGATAATGCAATAACCTTCATCAAGCCAACAAATAACTTTCAAAGTTTTAATGCATAAGCTTTCAAAAAGGACTTTTCCCTTTAAAATCTCTGCCTTTGACTTGAGATAGTGAAACTGCTGCAGTGTAAATTTCAATATTACTTGCACTGACAACATTAACTTGAAACCTAGTCATTTAATAAAAGAGAGCTAGTGGTTTCAGGAAATGTTTCTATGTTATCTTGCCAGTTTCTGTAATTCTACTGTTATATTTTCTTTTTTAATGACTTCCATCTCCTGTGTTGGACTGCAAGTCTCTCACAAAAGCAGGGGAAAATCCATTTATGCAGAGTAAGAATGAAACAGACTTTAAGCAAAATGATACTTTTTAACACAAATTCTTATGTGAATTTTTTGCAGAAATTCTGTTTTCACAAAGTAAAGAGAGATTAGAGAATCTAATTATGTTATTAGCATCGCTTGTAAATGCAGACCTATTTATTATTACATTAGTGCTGAGCATGGTAAAAGCTGGAAATAATTTCTCCTTCAAGAACTTGCCTCTTGAAGACAAGACAAACAGATGGCCATAGAGGAAACAGAGATGAACTGGAATGGCCTGCTCAATAGTAGGTCAAAGATTTTCATCGAGGAGTACGGAACAAGGTCTTACTGAATGTCTTCAGTACCACCTTAAGAAAAACAGAACTGCTGTTTTAGCTTATCTTTTTTTTTTTTTTTTTTTACCACTTAGAACCCTGGTGCATGTAGGCTACTCTGTAGCATACGTTAGCTGTCTACCATAGCCTCCTTAGAAACAGTGTGTGGACCACCTAGGGTCTGCAGCAGTTGCAAAACCACTCATCTAAATAAAGCCGAGGACCAGCTGTGACCACAGTCAAGTGTGAGCTGTCCTTCAGAGCTGTTTCTTTCTGGTGAAGCCGTGTTCTGTGCTGTGGATTCTTGTGCTCAGTCTTCTCCATCTACACTTGCTTGTCTTCAGAGGTGCTGAAATGGCTATTTCCATGGCCCTTCTTATGCTATTTTTCTTTCATGCTCAGTAACCTCCCTGATGCAAAGTGTGAGATGTGTTGTAGGAAACATGAATGGAAACAACAGTATGGGAAGCTGAATTGAGGTAACCCAGACGTGACTGTAAGATGTTGTTCAACACTTAGTTCAGTACCTGTATAAAAGCCTGTATGGTTAAGAAGACTCGGAAGGGAACTGAGAAATAGTTCCTATGCAGTAGGAGAGAAAAAAATGCATGACAAAGCATGAGAGATGAGTCTGTGGGGGAGGTTGAATGTGTTGGAGACTGAGAGGGGTAAAAAGGAAAAGAAGGGGAAGCCTGAGGAGGGATGGAAAGGAGGAAGAAAAGAATCTTGTTTGTCTCTTGCATAAGGACTTGTGTGACTGAAGAAGAGCTCCAAAGCCTGAGAAGTAATAGAAAGGAGGAAGAAAATAATCTCTTGTCTCTTGCATTAAAACTTGTGTGCCAGAAGAAGAGCTCCTTTGAATATTAGCAAAATAAAAAGAACCAGGAAGGCTGACCAGGGAAACATTGACCTGGAAGCAAAACAGAGGGAAGGGGGCTTGCCTTTTTTTTTTTTCAACAGAATGCTCCCAGATTGCTGCTTTTTTTGTTTGGTTTTTTTTTTTTTTTTTTTGTTCTGGCTTAAAATCTGATTTCACAACTTCTTCTCATTCTGTAAACTGAGGTGGTATTTACGACTTTCCCATCATATTATTGTTGTTGCAGTACTATCCAAAGTCTCAAACCTTTCTGGGATAGAGGCTATGAAAACAAAGATGATAAATTTTGTGTCCTGAAGCCTGGCTCAGTGGCTTTTATAAGCAGTATGAAGACTCTTATTAATGTAAGAGACTGGTTAACATTTTAAATGTGCTAGAAAACTAAGTACATGTCTGCATACTGCAATGACATGTCATTAGGAGATGTAAAGACAACTCTGAATATTTGAGCAACAGAAGTCTGAGGTAATTCATTTCAAGATGCAAAACCAAAATCCTGGCCTCACTGGAAAAAGTGGGAGTAGGATTTTAGCCCTGCAGCTTCTCGGACAGGAATTAGCTTGAGTGTTTCTAAATGGTTCTTGCACTGTAGCGATGTGGTGCAGCTACAGTGTTTAACTGCAAAGTGGTCCTACGTAGAAGGGGGCCAGGTTTTGTTGGTTTGATCTTAAAGCATAAGCTATGTTTAATGTTTACAGCCTGGTGGGGTTGTAGAAAGTCAGGATTAGGACTTGTCATTAATTCCCTAGGTACTCCTTTTCCAGCTGCCGAGTACAGTTTGGCCCTGGTTTGATCGCCCAGAGAGATATTAGAACAATTCATAAGCACCTAGGCAATAATCAGGTGATAAAAAACAGCCAGCATGAATTTGTCAAGACCGAATTGTGTCAAACCAATCTCATTTCCTTCTTTGACAGGGTAACTAGCCTAGTGGATAACAGAGAAGTAGAAGATGTGATGTATCTTGACTTAAGTGAGGCTTTTGACACTGTCCAATATGACATTCTTATAAGCAAGCTTGAAAAATATGGCCTAGATGAAATCACTATGAGTGGCTACAAAGCAGTTGAAAAAAGTGTTCTCAAAGAGAAGTTATCAGTGGTGCTTGTTCCAACTGCAGCAGGGGCACCTAGCATCACTCACGGGTCTCTTCCATGGGAAGTTCTGCTCTCTAATCCATCATTCAAAATGCTAATGAGAAAATACACTTTCTTATTTTTACAGGGACAGTGGGTCAGGGAGGGGAAGCTTGCAACACTTCAGAGGAATGTATCGGTTCAGAACTATCTATATAAAAATCAACCAGGTGAAATTAGGTAAAGAAGTGCAAAATACTGCCCTTGGAAAAGATACAGTAAATGCAGAAAGACAAAAGGCGGAAGTAATTGGAAGGCAGAAAAGTGTCTGGGGTTTTAGGAGATCACAAGTGAAATATAACTCACAAAAGACATGCTATTGCAAATAAAGCACCTCTTTTTTTTGGGATTCTTTAACAGGAGTGTCATGTGTAAGACATGGGAAGTAATTATTTTGCACCATATGGTGCTGGTGAGGCCTCAGCTGGAGTATTGAATCCAGTTTTGGGGACTGCATATAAAGAAAGATGTAGATAAATTGGAGAGTTTCCAAAAGAAATCATGAGGAAATGAAGAATTCTAAAAGCGTGATTTAAAAGGAAAGGTTGAAGGAGTTAGGTTTGCCTAGAATATTTATTCCCCTTACCCCCTTTATGCAGCAGGAGGGTCTAAGACAGTCTAAGACAAATAAGACTCCTGAGGTCTCTGAGAGTCCTATATTTTTGTAGTCCTAACTGTAATATTGGCTCTCTGAGTGACATATTCATCTCAGTCACAATTAGTTGATGTCATAGCAGAGGCATCTTTAGAGATGTCTTAGCAGAGGCATCGAAAAAGATCTGAAAGAGGAATCGGATACTAGGAGTGGCTTCAGAGGGTCTCTCTGTGTAAGTACAGCAGTGAGGAAGATTAATTTAGTGGGGAAATAGAGAAGCCAGTGTCCAAAACTGATATCATTAGCAGTGTGGTGAAAAACTATCCATGATGATTATTTTTGTGTGTGGACACATGGATTTAAGTATCATCATTTTGACAAGCTGGTACCATCCTTCAACACTCAAGAGGTTTCCTTCTGTAAAGTTTTCTTCACTGGAGATTTCTGATTGGATCCAGAATATATTTTTCCTGAATTGAAATGCAATAGAGTTAGAACAATGCTTTGGGAAAGTAAAAATTTTTAAGAAGGAAATAAGTTCACATTTACACTATACGGACAGATTTTTCTGTCTTTTTATGTTTATTTTGCAGTTCTAAGATACATCTGCTGATTTGTATCATTTAGACATTGAGATATTGGCAAAAATAATTGCTGGCCCTTGCTTTCTGTTTCTCTGCTTTTCTTTAGAGCTGTATGACACATACTTACATAGACCTACCAAAAGGTTCCCAGCATTTGCAGGATTCAGTCCCGTGTGCTCTGCTGAAAGACAGAGTAAGCACGTCTAGGTGAACTGTGGAGCAGCTCAGCTCAGTGAACTAATGCAGTGCCAGGTATGGCATTTATCTTTGCTGTGGAAAGTTCATATGGTCACTGGCAAAATATGAATAGATCAGTAGATAATGAATCTTTGTAAACTGTTAAGTGAGGAATAATAAATATAACTCCTTGTTTTCCTAGAAACCAAATCCTTTTATCCTGCCTCAAGAAGAGTTAGACTTTCCAATGTGATTTGAGGGAGTTTAAGCTTCCCCAAAGTTGTAGGGATTTGTGGAGCAAGTGGAAGTAGTCTTGCATCCTGTGAAGGATAATACTGCCCAGACATCCCAGAAGGATAATACTGCCCATTTGTCATCCCTAGGTCAGGTTTCGTGGCCAGTGTAACTGAGGAGCCATGGTCATGACTTCAGCCAGTCCTTCCAGACCAAGGTGTGTCCCTTGGCTTTGTAGTACCACAGCTTCTGTGCCTTGGAATACCTGTGACTTGGGTGGAAATGATGCGCTTGTCCATAGGTGTGAGCAGAATCTGTATCACAACTCATCCTGTGTCTTTCCCAATACAATGCTTCAAAAGCATTTGTGTTTGCCTGAAAAAAAACTAAGCAAAAAATATCTCTGTCTCTTAGATACACACATGTACCCAAACCAAAAAAAAAAAAAAAAAAGAAGCAGGACCTGGTTTAATCCACAGCAGACCCCAGGCAGCTCAAAGTTAAAACTTCCCATTCAATTACTAATTCACTGCTTTTTTTTGTAGGTATTGCAGTATATGTGGTCTGTGAGATTACCTGCTGATTGACATTTTTCATAGCGGTGCAGCTATCCCACAGAAAGGATTAAGAGTGAAGCTTTCTTTAGCACTTGTACTTCGCAGTGTTTCAGGGCACAGGGAAGTTGTTTTGCATGTGTGCGAGGAGCTGCACGTGGGTGCGAATTAATAGAGTTTTTAAATGTATTTTTAATTTTTATCTCCAAGCAATGCTCTATTATCAGCTAGATGATAAAATGTCTTGAATAGTTGACTCTAGGGCTTTCACTAAACTGCCCATGAATGCTGAAACCATCTGTTTTTCTGGACGTTTGTCAGGGTGAGTGTGGCAGAGGCAGCTGTTTGAAAAGGGACGCTTTGGATGATGAACCAGCCCATTGTTTCTGAGCGATTCGCTTTCATTCAGAGGCTCTACCCAAGCGTACTATAGAGCAATCAAAATCAAACTATTGTTTGTCCCAATCATATTGATCTGAAAAGAAGGTGGTGGGATGACCACATTGTAGATGCAAATAGTTGTTTAGAGCAGCTGTATGCTGGCCAATATGTACCACAGTAGGAAACCCACATGGAAGCTAGAGGGCTCCCTGCACCCTACTGGGGAGAGAGAAAAGATGATGCCAGATTGAACTCCAGTCTACAGCAAAAAGGAAGGCTCTGGACTGTTGGCATTGCTCGTAATTTGCTTTTTACAGCAATGGTTGACATTAACCCTGTAGTGCCTTAGTAATTAAAGTCAATTGTTTGGGGTTTTTTTTTTTCAAGCACATTGCAAAGAGAGTTTATCAAGAAGATAATTACCTAAAACTATTGCAGTGAAATATAGGAGCGATTGGACTGCTTGGATGTCAACTATCAATTTTCTCTTCTATAAAAATTAATTGCATTTTTGTTGTTATTTTCTATGCGGAATCATTCATGCACTGTTTAAAGTTTTCATAATTTATTTATGATGATGAAAATATAGCAGCTGAATCGAAACATATTGTGGTGTTCATTTCTGTGTTAAATATAGCTGTCTTATCTCTGCAGAAAGCAGGGGAAAAGATGATCTTTAGTGCATGTAATGAAGATTATAGCTTTTAGTTTAGAGTAACTGAGAAAGCTGCACTTCATCCATTAACATTTTAAGCTTTTTAGTTGTCCTTGTCACTTCATTGCATGCATGCTAATATCTCCTCATATAAAATTTAATCTGTCGAACTAAATGAAGGAATTAGTATCTGAAAGACATCTTTCATTAAGCAATTAACGAATCTTTCTAACAAATCTACAAAAGCATATGTGTTTATATTTAATAAGTATTTGTATGATCAGCCAATTACAATACATAGATACATCTTTTTTGTTTATTTGTGCTATTACAAAATCTAAACTTACAATTAAGCTGTAATTATGCTTTTGAAAATGTATTGTAATTATAAACAACTGTGGTTGAGGGACTGCTGTCTTTCAAAATCATCACAGTCGTGTAAAGCTTAGTATCTATTTCTTTGTGTAAGAATCTTTTTTCCTGTCTCTTCGTGACTCACGGATGGAAATGATGAGGTAGTAAAGAATCTGCAGAGGGAATACATTCAAGGATATGTCTTTTTAAAATTAACAACGATGTATATGTGCATGTAAGAAGCAAACAAGAAGAGGATGGCAGCCTGGATGAAAAGATTATCACCTGCACCAGCTGCAACACGTTTCCTTTCACAGCTTTAGTGTAGCTTTTCAAATGTATTCTCTTTTCAGGCTGCTTGCATAATTTTATGAAGGGACACCCCACCCTAACTTAAACTATTACTAAACCAGTGTCAGCCTCTGTGTAAAAAGTGGAAAATGTAAGTAAAAATAGTGATATTGTCCTTTTGCCCTTGCACCATTATTAAGTTGTTTATGAGTCATTTTCTTAGCAGTATATATGAATGCTTCCTTTCTGGGCATCCTTCTGGTCTGAATTACTTTAGTCTTTAAAAGACTCCATCTAATATATAAATGTCCAATCGCTGCAGCAGAATGAATTGTCAATTGACTAATAACTCTTTAATATGAAAAAAAAAGCTACTTGATTTCTTTGAGTAAGGTGGTGCTCCTGTACTTTGCTCTATGATTTGGCCTGCTTTTATGAAGGTCTTCACTTGGATCATGCAGTTGTTTGGAGAAGAAGATTATGGTAAAATAGATGAGCAATAAATTGTACTAGCTTCAAGTAATGGCCACTTTCCTGAGTGAGGACCAAATTATTCATTAAATGGTTGGTTTTCAAGCACATACGGTACATACAACAATTCTAAGTATTTCCTTCTACTGAATAATAAAGAATAATATTCTTCAGAACCTTCTACCATTCTGAGTGCATGTAGGTCCATAGCAGTTTTCAGGAAAACTCTACAGAGTAGAATTGGAGGTCGGTAGGAGGAATAAAACCCCAGATACTCACAAAATACTGCACCAGCAATTCTCTCCCTGGGGATGAGAGTGAGCCCCTGGGGAGAGCTGTGAGTCAGGCCAGTTAATGAATTACAGGAAGGCATTTGGGTGTTATAAAAATGAATTTGGTCAATAGAAAGACTTGTTTTTCTTTCCAGACGTACCAGGCAACATTAAGACAGTGTAGCATGCTTGATTTGACTCATTCGCTTATCTTTTTCATTAGCAGTTTGCTACCTGACTGTTTCAGAGCCAGCTCTCCAAGTGTTAAAATAACTCACCAGCTTGACAGCTATCATATATGTCTGGCAGTATTAACAAAGTGCAATCCTTGCCATAAAGTTTGAAAAAAATGTATCAGACACCTACTCGCTGGTTGCCAGAGGACCAAACCTCTGAGCGGGAGAGAGACAGAGGGAGTTGCTGCACCACCAGTGAAGTTCAGGGATGATAAGGAGCCAAGACACCTTCTATCTTCACCTCCTGGAAAGGGTGGCGTGGAGGAATCCTGGAAGTCTTTGTTCACTCTCAGGTACTTCTCTGTGGTGTCTGTGAAAGTCTGCTCAAAGTTTCACCCTTGGCATCAGACTCAGGGTCGTGTTTGTCACATCTCATGTTGTGGTGGAGGCCAAAGTATGCTCAAAATACTGATGATACGTTCCCATCCTGGAAGGGCCCTGGCCACTCTCAAGCATTAGCAGCTTTCTTCTTTTTATCTTTTGTTTGCTCTCACACAGCTTTCTGGACGTAGGCTTTTGTTACACTCCTTTTTTTATATGCCTTCAGCGATTGAGTCCAGTGCCTACTTCCAATGCTATTCGGTTTCACCAAATATTGGCAGTGTGTAATTATCCTTTAGTTAAATCCAGAGATTTTACCAAGTATTATTCCTGGATCTGCTTTACTTCAAATGGAATTACACAAATGGGAGCTACAGAATATCAGTGTTTGGTTGTAGTCCTTCTGATGAAGAGTATTATAAATATGTAGATAGACAGTAATCAGTGCATTGGAAAAGTAATACATCACTAGTGTATTGCACTTTAACCTTTTCCCATGACCAGTTTTCATCAGAAAAATTGTGGAGATGCACTTGGGTGTAGGTGTAGGGTTGCAGTTTCATGCTGCAGTTATCTGAGGGAATCATTTGTCTATGGTCACAGGCTGAATTACTCTACTTTGGTCAACCAGTGTCCCCATGTCTGCCATGCATTTTCCAATACAGACATGGGTTGTAAAAGAGGTAAATGCAAACAATAATGCAGAAATATTAGTACTGTTTGTTTGTGTATTAACATCATTTAGCTGGTTTTTTATTAGGAAAAAAAAGTGGGAGTTTCTTTTTTAGAGTGATGGAAGACTCAAATCTTTAAATTCTAATGGAGACAGGGAAATTATAGTCAGATATAAATAATGTTTCTTTGGTCTGGGAACATGGAAATAAAGCCTGTTTTGCTTTGTTTCCTTTAGGATTGTAGTCATCTTAGCAAAAATGCATACATCTGCATCCACCTTTTTTTCTTTCCTTATTTTATTGTTTTAATGCGTGTTGTTACAAGATTTTTTTAAAGCAGTCTCTTCTTCCTGGCAAAAATTTTCTTCCCGAAGAAGCTTTTGACAACGATACTGATTAACATCCTTTCACAAGGTGAATAATATGTTACGCGAAAATGTAGTAGAGTTAGAGAATTTGGCACAAAATTGGAATAAGGACAAAATGTTGTCAGAATTGGGTGCTGGAAGCCATATGCTTCTTTTTTGAAGGTGGGTCACGTTTTTAGCTGTCAGATTGCTAAGAATCCTCATGTCACCCGTGGACTTCAGGCAGAGACAAGGTTTTCACCACGGTGGGAAGGCAGGCCTGCCTGCTACCCCCAATTTGGCACATGAATTCGAGACTTGTATGACAAGGCATCTAATTTATCAAGCCTAATTTGTGACGTGGAAGGACTTCTACAGAGATTTGATATCCAGTGTTCCTGTGGCAAACTGTCATTTTACTGCAAATTTCAGAAAAGGGGGAAGATTGGGTTTGTTGTCTTATGTCTTTCTCTAAAGGATTCGATTTGTGAAGTGCTTGAATAGGAATTTCATCTTTATAAAGATACAAACAAGTTTTGTGACTTGTGGTCCCGAGCATCATTCCTGTTTGAGAGAACAGAGAAAGGGAAAAAGCTAAAAAAAAAAAAAAAAATTAGACTTCTCATCTCAACCCCAAATGAACTCATAGGTAATTTGCACCCAGACTTTTGTGCCTGCACTTCAGTACTAGCTTGAATAAATCTGCTTGGGTTGACCTTCCGCTTCTTCCCAGTGTATTTTCAGGAAGCTGTGATTTTACTATGCTAAATTAGTGTATCTCCCTGTCCAAAGAATTGGTTTCACTCCTGTACCATATATATTAATCTCTTTTTTATTTTTTTTTAATTATTCACTACATTTTGTTTGAAATTCTATATGAGGTTTCATCGGAGATTTTTTTGGGGTGATACAAATATTTCTGTTGACAATATGTGTATTGACAGTACTATTGTGTTTCTGCATCTCATTACTAGAAGAAATTAGTAGCTCTTAGTCCTTGGCCTCCTCTGTGTTTTCAGTTGTGGAAGCCCAGCACCCAGCAGAAACTTTTGTCTCTGTCCTGAAGCACCCAGCCTCTCAACTGAGGCTAACAGACATTCCATTACTGGTGTCCCACATTTCTTCTTTGGGATTTCTGGTCCTTTTTGTTGCCAGTGAGTCTCAACTTCACGTTCTCATTAGTATCCTTATATTTAATATTTTGTTGGTGAAAGTATTAAACCTAACTAATAGTGAAGCCAGTCCCTAAAGTACTTCACTAGTAACCTCCTTCCCGTATGAAGCATCCTTTTTTCTGTGTAAACCACTGGCTTCTGCAGCCGGTTCCAGTTCTTCTTTTGAACTGGTTGTGACTACTGGAAGTGCTCTGCTGAGTTCCAGATAGATTAAGAATTACTGGTTTTATTGTTTTAGTTTTTAACCTAAAATAGTCATTCCCCTGAAAAGAAAGACTTAATGTCTAGCTGGCTGCTTTCAAAAATTGTTTCAAAACCTCAGTATCTCTAAAGATGCGTAGTACCCTAGGACCACTTCTCTACAGTATTGCCATTAGAAAGAAATGGGCATAATCATACCGTGAAACTCCTGATTTGTTTGAAAAGTGTATTTATTTCAACAAAAATTATCACAGTGATCTTTTCAAAGCAGACTATTCTCAAGTTTTAATCTTTTTTCAGTGTTTGGTAATGAAGTTCAGTTGCACTTCATGGATGTTGTATGTCACAAGGAGTTCTATGCAGCAGTGTGACATGCAAAATTTCCATTTCAGAATGGTTTTTAATCAGAAACGTGTTAGTCCTGAAAGGTGTCTTTCCAGCTTTCTAAGTATAAACCAAAAGATACTGACCTGTTTGCACTGAGAGAAAGATTATCCTACTTTCTTGCAATTGAGTTTTAAGAAAGAAGACTGCTTATGGTTATTAAGAGATTGCATAGCAATCTTTGTCCTGGATGCTCATCCAGTTCTGCTTTAGATGCTTACCAAGTCACATATCCCAGTCATCTCAAAAAATATCTTCCCCTTACTAATACTTGTTTTTTGTTTGATTTGATATTGCATTCTTTATTTTATATCTTCAGCTGTCCATGGTTTAATTCCAAGCAGGTAGACAGGTGAAAGCAGCTTCTGAGTGGCTGCGCTGCCATAGCTCTCGTGTAACTGAGTGGGGTTAGCCCTTAAAATAGAGATGGTCACCAGCAAAATGGAAGTTATTTCTGTTTTCCTCAAGCAAGGGGGGCTCTCAGGTAGCTTTCTCATGTTTTATTAGCAGGAATCGCTGACCTTTCAGTTCCTATGTGAATTTTATATTTGCGAAGATGGGTGATGTGGCATTTCTAAAGACATAGAAACTTTTGTGTGTAGATTTATTGAACAAATTTTATATTCAGTACAAATGCAGACAAATACCACACATTCAGTCCTTGATATACATTCATAATAGTAATCAGTATCAAATGAAGAATGTGTACTCAGCCTTCAACTTGAAGTAAAGGCTTTCTTCTCAAATGAGACATTAACTCTCTCATTCCAGCAATGAGTGAATCAACATTTAATGATATTAATGAGTCTAAATTAACAGAGTTTATGCATGAAATAAATATGAAAGGTTATAAATATGAATTTAGTTCCAGAATCTTAAAGATTTCAGGTCAATAACCTCTACTACCATCACTTTGTTTTTAACTGATTAATATTTACCTCCACTTCTATTTTAAAGCCAGTTTCTCTCCTGCACTGAACACACAAGAAATATAATAAAAAATATTGATGGAAAATGATGTGTAGTAACACAGTACAGCGACGGTTCAAATACAGTGATAACCAATGGATGGTGGTTATAGTAAAATAAATATTTGGCATAATTAAAATAAAAATCCAACAGAGTTTTGTTTAGCATCTTTCAAAAAGGCTTAGCAGTAAAATATTTTTTTCTTAATTGTATGACAGATTTCACTAAGGGTTAATAGGGTTGATTTATACTGCCACTATAGGAAAAAGATTAAAAGAGTTTAATTTAAGACTCCCCATGCCCAGCTGAACTGAGATACGCTTTTTGATCAGACTGGATAATTTACCTTTAGGAGAATCACCATGTTATGGCATGTATTAAGGGAGAGTTAAAAATGGTTGCCACAGTTGCAGTAACTCTTGCTAAAATGGGTGTTGACATTTTTTAGATATTGTCAGAAAATGAGTCAAAGTGTTTGCTTTATTAAAGGATAAAATCAGTGCTGCCACATGAGGAAGTGGGAGTGCTCTTCTGCTCCAGGTAGTCTATATGTGATGTCCCGTTTTCAGCATGATCCCTACCTGGGACTTGGTGGGATGCATGTACAGACCCTTTATTTGAGCATGATGGTATTTGTACATTGGTGTGTTGAACCCTCTGAGCCTCCAGCACATCCATATGGGCATTTAGAGCAGTTCTAGTGTGAGTTTGTACTCTGTTTTTGTTCTCTCCCTGGTCACCTCTCCTGAGGTGCTGTTAATGGTTTTGTGGAAGTCATTTATGATGCAGGGATGTGCTGTAATGAAGACATAAAGGGCACCATTCATTCTCCTAAACAGAAATGTCTATCCTGTGTGGCCTCCAGCTGTGGGTCCAGAAGGATGTAATTCTCCCTCCATGGCACTGTCAGACCTGCCAGATTTGTGTGAATGTGAAATAAATACTGTGGAGCATCTCACGGTACTAGGTAGACCCCTGTCCTGAGGCAGCTGAATTGAGCCCTGCTTGTTTACTTCAGGTGAAATAAATCAGTTCAAGCTCCATTGATTGTACTGGTCACTGCTGGGGGCAGGGGGAGATCGTAGATTTAGATACCTACATTCAGGTACCTAAATCTAATCTGAAACTCAAACTCATGCTTGCAGCCAAAAGCAGGGTGCTTACTGTCTTCTTCGGTACATGGGATGGAGATTGGAAACTGTTAGCATGCCACTCTCTACCAACCTAAAGCCATCATGGTACATCCTCATCTTTAAATAAAATGTGAAATTCTGGTGTAAGATGCATTCACCCTTACTAAGTTCATGCACCTGACCAGTTTAAATAAAGACTGTAGTTGTCCCTCTGCAGTCAGGGGAGGCAAGACACATATCTCTGTAGAGGAATTCAGATGTTGAGTGTCTGAATTGGCACTAGGTGCTAGTAACAATACTTTCCATTGGCTGTATAGGATATGTGACATGATTAGGATCCTTACCGATTGCTTTAATTTCAGGGAAATGAATCTCGACCTAAACTGTTTCATGTTACAGCTTTAGAGAGAGTCCCCAAAATGTAAAACAGGTATAATAAACTGAGCGAAAACTCAACTAGTGTTGAATTTGAGTTAGGAATTATTTTCTTGCTCATCTTCTTTAAAAGCATGGCCTGGTGATTTTGTGCTAGGGATGGGATTAGCAATGGCTTATTCCAACTGTCACCATGACCTCCAGTCTGTGTCTTCGTCATGGTGAATTCATAAAAGAACAATGGCAGACAGTTGGGATTATTCCAGTGGGAAGGAAGGGGAAACTACTGGTTAGTTCCCAGGAATATTGAAGTGTCCCTAGAATAAACTAATGTTCTTTAGGAGCAATTTCTGGTAATTTTTTTTGTCCTCCAACAGTGGTTTCTGTTCATGCAGCAAAGCTCTATTCTTCATTTAGTTATTTTCTCTCTGGAAAGCAGAAAGAAGAGCTCTCTGGGAAATAAAGATGACCAAGAAGAAAGAAGCCTAACGGTCCTATTCCACCTCGAGATCATCTCCTGTATAAAGGTCCCCGATGCAGAGACCCCTGCCCCAGAGCTTTGTCCAGCTGGTAGGGGCTGGACAAGAGCTTGGATCTGCACAAGAGCTGCACAAGAAGGAATAATTCTTGCAGGGACGTGGCTCTGCTCACAGAGGGTCAACTTCAGCCTGTAGGCACTCTCTTCCACTGTATTTACAACCCTGTCACAGTGAGTTGCCCACTTAATTACAAAGATCCTGAGTGTTTTTCAAGATTAAAAATCAAAGGTGAAAGGTAGGGGGGATGTGAATTGTCCAAATATGAAGTACTGGCACCTGCATCTCTCCGTGAGGGGTCATTACAGTGCCTGAAGCTTTGCTGATGGTGGCAGAGAGGCTGCAACCCTCTGTGTGCCAGCAGCAACCTCCTGTCTCAGCAGCTCTGGTTAATACCAGTGATGATCTTGAGGGAAAGTGTAAAAATACTAGGTTAACTTCTACCCATGTTTCAAGGCAGAAACATCCTTGTTTAGATTTCTGAACAGGATGGTCTGGGATGAATACCTGCAGGCTACTCAACTTTATGACTTAGGAGGTTTCTTCCAGCCTGTATTCTTATTCTCATTGTTGTTTGAGTTGCCGTAGCCTTAATTAAGGTTGCCTTCTTACAGTATTTTTTCAAAATATGTTCTTGGAAGTGTTGGACTGCTTGTGAGCTTAAAGCAAATTAACAATACTTCTTTTTTTTCCCTCTGTAAAAGCTGTTTTACAATATGTCTCTTGTAAACTTGCAGCTTTCTAAGTTTCTGTATCAGAATGTGAATTGATTACAGAATTTGACGGATCGTATCCCATTAGCTCTTTGGCTTGTAGGAAACAGCCCTTGACCTATTTTTTTAAGCTTTATTTCATAAATGTTTTCAAAACTGTCTGAAGATCAAAAAAGCAGGGTCATTCATTTAAATTTACTTTAAAGACCAGCGGTTCATGGCTAATGAATGTATGGTTTATTAATCAAATGTATGTAGCTGAAAGAAGCCAACTACAATTCACTTACAATTGCGATTTTACCCTATTTTAACGTTATTTTAATGAGCTACAGATTTGAATGTGGGCTTTGTTCATCTGTTGCTTCCACTCAATTGCAGTTTCACCCTAAGAAGACACAAGACAGATTGATCAGGCTTCCAGTCATTGTGAGACTTAAATGAAGTGAACAGGGCCTTATGTTTCAAAACCAAATGAGAGGATTAAAGCAACAAAAAAAAAAAAAATTCTCCTATGTTATCTGTCTGCTGTTCTTAAATTTGATTAAGCTACTTGCCACTAAGCACTTTTGGTTTTACTGTAAATACAGCCTAGAAATAAATTTTCATGGCCGCAGGCACCAATCAGCAAGTGATACCATGAATAATTAGCACTTAGAAACACTTGTTCATGTTAGAATATTTCTTTGATTGCCATTTCCAAAAACACACTCAGATAATAGGACAGTACATTTCTTTAAGGTCTAATTGGGGTAGAGCTCCATGCCAGCAGTTGCAATAGTAGTATAAGCAAAGTTTTCCGAATATTTCGGGGTCTGTGTATGCAAGTTTGTATTTTGTGAGAACAGGAAAAAAAGAATAGTCTCAAGTTAAACTGTAATAATTTGAAGTATTCATGTTTTAATTTTTAAACTACAGCATTCGTTTTTGGGCTATAATAGGCACTTTTGAACCTGAATTTGACTATAATATCTTCTTAAAATGTAAGCAGATGGCAACCACCTGTAAAATAATGAAAGGGCCTGCGAAGACAGTGTGAGCAAGAATTCTGTATCCTACTTCATTCTTGTTCTGCCTTATTCCTAAAGGCTCTCCAGTTGGCTTGAGAATGTCTGATAGGGAGTAGCAATCCCTGTGAGTTATACTGAACATAAACTCCAGGAACAGCAGTGTAGAAGCATAGCTCAGTTTAATAGACTTTTAGTTTGGTTTGTATGTTTAACTTTTGATGTGTGTTTGAACTGCAGAGTCCATCAAGAAATACTGTGAAAATATTCATCATGGTAATAATGATGCTGTATTTTTCACATATGTTTAATTTGCCTATTTTAGAATTGATTTTCAGGCCAATTACACATTTCTATATTTGATGTACATCTTTTTTGTTCTGAATTGCCTTTTGAATTTTGCATGAAAAAATGTTACGTAGCAAAGCAATCTAACATATTTGTACTTGATCCCACATTTCTTGTGTACCCAAACTCCCACGCTACTCTAGAGTGTCTTTCTGTGCAAAAAAACCCTGTCTGCAGATTCTGGTGCCCTGAGCAATGTGGGGTTGTTATCTCAAATGACTTATTAGATTGAGATTTTAAATAAGAAATAAGTTTAATTAAATTAGGAAATAAGTTTTGCTAATGCCGAGACATTTCACAGGGTTTAAAAATGCTTTTAGAGTAGAAAACAGCTATAGAATCCCTTAAAAGAAAGGTTTTTAAAAACTTTATATAATGCTTTGACTACATCAGTACAAGCACTAAGCAATTAGTGCAGTATCTCCGTGGAGTAGTCTAAATTTACAGCTGGTGAAACCAAGGCAGAGAAGGAAGAAATGGGCTTTCTGGTGTGCTTAAGCATAGCTTAAGTGATGGGCATCTCTATGCAGCAAATGAAGGGCAGGCTGCCATAACTGTGTGATTTTTAATCTAGCTAGAGTGAGAGCAGTGAAGGGTGGAGAAGATGTGGCAACATAGTGGTCAGCATATGGACTTGGGGGGCAGCCTAGGTATATCTTCACTGGTCTTGTCTGTAGTACCAAGATGACAGCTAATTAGGGTTTACCTTGCTAGACTGTGAACTGTACCATCATTAAATATCTTAAGGACAAACGCAGTATAGAAATTGTAAGATTATGATCAGATTTGGGAGTCCCAGACTCCCGGATTTGCATGGCTTTCTCTTGAGCATTCAGACTCTCCTTGTCTTGTCTAAGTGTTAGACTAATGTCTATCAGCCTCAGGAATTAAATGTGTGAGAATGAACACATTGATAAGAAAAACTAATTTATAATCAACACTGAGTCTTTATGCAAAAATTTAGAATAATGCAGGTCTTAAATCTGTCTGATTCCCACACATTGTTTGTTTTTAAATAATGTGCTGCATGAAGTACATTTTTTGTGTTCTAGGGAGATGATCATTAATAGACCTTTGTGTTTTCTCAGGCTTTGTGTAGCCATATGTAAACTTGAGGAACCGAGTTCTGTTGTGTGCATCTGTGTCTAGCTTAAATCAAAGGTGATTTGATTTTTTTCACCCCAAACCAGAATCTAGGTGAAAAAAATATTGATGGTGAATTTGCAGCACAAACATATATTCGTCTTCTGTGTGTTCATTTTTATGCAAGTTGTGTGCTGTTATTTAAGAAGAAAGCTTTAAGAAATATTTTCATGTATTTTTAATAGAGTTGCATTATTTTATGTTTCATAAAAGCATATATGAAGACAAAAGCGCATAGTGTGATGAAATTTTGTAAAGCATTTGTGGGATCATTTTCTGCAGAGCAGGGTGTTTGGTGGCACAGTCACTGAATATTTCTGTATAGCTCCACAGTATTAAACAAATTTCTCTTGACATTCAGTATATGTAAGTAACTGAGAATATAGTGCATTTCATTTAGTGTTCAGTCATCTAAAATCAAAGCATTTGGGATATTATTACTTAGCTTTGATATAAATGAGTAATCTACCATGTATTAAGCTTGCTCAGTTTAAACTGAAGTTTCCAGATAGCAGAGGTTACCATCTGTATTTTTTCATATTATTATTGCCCTCATAATAAGTTCAAGGTGAGATTTTCAGGGAGTAAGCTGCAAGTCAGTTTTCATATAAACACTTTAGAAAAGCTATCTTGACATCAGCAGCTTATGCAGTCTTCCATCTATAATGTAAATGACTACACCTGTGTTATTTTTATTTCTTCATTATTTTGTGGCCGCTCATTTAAAAATGTTTAAAGCATTAAAAACGTCTCTGCAAATACGTGTGAAAGGAGACAATTGTTCTTGTAGGAAAGGCCAGGAAAACACACAAAAGGGGCCACAGTGAGACGATAAACATAAAGGTCCAGGAGGTATTATGATGAGGTTCACAGATACTGTGTTCCAATCAAGCTCAATAAGCTCTGAATTCCTATTATGTTTCTCAAGCCTCCAAAAAGACATGGGAAGAAACCAAAAGTTTAAGTCAAATAAAAAGCACTTAAGCCAAGAGCACATGAATGTATAGCTGGGTAATGGAGCTTTCATCTCCGAAATAAAAACAGTTCAATTCAATTGGAACTGAAGTTTCTTCCCCCTTTGAGAAAGTTTATTTTAATGAGTTTCCATTTTATGCGTGGGCTGTTCTTTAATCGATGCTGCTCCATTGAAGTTTTACCCAATGAAGACACAAGACAGATTGTCCAAGCTTGCGGCTATTGTTGGGAGTTGATGAAGTGTATGGGCCCTTATGGTTGATAACAGAAGTAGATGGTCAGAGCCAATAAATAAAACTTTAACTCTGATTGTTGGGTGCTTTATGCTGAAAAGCTTTCTATTACCATGAATCTTTGGTTTTGAAGGACTTGTGAACCCAAAGGCAGCTCATAGCTCTGTCACACAGACTAAGTCGGTCAGACAAGCAGCAATCTGTCCTATCCGATAAACCCAGTTTTGTCTTTTAAATTCTAGACTTCTCTTCAGGAATCAACATTGTTAATATCTTGACAGACCATTAACTTCATAATACATGTATCTGCTGCCCTGTTGTTTTATCATAAAAATTTGATGTTTGCAGAAGTTAAATTGTGCTGTCCTTGATCATGTTTTTACAAAGCAAATATCAGAAAGAATGATCTTAACAACTGGAAGCCTGTGCTAATGTTTGAGGAAATCAGTAAAATATTTTTGTGACAGCGCTGAGTCACAAGTGCAAAAGAATCATAAAAAGATTCATATTCAGTATAGTAAGAAATCAGAATATTAACCCAGGGTTTTGAGTTTTTTCAATGAGAAGTTAGATTTATTTTGCAGATAGGGTAGTCCTAGAGCCAGATTTGTTTGTCGCTTGGTCTGAAGAGCGCTCAGTGAACAGAAGAGCAAATACAAATTCAATTAAAATATTCTGCATATTTACTGAAGAAATGACATTCATTTCAATTTTAAGGAGAAAATCTGTTAAATATTTGTTGTATAACTGGTTTTGTCTGAGCAGCAATACTTGGAGTGTGGCAGATAGTGGCTGTCTCACTTTGGAAGTGTCACACAGATACAGTGGAAGATATCTGGCCTGGAGTTTCTGAATCTTGGGGTGAGAGGGAAAGAGAGGGTGTGAAGAACCCTGACCAGCTGGGAGAATGCAGGGAGTGCAGGTGTGGGTACCCTCAGGATGGATGGCAGGAGGGAAAGGGTAAGGTTGTGGGGAAGCAGGAGAGAGAGGTTCCTCTGGGAAGTTCTTGCTCCTCTTCAGCATCTAGGTATCAGAACATCTTTCAGTGGCACATGGAGTGGCAGAGCTAATATTTGTCACATGTGGTCTGTTCTCTGTTATTCTTTACATCTGAACACAAGAAAACACTTTTTTACTGTGAGGGTAGTCAAACATTGGAACAGGTTGCTCACACAGGTTATGGATTCTCCCATCTATCAATATATGGTCCTGGACAACAAGCTATAAATGACCCTGCTTGAGCAAGTGGGTTGGACTATACAGTCTCAAAAGGTCCCTCCCAGCCTAAATGATGGCAAGTTTTTGTGTACTGTGCGGTATTTTATTCTGGTAGGCATGTTGCTTGGGTTCTAATACTCCATGTTGTTGGCATATGTTCCAGGAAGGAGAGGAGAGAAAGGTGCAGCTTGCATATGGGATAGGAGGTCATTCTCTGACTGGCTGCCAAAAACCTCCTTTCCTGTAATGATGAGTTTTTAATCTGCAATGGTAATAGAAGAAACATCATCTCATATACAGTACATGGGGAGGGTGGGCTTATCTTTTTGATGCATGCTTATTATGCCTGCAAAAAGTCTGTGGTTAGCCTTAAGATTTGATACAGTTGCTTCACTGTCACTGCAGTGAACACTGTTGATCACTCTTCACTGATGCATTTGATGGGGATGAAAATACTTTTTATTTTCTTCATTCGAAGACCTGTGTTTTCTCCATATTCTAGAACAAGTTGGGCTTGTGAGAAGAGGTGGCACAGAAAGAGGAAATAATGTACAAGATGTGGGAGGTCAAATGGATGCATTTAGTGTATACCAAAGAATCTTGGACTGTAACTATGGTGCCCCTAAACTGTGCACCAGTATGTGTTTAAGGACTGACTTTGGATGAAGTGTAGAAGCCCTTTATTGTACATGCAATACAGTAGCTACTCCTGCAGTGCAATACGCCAACCCTAGTCTTTATAGCCGTAAAGATCTTGTATCTTTCATGTGCTAATTATGTTGATACTACCATACTCTTGCAAACCATGCTTTAACTCAAAGTGTGTTAGATGTGGTAATGGAATAAAATGTTGAGTGTATGACTGTTGGGATGTGGGTAGCTGGAAAGGCTGAATTTAGAGTAAGAAGCTTTGAAATACTTGGATGAAAGCCAGCTACTAAAATCTCTCTGAAGAGTGGACACAGATGAAGGCAATTCTATGGTAAATTAAAGGTCAGGCTAATTTAGTGTTGACCAAAGTTTAGCACCCAAGATAAGTTGCTCAGGCACTTGTGAGAGCGAGTATGCTAATTGCAGCCTCAATCCAAATCACAAAGAACTTAACCATCACTTGTACTGTGCAGGATCTCTTTTGGCTCTCTCAGTAGATAAGCCACTAACTGAAAGGATTCAAAGGCTTGATTCTGTCTTACTCCAACTGATGACACTTCCATCCTTATTACATTTGTCTGTCCATTGCTGTTCAAGAATACTGTGTTCTAGGAACTGGTGGTAGCATGACCTGTTATTAAAGCAGGGATCATATATTTCCATGAACCAGTTCTTCTTACTGGTTCCTGCCTCTCTTTCATAACATGCTTGGAGATTTGAACAGGAATAGTGATAGAAAATTCTGGATATTATTGTATTATGTTATGCTGAGTGGCTTTGTGCAAGCAAATCTCCTTTCTGGGGAATATGTAATGTGAGCTCTTGCAGCTGAGATTAATTCCCTTGCCAATGCCCATCCTTGCACAGAAGCTTCACTGCCAGCTATTTCCCAGGCTTGTGACTGTACAGACATCCTAAATAGCAGCAGGCAGTATACCCCAAAGAGCCCAGTGAGAGAGGAGAGAAACAACCAGCAAACAAAGTAATTCAGAGACTCACTTTGCCATTCCGTGTTAGCATGGAGGGAATTCTCTGGGAAGATTCAGATTCCAGAGCTCTCTCTGGGCAGGGAGAGCAATGCTCCTTTCTGAGGCATCTAATTATGAGTCTGTTCCTGGGTATTACCTGACACAGGGAGGTGTGCTTGCGTTTTCCTCATGAGATAAAATTTTTCCCCTCCCTCTAATCATATGTGGTAGGAATTTATTCTTTCTACATTTAAATCGGTTTTGTGTCAAGCTTCTTTTACCTGCTAATACACCTCAGGTTATAGAGTTCCCTTAATTCTTCTACTAATGGAATTAGAGAATCTACCTGTTGTTCCCACGAGGATGCCCTGAAGTGTGTTTATCTGTGCTTTGTCTTGGATAGGGTAGTTCATCTGGGGATTTCACCAGTTTCAACAGTTATACATCAGGCAAAAGAGTCCTAGGCAGTTAGAGTCTGCTGGCACCCTAACTTACTGCCTTCTTAAAAAACATTCTCTCTTCTCTTACATAACATCAGTAGGGCTTTGGTGAAAGTATCACAGAGGAGAAGTGTAGCTAGAGAAGACTCTAGTTTGGTTTTGTTTGTCCTAGTTTAATGAAAGGGAGGGTTGTTGAAAGAGTGGTGTTCATCATTTAAGATAATGAAATAAAATATGCAGTTAAAATACTGACTGTATTTTGGATATATTTGCAGCCATAAGTCCTTTTCCATGCATCACCTGCAGCTACGGCACCTGAGGACCATGGAACATATTAGGAGCAAGCACTTTGGCTGTAGGAAAGGACGGTGATGTATGTAATCCCCTGGTGAGGCTGCCTCACAGGTCCCTCTTTGTGCTCAGAGCTCTGACTCCATCCAGGAGCTGCACAGCTGCTCAGTAATGGACTTCAGCTTTCCTGGTCAAGCTACGGCAGTTAATGACTCAAGCTCTGGAAACCCCTGTTGCATTAAGCAAGATGGTGGGCTGTCTCAGATCGGTGGAGCACTGACAGTCTGACTTCTAAGTCTTTGGAACATAAAGCAGCATCTAGCAGGAAAACTGTTCTTGATAAAATAAACCTATTTTGCCGGAAGCTAAGGAGCGTTAGAATTAGATTTATATGATAAAAGTACTGGCTAGAGGCTGTATTGTTTGCTGTCCTTTATTTTAATCCCCCAATTGCCAGATACGGGTCAAAAAGGTAAGATGCACTCTTTTGTACCAAAGCAGTGGAGTAATGAGGACATCTGTTTTCATATGGTACTTGACACACACTACCAGAAATTTGATGTCATGCTGTCCAAACTTGTACATCATTGCAGAATTGCATTAGCTTTTCTGATTGATTCTGACAAGTCACTGACAGTTTTTGAGGTGAAACACAGACATGACAAAGGGCAAGCAGAGGCTGCATATGTCAGCTGGAACACTCCCTTGTTGGTGAAAATCCTTCAGTCTTGTCTCTATCTGCCCCTTTGCTGCTGTTTAACCTCCCCACCATCGCCCCAGTGGCTGCAGCTTTAGCCATTATTTGGTTACAGGAGTGGGTCCTTTTGAGTTTTCTCTTCAAAGAAGTGTAATGCCAAGGAATCATTTTCTTTTCATGGGTTAATGTGTGTGCCCATAAGGTAAAAAAATGTAGTTCAGTAAATTTATTCATGAATCATGAAAGGTTGATTTCATTTATCATATCACACCATAAACATAGTATTTTTTTGTTTGTATTTACACATGCATAAGCTTAATTTACCCTCACGGTGTCAAGCAAGTCCATATTTCCTTTCCAGAAAGTGTCAGTGTATATGTACTAACACACAGTGTTTTAAAATACCAGTGCTATGAAAAAAATTGGGGTTTTTTTAATGTTTGTAGGGGTTTGGGGGAGGTTTGGGGTGATTGTTTTTTAGGAAAAATAAGAACAAATTGCACTCCATTGATGATACATGCACGTTTATCAGCTCTGAAACAACACGGGATTCCCTCCAGTGCTACTGTCAGTAAGGTCAAATGCACCATTTGTTCTCAGTATATATTTCTAGGTATGCTAGCAAAAGAGCAAGTGATGTGCTGTAGCATAGCAAGTTGGGGTCGCATTTTATTTTACCATTTTACACGCTATGTTCTGCTCCAGCCCTTCCCTATGAGATGGATGGTCATTTTTTGGTCATGACTTATTTTGTCCATTTCTTGAGAAAAAGCTGATCATCAAATGCAGACTGTTTGTATTGCAAGTAGTTGCAGTGTTTAATAATAGTAATAAAAGAAGGATGTAACATAAATGGAAGAATACTGTATTGCACCCAGTTTATCTTGCTAAACTTGAACACTGATCTCAGAAAGGATCAGATCATGTACACCTTGGTTTTGCAGATAGGTGTGTGTTACACTCTTTTGGCTGATTTACACTTTTTCATAAGGAAACAGAAATGTAGTGATTCATTTTAAGTGAAATACTGAAGTTGGCATTTACGATTTTGATGAAAAGGTAGCTTCAAACTGTATGTTCTTATTAGTAAAAGAAAGTTCCTCTTTTGCAAAGTTTTTTTAATTAAGAACAGGTCTTTTTACAAACCAGTATTGTAACAGTATTGACGAAGCATATAAAAGAAAAAAATAATTAAGGAAAAATATAATTAATTGTAATCTTAAAGTAGTATCCAAGTGTTAAACCACAGATTATATGAATGGTATTTAGATCTGCTTTTTCATGATCTTAGAAATTTCATTTTGAAAGGGTTGTGATCTCTCAGCTGAGTTAGTGGAAGGCACTTGTAGATGAACCATAGACAGCATTATTAACTCTTCCCAGAAAGAGGAATGTGTGAAAAAAATTATGTGTGAAGCAAAGCAACAAACTTCCCCACCCTATTGTCATGTAAATTCCAAGGACTACTTTACCTTAGTGCCTTCACCCTACTGGGCTCTGTGAAATGGAGCAAGTTAGACGCTTTCAGAGTATTTGATCTGCAGTCACCTATTTTCTTTTTCCTATGGAGATGCAGACCTCTCCTGGTTGCAGAAGACTTGCTTTTCTCAGTTAACCTTTATGGACATCTGAGATGCCACTCACTGATTCTCCAAGATTCAGGGATTACGCTTTGAAAACTCCTGGCATTTGGAGGGCAGTGTCATCTCATATTATGTGCTGTCTGAGCTGCTAAAATTATGCACTCATCATGCAGTGGTCATGGTGGCTGTTACAGATGTGGTTGGTATTTCTATGGCTGTAGAGAGTTATGGTGGTGTAGGCAGACCCACCAGAAGTTGCTCTGCTGCCCAGGCTCTGTGGTTGGACTGTCAGACCTCATATGGGCAAAGCTGGCCTGAGCAAGCGTGTGAACAGAACTCCTTCCATCTTCCACTTGGAAGGAGAAGCACACTGTGATCATCTTCATCTTTGATTGTTTCAGATTCCAGGCTGAATCACTCATATTCAAGAACGATTTTGTTCTGTCTGTTTTGTACACCGGAGAGACTTGCACAAGTCATGCTCCCATTTGGGAAGCCTAGCTATCATCGGTTTGAGCTGTGTACCCGCAGAGGAGAGCCACCCAGACAGCAGTACAACAGCTGAGATACAAAAAAATGTTGACTTGTTGCTGCACTTAACATCCTTAGTGCATCCTTTTGAATTCTTTTTAAATTTGCAGTACATGTTTATATGCAAAACCACTCATCATTATCAAACTCTTGCAGCGTTTAGTACAAATACATGGAGCAAGGTGATTTTTAACACATTCCTTAAAGCATCTCTTGTTTTGCTTAAATGGTATTGACTTGAATTTCCATTGTATTTTTTGTGGTGAAACTTGGAGATAGATAAAAAAGTATTCTCTGTTGGTTGTGCATACATAATTTGAGCTCACCAGCTGGAATCACATGTATATGTAAATGATGGCAGATTTGGGCTCATAATTGTTCAAATTGGCTATGGCATTTGTTATGTCAACCCTGTGTTCTCAGTGCTGCCACTTTGATTTCAATCAAAATTTTGTTAGGCAGGAGTCATGGAAAACTCCATTCTTTTAAGCATGTAACTTCCTCCTGGTGCAGTCTGGAGTTAGTGTACACTTTAAAAATTATTTTAGCAAATGGCAGTCTTTTAATAGTTTAATCTGCAGTGTACTCTTAACAGGTTATATTCTTCAGAGACTTCCAAACTGCCCATCAAGATAGCTTCCAGTACCAGTGATGTATATTTTACTTTAATCTATGAATGTAAAATAGAATGCCTTTTTTTTTTTCAAATGTGTGTTAATGTTTTAGCCTCCTCATCTGTGAGGGCATGCTGTAGATATTAATTATTAAGGACAACTGTTAGGTGCAATGCCATTTCTGAAATTAGGATCTGTATTACATTACACTTCTTACAGCCTCCTGACAGTATCAGCAGACCCAGTGCAATGGGACCATCCAGACATTTCATTTGGAAGCAGCTGATTAAAGTTACTCAAAACTACTGTTTCAGAACAGAAGTTTTATTTCCAAAACTAGCAAGTACACTGGACCAGAGATTCACAATGGCAAAAAAATAATGTATATAAAAATACATATATCCTTTACCTAAATGCGGTCTCTCTGTTGTAATTCAGACAGGTCCAGTTTAATCCTCATGTTTGAGTTGGAAGGACGAGGCTGTTCAGCCCACAACATACTCCTGCTTTCTGGTTTTCAGTTTTTCCAAATTGTTGGCTATTTCACTAACATACCATCTGATTTTTCTGGCATGCCTAGAAAAATCCCTCTCCCTCTCAAGCCTTTGAAGATGTCAGGTTTCGGTCCATTGCAGGCTTGATTTTGGGAGGATTGTAGCTTGAAGAAAACCAACTATAGTTATTTTTACCTCCTCAGAAGTTGTATACCTGTAGCTGTCATTATTTTTTTAACCTTTCCTTTACATATTTGCCTTTAGAGTTCCTTTGATTCTGAGCAGTCACACAGATAAGCAGGCATCAGAGCAAACCCAGGCAGGCATACAGCTGCTCTCATAATATTTATAAAAGATAAAAAGGTAACAGTTTCTCAGTTCATCACAGTCCTGACTCCTCATTAAAAGGAATTGAAAATGCAGTGCCATCAGCCTTAAAATCAGGGAGTGACCAGCACAGAAATATTAACTGATCTGGACTGTCACAAAATACATTTTGGTGTCTTAGGTAGGTAGGGCTCAAGCTGAGTAGAAGTGCCTTAAGGCGCAGACCAACTCTGAGCTTTATGCTCAGAAAGCATTTTACAGCCATGATAATGTGTCTCTGAAATTAAGCATCCTAAGCATGGCTGACTGTCTTTTAGTTAATTTATCGCTATGCAGTATCTATACAGTCACTTACAATGGCAGGCTGTAGCATGGACAGTAAACCTTTCCTGTGGCAGACTGCCTCTGCGGGCTTTGTCTGCACCTGTGTTACAAATGTACCCTGTGGGCCTTGTTTTCCTACCAGACGAGGTTTGTTGTTGTCCCTGTTCGTGTATGCGTATGCGAGGGAACCAGGAAACCACACTGAGTAATGCTGGAGCTGCTCCAGGTCCTCCTCACCCACCCCAACCTCCTCCTGTCCCCCAGCTGATCTCGGTAGAGGATGTTGAACAGGCGCACCCAGTGCACTTGGTGCATCAGCTCCTACACTAAACACTTCTCCATTCAGAGACCCACAGATTTTTATTTTTGACCTTTTCAGGAAAAGCACATTTTGGAGTTCTTCAGTGTAAAGACATAGATGCATTTCTGACTAGTTAGGTGCTTGGTTCTGCCATTAGCAAAAGTCTGAATTTCGCCCAGTAGTTGTAGGTCTTACGCTTTGGCCACATTATCAGCTTGGTTTCTGAGCATCTCATTACTATGTAACTAAGTCTAGGGTGTATATTTTCAATTGCCTTTTATGGCAGTAATTACTGATTTGTATGATCGTGTTTGAATTTGTATAGTGCTTGTTTATGAGACCAATATGTGTTTACGTCCTGAACTCCACATTTGTGTATTCCATTCAAACTGTTAATATTGGCTTGATGAATAGCCTGTTAAGATGAAACTTAGCTCCGGTGCCTGCTTGTTACTGGTTTTAGTATACTGCTGAAAGGGAAGCAGTACATTCTGCTCTATCCCTTCCCACCCAGCTATAATGTGTGTTTTTTAAAAAGAACACTTTCTACTGTGGTCTGGGTTTCACTGCAAGCTATTGCAGAAACAAATACTACTACACTGTAACATTTAAAAGCCATTCCTCATGCTGGTTGAGAATGGCAGCACCATTCCAGCATTAAGTTAATTGTAAGGAAAGTGCTTGTGGGCACAGCAGCTTGGTTTCTGTACCGAGATCCAGATTGCAAAAAACTTGCTGATTTATACTCCATTGGATCTAAATGTTTTTATGCTATTAGAAGATTTGTAAGTACACATTTAGGTGTATTTAGGTGCATTTAGAATGCTTGTTAAGGTGTACTTTATAATTAGTTCTATTAATGCACTGGTGAAAAATAGACAAACATTTCCCTAGAAAGAATAGCTTGGTGAATTTCTGCCTCAAAGCAACTCTTTGGCAGTCTGACAGGTGTAAGGGAGGAAAAGGTAGGATATGCTATAAGGAGACCAAAGACAGAAAAAGAGTATTGAGATTAAGATAGGCAGACACATCCACTGATCCAGTGGTAAAAAGGAGTTATTCCTCAAAGTTCAGGGCAAGTCCCACCTCTCCCATGTTTTCTTTTTAGGGGGAATGCTTCCCTTCAAAGGAAGGCTTAGTTCCTCTCTGAAAATCGTGATTTATGTGCAGTGCAACCTGCCTCTCAAGATTTCTGTCTGGAAAGTAAAACTGCTTTGATGAGGAATAATAAAGCAACATCAGGAGGAGTTACACTGTGTTTGTCTTCCAGAAGCAAACAAGGCTTTTAACATCCTTTGAAACCTTAATTTCATCTAAGCAGTGGCTCATTTCAGAGACTGACAAGTAAAGTGATTGGCATCAGGAAGGCATTTTTCTCCTGGCTCCTGACACCCGTCCAGTCTGCGACTTGTGCCCCAACACTGTGCAGCACCATTACAGTTGCTCTGCAATGGTTTTCTTCTTACAGCAGAATTGCAGGCACACATATAGAGAAGTCTAGGCAATGGAGCTCTAAGCAGATTTGTAAGCAGTGGATTTGTATGTAGAGGCATAACCATTCCATATCAATTCAGATGCAACAGTTGCATAGCTGATATGCAAGAGGACAAAGCCCAAAGGCATAGAGAACTTTGAAGCTTAGCAAACTCCAAGGTGTGCAAAATGTGATAGTGGCACTATTGTTTAAGATGTAACAGTTTTTCTCTTGGAGCCTCTGCTTTCAAGGTACTGCAACTTCAGTTTTAAGAGGGAGTTAGTTTCTGAAATTTAGTGTACAAGGTCTGACTCAGATAAAATTAGGATTTGGTTTTTTTGTTTCAATAGCAGCAAAACCACAATGTAACAGTAGGGGAGGGGGGATTGGTAGGTCTTCACTCATTACAAGGCAGATGTTTCCTGAGATGTTGAAATAAATCTATTTGGTTGTAGGTAAGATAATACTTAAAATGCAAGCACTCAGTGTAACTGAATGTCCATGGAGCCATTCTTTCACCTGTTACAGCTCCTTCAAGTCATGGAAGGTGACAGGAGTACTTCTAAATAGCTCCTGGGAGCTGTAAGAGCTCTTTCTTCAAGCTTTGGTATCCCTGCCGGTTGACAACACTGACTTCCCCATGTTTTTCAGTACGTGTTTGAGAGTACTCAAGTGGGCTCATGTACCAAATAGCTCCTTAGTTACTGGGGCTTGGTACAAAACCAAACAAGTCAGTGACAAGATTTCACTCCAGCAGACCTTGTATCATGAACTTTCAGTATGTACTGAAAAGAAGGTACCAAATCAAAGCAAGTTTTCCTTCAAAGAAGCCAAGATATCTTCCCACTGAGAGAAATTTTCTTGCCAAATGCTGGCTCTCCAACTGTGGCCATCTTGACTAGGGAGCTATTTAAAGCAAGGATGCAATGATTTTTTTTCATTATGGCAAGACTTTATTTCACTTCTCATGGATGGCTGAGCTGTTGATGCTCAAGCTTTCCTTAAAAAGTATGTTCAGACAGAAATCAAGATCAGGAAATTTCAGAAGGAAAGTGATAATTGGGAGGAACTGAAGGCAAAATTTAAATGGACACTATTAGTATAAATATGTAGGTTGTTTCTGCTGCTATAGTCATAATAATTTCTCTTTATCTTATATATTCTATCCTAACCAAAGTCAGAGCACACCCCACATGGTCTTGCAGCCACTTGGATGTATATTGTCTCTTCTGTTCCCTGACACAGTTTATAGCTGGTAAAAAAAGGGCATCATAGGGGTGGTTCAAAAACTGGGCCCAGATATGCCAGTCTCAGTTAAGATAAAACCTGTTGCCTTGGATGAGAAACTGTCCCTTGTCTCATCCCTTAGACAGGAAGTGTGGATGTGGCTTTATATACAGTAGGAGGTGTCTTGCAAAAATTTGTTGGTTTTGTGTAGAATGTGTCCAAATCTGTTTAATGTTTGTTGAAAAAAGCTTGGAAAAAAAAAATTTAAGCCTACTAAGAGCTAGTTGCTTATAAGCTGTAAAGCTAGGTCAACTTACTCCAGGTTAGCAAGGAATGGTGAGTAGTGGAACAGCCACTGAAGGGGTTAATTCATAACCCCGAGGCTCACTTCTCAAGGTGAACTGACTTGTACAGTTTTTACATGAAATTAAGGAAGTCAAGACATGCATATGCTTAGCCTGCCTGGATACAGATTTTTGATTCTTGAGCATGTTTCACCTTTTTTAATTTTTGTAACCTGGAGATCTTCTTTGGCCAGAGAATGAACAACTCAGGTATTAGTTGATGTTCAGTTACAGCTTGAGCTGCTCTCTGAGGATGAAACTTTATTTTATATGTATGTTTATAAGAATTTGTCCACAGAACTTAAGGCAAGTATGGCTAATTCTTGACCTCAAGTCACTCAACTTTGCAGGTGTGGCCTGTGTGTAAATGAACATTTCCCAGGTAATTATTTCCCAGGTAATACTGGCTTCTGGAGAGTATTGTTCAGTCTCTGACTGATAGTTGCTATCCTTGATGAAGAAGGCTTGGGTTTGATTTTCTAAGTTCACTGCAAGGTTACATGCCATGGCATAAGGACTTAGTGCTTCAATGTTTTTTATTGGTCTTACGATAAAGAACCAGTGTCTTTTTGACAGTAAAGAGTTGATCTTTTCCAAAAACTTGCAGCACTTAATCATCTAGGTTATGTAGGCAAATATAGCTCCTAACTGCCTAAACACTAGTAATAGAACTGAACTTGTTTATTTAAAGGCACAAATATGCACATGCTTGATTTTAATTGGCATGCCTCATCTTCTTATTTTTGCCTGTGTTACAAGAAACAGCTTTACATTCTTCCAACCCCCACTGTTCTTGTTGCCCTTTTCTCCATTGCTGTAGCCCCTGCCACCAGTCTTCCTGTGAATCAGGCATGTGATGCAGATGTCATTACCATCTACTCACGTCTTCTAGCCAGACTATGCCAAGTCTTACAGATTATTTTGCATAACATCTTTAAGAGACCACCTTTCTTGTCCGTCTGTATATATCCCTGCTCTGTTATGCCTGTTACTGCACCTCAGCATATGACCACCAGGGATGAATCCATCAAATGCAACATGCTCAGTCTCATTCTTGCAGTCTCTCATGGTCTCTCTTCTCACTGATTCAACTAACCTTTCATATGTTATCCAAGTATTTACACACTCCTCCTTATCAGCCCAGAATGCCAGTTCATCTTTGAGGATATTGAGAATATTGCCCTTGAGAAACTACTTTCAGACCTTGCATTTACTTGACAACACGAAAAATCGTTTGGCCAGGATGACTGCTAATTGATGTTAACTGAATGCTTTTCCTATGCTATTTCCTTGTGTCTTTAAACAGCTGTTGTCTATTGTCTAAAGTAACATCTTTGAGGAAGAAAATGCCTTCTTTGTTTGCTTTGGCTTTGTGCAGTGCCTAAAACAATGGGTTTCTGATCTGTGATTCAGGTTAAAAAAAAAAAAAAAGTACAACTAGTTTGTTCTAGTGATTACCTCTGATAGCACTGTTTATGTCTTGTCTTTTTTATAGTTTTACTTGCAAGCAGTAACTTTTAAATTCCTGCAAATTTCAAAGTCAACACAATTCATTCTGAGATTATAAAGTAAGAGCATCCCTAGCTAAAACCTTCCATAAACATTCAGGACTGCTAAACACAAAAATAAAGGACACCAGCAATTTAAGCTGCATTTCTGTTATTATTCCAAGGCAGTTTACTGTCTTGGGAAAAAGGAAAATTTTTTTCTCCATTTGCTTATGTTTTATAGTACTTTGTTTCCCTGAAGGAAATGGTGAGAATGAATCCAAAGCCTGTTGAAGCCAATGGAGCATTAGTCAGATTTGACATTTGTTTGTGCTTTTGATACAGAAGGAAGGTTAGGGTGGGTTTTTTTAGCAGAAATACACAAATCTGATTGCAAAGCCACAAAATTGGTAATGTGGCTTGGGGCAGGTCTGGCCCCTGAAGCTGCTTTTAAATCATGTTCTTAATTGACTGAATTTAAAGTTGACTTCTCTTTAAACAACCTCATATGGATAGCAAAGAGAAATCCCAAATTCATTAATTAATGGTTGGGGTTTTTTTCTAATTTCACTTCTAATTGATACTCCAGACTTTGTTTGACAAGATAAACAATCACCAGAATAGTTACCTAGAAAATGAGTTCTTAGTTTCTTATACACAGATTTTAGTTTTGACTCAAAAAATAGTGGCCTCTTTGCCAGAGGCAAATTGTAATCTGGCAGGCACACAAGGCCCTAAAGACTTCAGAGGAGCTGAGCGGAATGGCCCATATATCTCATTTTAAAGCTTCCTTCAATAGCTCTGAGTCCAATGAGGTTCTGTATGTTGGAAAGATCTGCCTTTTGACACAGCAACAGAGGAAGAAAGATTAGACAGGCACTGTATTCCCTGTGTGGAGGCCTAATTTCTTTCTTTATCAGAAGGACCTCAGCAAGGTGCTGTTGGATATGATAAATGTGGTTTTTACTGTTTTTACCTAAATCAGCATGATGATGTTGGTCTTCACTGTGTCATCACAATTTGTGCTGCAAGTGATGAAATCTAGGGAGGGGGAATTTTCAAGATATGGTAGGAAGAAAGAGAAACTGTGTATTATCTGCAAAGCTTTCAAATTTCCTAGGTCTGATGAATGTGCTGTTTTTTGAAACCACTAATGGCCTGATTACTTTTTGGGAAGACTTAATAAGAGAAGGAGCTTTAACATGTCTATTGTCTCTCTGCTGCTGTGTGTGTTTTGTGTAAGGCATGCCCATTGAATAAATGTACATGTAAAGAGATTGCCTTAGACCCATTTACGTCATGTGGATGTGCAGCTGAGGTAAGTGTGCACAAAATTCAGATGCAGAAAGCTTTTAGATAAATAGGACAGGGCCTCTGTTGCTGAAAGTCAGCAGAGCTCCTTTGACATCAGACAGTGTAAATCAGCAGAGCATCACTGGTGACCCAGCCCATCCTGCCTTAACTCACAAATACCACTCTTTTTATTTCTGCTAACTACCTGAGTGTCCCAGTGAATGAGAAATCTCTTTCCTTCTGCCCTTGCAGAGGCAGGGTTAGTCCCAAGCAGTATCTGGGAGTCCCAGCTTGTCTTCGGGTACAGCTGTTTAGCAACAACCCTCTGGACTGAAATTGCCCTTCTCCAGCACTGGTGGGGTTTGCTTGGTCAGAGGAATGACTGCACTTGATTGAACTGAAGATCCAGAAGACTGTCATCTCAGGTGCCTCAGGCCTCTGTGCAATAACATCTCATATGCTCTTTCTGGTGCCGTTTGTACTCAAGATGGCCTGGAAGCCAAGAGCTTGCATGCTTTTTGAAGGCATTGCTTTTGACTTCAGCATGGCTAGGATATCCCCAACTGAATTCAGACATCTTCCCACACAATAACAAAAAAAAAAAATCTAATATCAAAACAGACCACAAGTAAGAGGTTTAGGGAAAAAGGTGTACTGAAGGCAGACTGGATGAAATGTGTGTTGCAAATCCATGGCAGGCTGCAGGATGTTTCTGCGCTGCTTCTAATTACACATTAGGAACTTTTTGGGCTGTTAAAATGATTTATTGGAACTGAGCATGAGGTAGGTTGTCATCAGAAATCATCATAAAGCTCAGGGAGAAACACAAATCAAAGTATTCCTCCAATATTTCCATACAGTGCCCAAGACTACTGTATTAAAACTCATTGTATATATATATTTTATATACTGATATATATTTTATATATATTTATAGAGATATATATGTACTTTTTTAAAGAAAAAAAAATTAGATGGTTTGCATCTTCAGGAAAAATTGCCCTCATAGTTCTTCCTAAAGGAGTAGGCTACACTTTATTTTTTCCCCTTAGTGTGAATGCTCACAGATTGTTAGGCTTGTTGTGGAGGAAGCCAGGTACTGAAGGAGCCCTGTTCTGAGAGCACGAGACTCCTCCTTTAGGATTCAGAGTTCCTGAGGGGCAGAGCTGTCAGGAGTGGTTGAC
The DNA here is from genome assembly GCF_031877795.1 of Strix aluco. Taxonomy (NCBI): domain Eukaryota; kingdom Metazoa; phylum Chordata; class Aves; order Strigiformes; family Strigidae; genus Strix; species Strix aluco. Next base: position 38,985,187 of record NC_133931.1, read on the forward strand.
ATTTAAAGGAGAGGAGGTTGTCTTCTATGAATGCTGCACAAGTCTCTCAAAGGTTTTGAAAACAGGGAGTACATGCAAACTATATATAAAGACTTGAAGGCAAGGTGTTCATGGTAACCTGCACTAAATTCGGATACAGAGAATGAAATCTGTTGTTATCCCAGGAACATGGCTGATGTTGACATTCATTCAGATTCGTTTTGCTTATAGCGAAGAGAAAGAACAGAAATCTTTAGTGTTAGTAAGAGTTGTTGAATATGTTAGGATACAAGAAAAAAAATACAAAGACAGATTTAATTTAATTTGGAGTCACAGAAGGGATTAGGAGGCATTTCAGTGGTGCAGTAAATTAGTACAAAGATCTTTCACCTCTAGCCCCTGGGTTCAAACTCATGCCAAGCTGCAGGCTGATAAAAACCGAGTGATTTAAACTATATCCTTACTAGGGCATGGCCATAGATTCCTGTGTGTGCCTCTCCAGCCAGAATGCATTTCCATTATATTCGATTTCAGAGTGTGGGATTATTGCTTTATAAATTCACAAAACTGATATATTTTCAACATTAATTGGAATTTTTATAAGAAGAGCTTTTTCCTGATTGAATTAAAATATTTCAAAACGCATCTATTGAAATTAATGCAACTGTTTTAGTATGGGCATTCTTACAGGAATATGGAAGCTCTTTATTCTCTTATGTAAGAAGAGTTCATGTATGTATGTGTGTACACATAGTCTTTTTTTATAATAAAAATACTAAGGAAGGGAATTGTCTGTTTTTAAAAACCTTAAACCCTTACTCTTTCCTTTTTACATAATAGCTAGACTTGGATGTAGCTAATGTCATTTGGATTTTCAGTACAACATATGCTCTGAAAGCACAGCCAGCTATATTGATAAGATAACCCTACTTCTCCACATACTATGGGTGCAGATTTGAATTTAACACTGTTAAGCTGTGGATGTGAAATGAGAGATCATGTGAGGCCTTTTTCAAAAACCCAACCATAAAACATACATTCAAATGATACCAAGTCATAAATTCATAAAAGTGAAACAGCTCCATGTTTATGTTTCTCTCATGCTCCATAACTCAGACATTTTGCGTATATGTTTGGTTGTGGCATACGGTCTTCTTCTATCAGAAAGTTACAAAGATCTGAATAATGTTACATAAAAATTGGGAGAAAAGCTCTGGTATTTTTCATTGTTGCGATTACGATCTGGTACATGGTATAGGTGACAGAACACCTATATCCCAGACAAGATGAGATACAACTTTCAGTAGGTATCTCTAACTGCATGAAATAAATATTATTTTATGTATTTATTTTATTTTAGAAATGTATTATCATCTCTCATTGCTGAGGCAATATTTTATTAATCGTTCCCTCCTGGAAGAAAAATAACATCTCACTAGTCAGTCAGGAATTCTTACAGTTCTGAAAGCTGCATAAGACAGCCTTTATGGACAAGAAGAGGATCTTTTAGAGAATTAGAGAAGCATAGATGTTTGTTAATAAAAGCCCAAATGTGCCACTCTTGCTCACTGGGGTAATTCAGTTTACTTCAGGAGGAGGAACTATTCATGTGTCAGTATGAAGTGCCTAGTGAAAAAAGTACCAATTTGTAATTTCTTAAATAATTAATCTCTGGGAATGGATAATGCATATTAGAGCATTTTAATTGTAGTGTGTTATGTTTTATTTTCAGATTAACAGCTAGGGTATACAGCAGTTTTCAGGTTTATTGTGTAAAGGGTAATGTCTCTGGCTAAGATTATTTACGTGTTGGATTTTTTATTATTATTTACTTCATAGACATACTTCACAAAATATCATAGGCTGGCATCTCTACAGTAGCTCGGAGCTGCTCTTTAAAATGTCCTTGACTTTAAATAAGTATATAGCCAGAATAGGCATATTCTTGGCTTCAATGTAATTTGCCTTAGTCCACTCTCTGACAAGGCTGTTTAGGAGGGAGGATGCCAGTGGTTTCCAACAGGAAAATTTATACTGGGAGAAATTCACTGTTTGACAGTAACACAAAAGGACATGAGAGGCAGGTATGAAGGCACCTACTACAAGGGATCTTTAATTTTAATTGGACTTTTGTTTGCTTCTGCAATACTAGCAGTTGGAGAATTTATTAATAATCAAATAAAACCACTATAATCCTTCTGGCATCATTAGGCTTGGGAGAAGCTACTAATGTACTGCATTACTTTACAAAGAGTCGTATTTTCTGTTTGGGCCGTGTACTGGGAAGAACCTGAGTTTGGGAAGAGGAACATCCAAGGATAGCAGACACCTTCTTCTCCATTGCATTTCCTTGTTTTTTCGCATGTTGGGGTTGGGGAATGGGACAGTTAAGAATATTTATTTTTACCAGGGAAAAAATAGCCACAGTTTGAATATTCTATCTTAATTACAAAGAACCAGAATAGCCTAACTCCTGGCATCCCTTTCCAATAAGGATTCAGGGTAGAATACCTTTACAGCTTTACCTATCTGGGCTTTAAGTTGTCATGCCTAAATTACACCATCAGCTCACGTGTGGTGCCTCCCTGTTCTTGTCACGGTGAGGTCTTGCAGGGCTCAGCTGGGCTAACAGGTCTAAGGGCACTGTGAAGGTTCCCAAGGCCCTCCTGGCTCTCTTCAGTTCAAGACAGGTAGTCCTGAAGGTTAGATCCAATGCAATAAGCAATAATGAGCTTTTTATTGCCACATGATAGCCGTCTGATTTCTTATTCTTCAGGTAATTGGTTGGTTTGTGATAGAGGAGGTGAGGATGGTTTAAGAACTTCTTGGAAACATGCCTGACTGCATTAGCAACTGAAGCCAACACAGACTTAGCTGGGGTTTTTTCATACTTTTCAGTAGTGTATTTTAGAGACCATTAAATGTGAATTTAATTAATCCTTATGATTCCTTTGGGAGATATAAGATTGTTATTAGTCCTGTTTTACAGATGGGGAAACTGAGATAGTTTCAGGCAACTTGCTTCTATGTGGTGAACCACTGAAGAAGCAAAGATGATACTCCTAGCCCTCTGCCTCATCTCCAAGCCATGTTGTTTTACTGCCAGACATACAGCATCTCCAAGCCCTTTTATGCCTATGCCAGCTGTGCCTCAAGCCTGCTTAAGTTCAGGCTCCAGGTACCGCAAAGTCTGCATCCAAAGAATGATACATATGGATGTCTGTCAAAATGTTAATTTAAAGGCCTTGCCACACATAACAAAAGAAGTCTGGGAGAGCATGGGGCGCAGCACTGGTTTTGGTGTGCTATTCATTTCCCTTGATCACACCAGTGCTTTTCTCCAGTTCTGTAACACAGTTTCACCTCCCTCTCTCTTGCTGAAAAATCTCTGACCCTAAGAGCCATTTAGAGGCAGGAGCCTTGCTGAATACAGCCTCGTTTTACTACATAGTCTTAATTTTCTCCCTGAAAACTCTCCTTATGATACACTGAGGCCATGGAAGAAGAGAGCATCCACAAGCCTGCAGCTGATGGCTAACTATACTGGTAACATATAAAAAGGAAAGGAATGGGATACAGTAATGCAGGGTGGCTTTAATTCTGATACTTCCTAACTTTATGCTTTATAAAGCAATGTACCTTTAGTTTGAGATTTAAAGTATTGTTCCATGAGTTTGTTTGTTTCCTTTGTATTCTCAGAAAGCCAAAAGGAACCGTGCTGCTTGCCATTGTAGCAACAACTTCCTACATAGGTGATGATTGCCCGTCCAACCCAGGGCCTCCGAGGCTATGGCACATGCTGTTTCAGCTTGTTAGGGGATTAACAACTTCAGCTGAAAGCATAATAAGCCTTTTATCCTTAGGCACCAGCTATTACAGGGGTATGCACATCACGTTTGAACAGTGCCCTATCTAGTGGGATTGAAAGAGAAACAAAGGAGGACTGGAGGACAGTTGAGGGGAGAGTCCCCAGCAGCCTGGGACGGGGTGTACTGAGCCCCGGATGTTTTTGCTTTCTGAATGATTTGGCTGTTCGTGGGGTTGATACACAGTCTGCAAAGAGGAGGGTTCTGCTGGGGCGGTGGCTCCTGGGCACCCTGCCTCTTGCTGCCTTTAAGCACGCTGTATTTCCTTTTTATTGCACCTGCAAGCAGTACTTGGGAGCAAAGCATTAAATTTTGTATACCGTCTGGATGTCAGCGAGCGTCGCAAAGAGGGGTTTTGTATTCCAGTTAGGATGCTGGTTTGGCTTAGCAAACTAATGCAAGTGGGACAGAATAGCTCGGGGTTTGTTTTGCTCATTCCAGCATGCTGAGCTGGGCTAAAAACCATTTTCATTTTCACCTCATTTCTCAGAGAAAAAAAGCCTCCCGTTATTATTCTCTCCCCCTCTCTGAGAGGCTGTTTCGTTTTGTTGAAAACAGTCAGAAAAAGCCCTTTGTTTCTAAATTCTTTTTCCTCTAAAACTCATCCTGGCTGTAAATCCAGGAGTAGTGGCTTAATAGGTTTTGGGCCACACTTTTAATCCTGTAAGGTGGACACAGAAACCTGCCTTGGACATATTTGTTCTTCTTTTCACCTCACAAGAAATGTATAATATTTCTGTATTGGTAATATGTTGTTAAATTTATAAGCGGATTGCCAGCATGCTGTTTATAGGCTGATTTCATGATATATTTTTGATATGTCCATCCCTGGACCCAACTCGGAGTTCAGTAGAAAGTTTCACCCTCCTGACTTTCAGTCATTGGCCTAAGGTAAAAATACAACTTTCAGCAGCCAAAATGCTGCCCTGTGTCTGCCGATCCCTTGCATCCTGGGTAGTTACTTGAAATACAATTGTCTAAGGACTTGTGTCAGAAAGCAGAGAGCAGGAGTGTGCCGGGACAGGGCGAGGGGTGGCTGCAGCCATACCAGTGTCAGCAAAGTGCAGAGCAGTGCCACGTGCCAGAAAATACTGCAGCTACCTCTTGCATTTTGTATAAGCAATTTTCCAGTCTGTTGTCTTCTGTCAAATGCAATGTTCTGAGACATTTAAATAAAATAAATATTGCTGTTGAGTTATATTTAGAGCCATGTGAAATTTCTCTAGTGAAACTCCCAGCCAGGCAAAACATGCCGGCTTTCAGGTTTCCATACCAC